>NC_056523.1:252123352-252177593 GCF_019175285.1 Sceloporus undulatus
TGTAAAAGACATATAATGAGCTGCTTTACAGAAGTTACCCAGAGGATTAATGAAATAAAGCTCTGTGACAAACCATATATACAGGAAAAAAACTTCCTCAATGATCTTCAATTGAAACTTTTATGTGGAAGCATACCACACCTCTATCTCTTCTTCTCAAAATACATCATTGGGTCACTCCTTTCTCACAATGGCCCATCCGGTTGTTCTTTTTATTTAAAAAAAATCAGTTTTAAAGGAGGTTGAAACAATCACTAGATAATTTTCTCATCTGTTAGCCTGAAGCACTGGTCTAGAACACTGACTGAGGTGAGAAACCAGCAATTATTTTCTCACGGTGTGCCAGGGACTGACACTATATTTGTGCATATTGGCAATAGTGGTTTCTTTCCTGGAAATTCACCAGGGACTGGTCCAGGAACCACCACTTTGAGTAGTGCTGGTCTAGACCACTTTAGTCAGAAACGGAGCTCCTTTCACAGTTATAATCTGTACCACCAAGGCTGTTTCCCCTTAACTATGAAGTATGATTTCAGTATTTGGTTCTCGAGAAACCATCCAAATCAGGAATTCAAATCAAAATCAAATCAAATCAAATTTTATTGCTTTTGACCAAAGGTCATTGCACAACACAACAATACAACAATATAATAGTATAACAGTATAACAATACATGTAAATTATATCTACAATGTGGGTACCTTATATCTAGTACAGGATTTCTAAACAAACAAACAATTGTCATTATGCCCATTAAAAATTTTGTCAATGTAGTCATTGCCTTTACAGTTTATGGTTATCCCTGTTATATATTTGTTCCTGATTTTTTTTTTGCTGCTAAGGCAAACAAAGCTACTTTCCAGGTTACATATTTATTCAGGTCCAGTAGAAGGTGAAAGATCATATCCTGTGGGTTCTGACTGGGGCTGGTTTCTATTATAGGTGTAATGAACCTTTCTCTTGGTTCTTGGTAGGGAGGACAAAATAACATGTAATGTACAAGGTCCTCTACCTCTTGACAACCATATACACAAGTACGTTCTTTTGCTGGAATACCTCTATATCTTCCGTCTCTGTATGCTGTATCCATCATATTTAATCTTAATTCGGTAAAAGCTTTCCATACGTTTGCAAATGTTAAAATTAGCAAAATAGTCTGGAAAAATACAGAACTTCTTGAGTTTATAGTATAGGGGGCACATGAGGACAGATAAGCAGTATGGAAGTCTTTTTGTATCGATGTTTCACTTATTATGTTTTTCATAGAATCATAGAATCATAGAGTTGGAAGAGACCACTAGGGCCATCCAGTCCAACCCCCTGCCATGCAGGAAATCCAAATCAAAGCATCCCTGACAGATGGCCATCCAGCCTCTGTTTAAAGACCTCCAAGGAAGGAGACTCTATCACCCTCCGAGGGAGTGCATTCCACTTTCGAACAGCCCTCACTGTCAGGAAGTTCCTCCTAATGTTCAGGTGGAATCTCTTTTCCTGCAGCTTGCATCCATTGTTCCGGGTCCTGTTCTCTGGAGCAGCAGAAAACAAGCTTGCTCCCTCTTCAATATGACATCCTTTCAAATATTTAAACAGGGCTATCATATCACCTCTTAACCTTCTTTTCTCCAGGCTAAACATCCCCAGCTCCCTAAGTTGTTCCTCATAGGGCATGGTTTCCAGACCCTTCACCATTTTTGTCGCCCTCCTTTGGACACGCTCCAGTTTCTCAATGTCCTTTCTGAATTGTGGCGCCCAGAACTGGCCACAATATTCTAGGTGGGGCCTGACCAGAGCAGAATACAGTGGCACTATTACTTCTCTTGATCTAGACACTATACTTCTATTGATGCAGCCTAAAATAGCATTGGCCTTTTTAGCTGCCGCATCACACTGTTCACTCATGTTCAACTTGTGGTCTACTTGGACTCCTAGATCCCTTTCACACGTAGTTTCATTCAGCCAGGTGTCACCCATCCTATATCTGTGCATTTTATTTTTCCGCCCTAAGTGCAATACCTTACATTTCTCCGTGTTGAATTTCATTTTGTTAGCTTTGGCCCAGCTTTCTAGTCTATTCAGGTCATTTTGAATCTTGATCCTGTCCTCTGGGGTATTAGCTATTCCCCCTAATTTGGTGTCATCTGCAAATTTGATAAGTATGCTCCCAATTCTGTCATCCAGGTCATTGATAAAGATGTTGAATAGCACTGGGCCCAGGACAGAGCCCTGTGGGACCCCACTGGTCACTTCTCTCCAGGATGAAAAGGAGCCATTGTTGAGCACCCTTTGGGTTCGGCCGGTCAACCAATTACAGATCCATTTAACAGTTCCTTTGTCTAGCCCACATTTTACAAGCTTGTTTGCAAGTATGTCATGGGAAACCTTGTCAAAGGCCTTAGTGAAATCAAGATATACTATATCCACAGCATTCCCTTCATCTACCAAGCTGGTAATTTTATCAAAGAAAGAGATTAGGTTTGTCTGGCATGACTTGTTTCTCTGAAACCCATGTTGACTTTTTGTGATTATGGCATTGCCTTCTAGATGTTCACAGACTCTGGACGATAATTGTTGGGATCCTCTTTTTTCCCCTTTTTGAAGATGGGGACAACGTTTGCCCTCCGCCAGTCTGCTGGGATCTCTCCTGTTTTGCAGGAGTTTTCAAAGATTATTGCCAATGGCTCCGATATTACATTTGCCAGTTCTTTTAATACCCTTGGATGGAGTTCATCTGGTCCCGGAGACTTAAATTCATTTAGATTAATAAGGTGTTCCTCTACTATCTCTTTACTTATTCTGTACTGAAATGCCCCTATCCTGTCCTCTGCTCCATTATCCTCAGGTTGAGCACCCTTTGCCTTTTCTGAGAAGACTGAGGCAAAGAAGGTGTTGAGTAATTCTGCCTTTTCTCTGTCTTCTGTTAGCATTTTGCCATCTTCTCCACGCAGTGGCCCTACCGTTTCCTTCTTCTTCCTTTTGCTGCGGACATATCCAAAAAAGCCCTTTTTATTGTTCTTAACCTCTCTAGCAAGCCTGAGTTCATTCTGCGCTTTAGCTTTTCTGACTTTACCCCTACACATGCCTGCTATTTCTTTGAATTCCTTTTTTGTGATTTCCCCCTTCTTCCATTTCTTATACATGTTCCGTTTAAAACTTAGCTCGGTTGAAAGTTCCTTAGTCATCCATCCTGGTTTCTTGAGACACCTCCCGTTTTTCTTTCTCACTGGAACTGTTTGAAATTGTGCCTTCAGTATCTCTCTTTTGAGAAACTCCCATCCGTCCTGAACGCCTTTATCTTTTAGTATTTCTGACCATGGAATTGCCCTCAATACTTCTCTAAGTTTACTGAAATCCGCTCTCCTAAAGTCTAGGATGCGTGTCTGACTATGCCTGGCTTCTCCTTTCCTCTGTATAACAAACTCCAGGAGAACATGGTCACTTCCACCTAATGATCCCACCACTTGCACCCCATTAACCAAGTCATCCTTGTTGGTTAGGATCAGATCTAAAATAGCTGACCCCCTTGTTGCCTCTTCCACCTTTTGGACCATGAAATTGTCTTCTAGGCAAGTGAGGAATTTGCTAGGCCTTGAGGATTTTGCTGAGTTTGACTTCCAGCAAATATCAGGATAGTTGAAGTCGCCCATCACTACTACATCTCTCTTTTCTGACTGTGTGGTCATCTGTTCTAGAAAGATATCATCCAATTCCTCAGTCTGACTTGGGGGTCTGTAGTAGACTCCCACCGTAACATCCTTGTTTCTCTCCCCTTTGATTCTTATCCAGATGCTCTCCACCTGGCTTCCATGATTGATGTCCAGGATCTCTTCACTGGTGTAAATATCTCTGACATATAGTGCTATTCCTCCTCCTTTCCTGTTTGGCCTATTTCTCTTAATAAGGTTATACCCCTCTATTTCCACATTCCAATCATGAGACTCATCCCACCAGGTTTCAGTGCTTTATCTGTGCTTCCAGTTGGAGTTCATTAATTTCAGCTAATGAAATTCCATATTTGATAATCAATTGCGCGGCCTGATGTACCCAGTTCTTGTTGGGCATGCTGTTATTCAGTTCCAGCAAACATTTTTTTTGGAAGTCTATTATTACTCATCCTCTGAACTTTAAGCCGGTAGCATAAAATTCTCTTATCTGTAAGGCTTTCTATACTAAGCATGTTGGTTTCCAGTCTAAGCATGGCAGTTAGTGTGTCTCTGGGGAGGCCCAACAATGACCTCAAGAAGTAATTCTGAGGGGGTTCCAGGTTTATGTTTGGTTTACCTGTGGTACCCCAAACCTCTGCCCCATATAGAAACGGTGCCATTGTTTTGGCTTTATATACTATTAAGGCAGGGTTTACTAAATTTCCCCCTCTAGTTGCCACAAACTTTAATGTAGCTTTTGACCATTTATAAGATTGTACTTTTAAATTTAACAGTTGTTCCTTCCAAGATGTTGTGTCTGAATATACTAGGCCTGAATATCTAAATGATTTTACTTGACTTATAATGTTTCCATCTAAGTGCCAAACATGTTTTTTGGGGCGTCTTCCAAAGACTATAACCTGGGTTTTGTCATAATTAATTGTCAGTTTGTTGTTTTTACAATATGTGGAGTTTTGCAAGAAATCTCCTTAGACCTACCTCCATTCTAGATATCAAAACAATGTCATCCGTGTACATTAACAAAGAAATTTTAGTATCAAGAATTGTGACAGGGGCATATTGCAAACTCTCCAGGTCTTTTACAATGTCATTAATAAAAAAAGTTAAACAAGAAAGGAGCTGAAATGCAGCCCTGCTTAACTCCTACAGATGCATCAATCTTTGAAGTAAGATGTCCTGCCAGGTCCACTTTAACCTGTAATGATGTATTGATATACAATGACTTTATAAGAAATAATAAACGGTGGTCAATATTTGTTTTCTCCAGTTTCTGCCACAACAAAAATCTAGAAATTGAATCAAATGCAGATTTCAAATCAGCAAAGGCAGCGTATACAATTTTTTGTTTCAGGTTATGAACATATTTGCACATGAGGAAGTTCAACACAAAACACAGATCAATTGTTGACTTCCCCTTTTGGAAACCGGCTTGTACTTCTGCCAATAGATTATTGCTATCTGCCCAGTCTTCAATTTTTTCCAAGAGGTACCTACCATATCATTTAGAAGCAATATCCAAAAGACTAATGGGCCTGTAATTGGCTGGGTCTTTCCTGTCGCCTTTTTTATATATTGGGGCAATGATACTCAATTTCCAACCTTCTGGAATACATCCAGAACGATTTATATGAGTAAATAATTTTGTAAGGATCGGGGATCAATTAAATCAGAAATTGAAAGATACCCTCATGCTGTCTTCTCTGCAATGAACTCTGCACGTGCTCTGAACACAAAGATTCTGCTTTGGAATGTAACATGTAACTGATTTAGGTTGACTCTTATGTTTATAGGCATGTCCCTGCGTTTTCTTCCCTTCTGTTTTTCTTCCCTTTAATCATCCTGTTCATAAATAAACTTTTTTTATATACTTGACATTTGGCAGCATTATTTTAAAAGGGAATTTCTCTCCAGAGCCTTCTTCATAAAGGGGAAGTGTGAGACTGCATGGTTGCTAAGCTACCCCCTGTGTTCTTAGAATACATTACAAGATTTTGTTAACTTGGATGTCAAGTCAATCTTAAGGCATCTTTCTTTTAATTTTTCTCCTAAAGCTGGTCAGGTTCTAAGGCAGTTCTTGATAGAAGAATTTAGGAACCCTGTCAGCAGCTGGATAGGTTAAAGTGTGTCAGAAAGTTAAATCTCACTAATATGCTGTTCAGCTGGGAGTTCATGTAAGGAAAGGGATTTGTCATAAGTAAAATTCTTCTGTACCATTTGCCACAGATTTCAAACTATATTGAATATTGATGTTAAGGCTCCAGTTTTAGGCACATTTACTTGTAAGTAAACCCCATTAAGTACATGCCAGTTGATACTTTTACAGAGCATGTACAGTATAGAATTGTGTTTCAAGAGGATCCACTGTAGTGGAAACTAGTCTGAGAATGCTGCAGCTGCACATTGCAGGGATACAGTTCCTGCTTTCTTGAGAGTTACAGAGACAACAGCCCCAGGACTTCTTTTTTCCCCTAAGACTGAGGAGCTCTTCCTATGAGTGGGAAGAGTGAGGAAGGGAAACAGAACCAATCAGTTTAATTGATTATAATGTTTATATCCCATGCCACATGTAAGGATCTCAGAATGGTGTACAATAATATCCCTTTAGGACACCACATAACACTAGTATCATAGAATCATAGAATAGAGTTGGAAGAGACCACAAGGGCTATCCAGTCCAACCTCCTGCCATGCAGAAAATCTCAATCAAAGCATCCCAGACACTCTCCGAGGGAGTGTGTTCCACTGTCAAACAGCCCTTACTGTCATAAAGTTCCTCCTAATGTTGAGGTGGAATCTCTTTTCCTGTAGCTTGCGTCCATTGTTCCGGGTCCTAGTCTCTGGAGCAGCAGAAAACAAGCTTGCTCCATCCTCAGTATGACATCTCTTCAAGTATTTAAACAAGGCTATCATATCACTCCTTAACCTTCTCTTCTCCAGGCTAAACATCCCCAGCTCCCTAAGTCGTTCCTCATAAAGCATGGTTTCCAGACCCTTCACCATTTTAGTCGCCCTCCTTTGGACATGCTCCAGTTTCTCAACATCCTTTTAAAATTGTGGTGCCCAGAATGACACAAAATTCCAGGTGGGGCCTGGTCAGAGCAGAATAGAGTGGCACTATTACTTCCCTTGATCTAGACACTATACTTCTATTGATACAGGCTAAAATCGCATTGGTTTTGTTAGCTGCCGCAGGCCTGCATCGCACTGTTGATTCATGTTCAACTTGTGGTCTACTTGGACTCCCAGATCCCTTTCACATGTAGTTTCATTCAGCCAGGTGTCCTCCATCTGTGCATTTCATTTTTCCTCCCTAAGTGCAGTGTACCTTACATTTCCCGGTGTTGAAATTCATTTTGTTAGCTTTGGCCCAGCTTTCTAATCTATTAAGGTCATTTTGAATTTTGATCCTGTCCTCTGGGGTATTAGCTACTCCTCCTAGTTTGGTGCCATCTACAAATTTGATAAGTATGAAAGACTAAAATATATATAACATTTATTGTTTAAAACCCATTTAAATAATTTGAAAAATGGTGATCATAGCATATTTCCAAATTATGTAAAATCAGTTAGGCACTGAGAGATTTTTTTTAAAGGCAGTATTTGTGACTGGTATTTGTTAAGACTGCTGATAATGTTGTACCAGTAGCCACAGCAGCAGATGCAGGGCAAGTTGTCAATTGTGATCAGGCTAGTACATGGGTAAATCCAAAGTCCTAACTGTTTTTAGGCTACTTATCAGAATCCCCATCAATATAAGCCCTTTCCAGATGTTCTGATCAGCTAAGTAAACACACAGGTGTGGAGAGGTACTAGCACCACCCACTCTCTGTCATGATTTTTGTCTCACTGAGGAAAACAGTCTTAAAAGAAGCACCTCCATGGATGGAGTCTCTCCACAGGTTTTGTTTTTAATGTTTTAATTTTTTCGAATACAGTATTGAATCACTTCAAAAGCCTTGGTGCATGCAGTGGGTTCTCCTCTTTAAACCATGAATCTTCACATGAGAAGAGTAATAGAAATGCACAAGAGAGAGGTGGTGCTACCACACTTTTTAATGTGTTTATTCAGAATACATTTAGAGCTTTATTTTTCCATAAAATACATACTATTCTTGTACCTTCAAATCACCTTTAGTAGTATCTTACACCTGTTACAGACCTTCGGGAAGCGCTGTCCTCAAGCCAAAACTAGAGTTTGGGAGCACGCAGCAACCACACACTCCCGAACCCCAGCGCACGGCAGCGGCATCATGGCAGCCTGCTGTCCCCACGCAGGCAGGAGTGACGTCATGGCAGTACACATTCCTGTTTGCGGCACTGCAAAAAAAGAAGCTACTCTAGGCAGCTTCTTTTTGGCAGTTCATTGGTGCTGCAGTGTGCGGCTGCTGCAGCACTGACAGTCGAGTCCCTTAGTCTTCACATCTGATGGCACTCTGGTTCTTTCTCCATTACCACTGTTGTTTAACTTTCTGCTTCTTTTTGCTGATGTTACCCTTCATCAGAAGCCTCTTCTACTGGGAAGTAAGTGGTTATGATACTACGAGATCCCACGCACACACACACATATATATACTGCGTGACCTCTGAAGCACTGATTGCTGCTTCTGTTTCTCACTCTCCCACCATCTATGCATGGAAGCCTGCCATATGCTTCAAAATTCTCTATTTCCGCCACCTTTTCCCATAGGCTGTGACTAAAAGGCTTTGTCTTCTCCTCCACAGCAGGTGAATTGATGAGAATATTTATGGTCGGAAGTGCAGTGGTTGTATTCTGTTTGGCTTCTCAGAGAATCTCAGTGTAGGATCTGGCAACCCTTTGAGTCTTTGGAAGAATTAGGTTCAAGTTCAAATAGAGATAGTGTTCCTCACAACTGTAGAATAGCTGCCTCTATTCGACTTCTCGCTTTCTTAGTAGTTAAACAAGTATTTGTATAGGTACACACTTATAAATCTTGTACCCAATAGGAATTTATTTTTTTACTTTTCACTGGCTAACAAATGGCTAATAAAAGATCTCATGCGTTAATCTATTTGTTCAGAAACTGTGTTTATCTATGAAGGATTGGCTCATGAGAACAGTAACAGTAAACTTGATAGGAATATCATTTTATTTTATACATTGTGAAACAGAATTGTATCCATTTCTTTAGTAAAATTTTACTAATTCCAGTTACTCTTTTAGAAATTCTGAGAACAAGAATAAATGTCTTTTTTTCTCCAGTCATGCATTCTTTAATCTTCATCTTTTTCAAAATAATTTAAAAGAGCAAGGCATGACCTAATTGCTTAGTTGCATGTGATCATGGTTTTTCCTTACATTTAATACTCTAAGCCTCTAGACATAGGTTCTTTTTTAAAAGTCATGTTTTCTGGTGTGTGAATTAACAATATTGATAGGAGGTCTAGGTTGCAGTGCCATCAGTTGTAAGACTGCCCACAGTGTTTCTTAATGTTTGCTTTCATTGTTACCATAAACGACTGAGGACTGTACAAGTATCCTTGATTCAGTGAGAGGATATGTCTTACTTTCCTAACCACAGTCAGAGTTTCTTGAAAAGATATGTTGAGCAGATGAACAGACAGTTGTAAATGAATTAGTTCAGAGGGAACAAGCATTTTAAGTGCTTGCAAATAATGATGGCTAAATAAATGTATTTAGAAGAAATTAAATTCCTACTTAATCTTTTCCTTATACAGTAATGTTAACCATGTAGAACAGGTAATTTTTTCATGAGTGCCATGTTCAGGAAAAGCAATTGGATTTAGTAGATTTATTCTTGAAGAAGATATAGGAAAGTGTATATGTTGACGTAACTTGGAATGCTAATAATTTCATAGGGGTTTCTTAGGCAAGGAGTACTGTATGCATTACAGGCAAGTATTTCCTGGTTCAGTTCAGAAACCTCTCATCAGCTTTGATCACAACAAACACCTAACTATAGCTGAGAGGCCATGTCATAGTTCTGGACGTCAAATAGATGGGTAAACACATAGTTTACTGTACAAAGCCCTTTTTACAGTACATTAATTTTCAGTTCACCCACCTCTTAACAGAGTTCTTGGGTCCTATCTGCCTACAAAATGATTTCACATGTGGTGCCATATTATCACATGCTAGCTACTCCTAGGAAATGGAATCACTGAAGAATGGACTGTTTAACATCTTTGACAGACTCTCAGCTTTGTATGCAAAGGGATCTTGTAGCATTTTTGAGAGAAACTGAAAGATAGAAGTTCATAGCATGAGCTTTCGTAGACTTGAGCCTATTTTCTCAGATGTATTTGGTGGAGAGGAAAGCCCAGGTACAGACCTATATAGGAGAGTGTGTGAGAATGTCCATAGGAATGCAAAATTTTGTGGGTTTGGAGATGAGATTACAAGTTGACTTTTAACAATGGTCATTGGGGGCAAGGCAAGGATATTGCCTAAAGCCAAGATTAGTTGATAACCGTATGAATGAGTGTTGGGGTGTAGTGTGGGAGCCAAAAAAGAAGATGTGATGAGCTGACCAAGAGAGCCCCTATGAGGGTGGTGGAGTTTAATGTTATAATGTATAATGTAGTGTGCCAGGAAGCTATTGTCTTTGTTCAGAACTAGCAATATTGTATTGTGCTAGCAATAGCAAATACATTTCTGTATCACTTATCAGTGCACATAAGCACTCTCTAAGTGGTTTAAAATGTATAATTGCCCCCAACAAGCTGGGTACTCATTTTAGTGACCTCTGAAGAATGCCAGGCTGAGTTGACCCTGAGTCCCTGGCTGGTATTGAAATCACAACCTTGTGGTTTGTGAGCGAGTGGCTGCAGTACAGGCATTTAACCACTGTGCCACCAGGGCTCCTAGCAAATGCATGTTACCCCTTTCTGTTGTTATGTTATTTTAAAACATTCACACACACATACACAAAGCGCCATCGTCTCCTTCCACTTCAGTATAAATTAAAGTGTGTTGCCTATGCTGACTTTTGAGTTATAATTTCTCATTTGGTCCAGAAATTCAGCAAATCATTCATTTTATCATTTTCATTTTGTTATGAAAGGGAGTAGAGGGGGGAAATGAATTTTCTCTTATAAAACTCTATATTTGTTTTTCTCATGGCATAGATCACCATTTTTGCTTTTATAGAGAGAGGGAGCAGTGCTGTCTATAACATTATCCCATGTTTAGAATGGCTGTGTATTACCAATACTTGGCACTCTAGGAAAGCTCAAAATGCAAAATAAAGCAGAGTTGGATTATCAGTATTAGTTTGTTTAATTTTGAGTTGAAATCTCAGTATAATAGAGGGGTTTATCTGCATTTCAAGCTTTCAACCATTCCATGGATCATCTCTTTCTTCCACTGACCTCTCTACCTGCACTTCCTCTGTTGTTAACTAGAAAATATGCGTGAGAGTTATAACACTTGTCTCAAGCAAGTTCCTCTGCATATTTCTGATCTTAATCCATTTAATACAGATCATGCTGTGTGTACCATGAGCAAAGAGACAGATTGAACACGGTATCAGAATAGACATCTGAGTGATTCAAACAAGTGAACTATGTGTTCTGTTTGCTGCTTAATATGACTTAACAAGATGTGCCAAATTGAAGATTGGTTGTAAGCCAGAACACCTAACATGGAAGCCCTTCTCCAGAAAATGAGTTGCCCGATGATTCAGTGGTGAGGGTGAAATACATTGCACGTGCTTTGTGGGAGAAAAATATAATCTTATTTTTTATGCTTGACCAGTAACCTTGTAAAAATAGTACCAGGACAAATCCCTGGCACAAACTAGAAATACTGTGTGATAAGAAAAGTCAGGAGGGCTGCTACATAATTATTGATCCAAAACACACTGCAGAAATAATCTAGTTTGAGACCTCTTTAACTGCCCTGGCTCAGTGCTAAGGAATTTTGGGAACTGCATTTTTGTGAGACATTTAGCCTTCTCTCTCAGAGAGCTCTGGTGCCACAATAAACTACTGTTCCCAGGATTCCCTAGTACTCAGCCAGGGCAGTTAAAACAGACTCACACTAGTTTATTTCTGCAGTGTGTTTTGCTCCTGTTACATGTGCATATGTGCTTGTAATTAGTGGGTTAGTGAATGGTTCTGTAAAGTTTGTTTTCACCATGAATTTAATGATAGAGGACTTAAAACAATAGAGGACTTAAAAATATCTCCTGTTGCAGTGATTATTATTATTATTAAGCTTAAAATTCCAGAGGTGTAAGTGGGATTCAGGAAAGGCAGAGGCACTAGAGACCACATTCCAAGCATACCAAGGACCTCCAAAAGAAATTCAGCATGTGCTTTATACACTATAGTAAAGCCTTTATCTGCACAGATCATGAAAAGCTATGGAACATTCTTAAAGACATGGGAATGCCACTACATTTGGTAGTCCAGATGAGAAATCTGCACTTACAACAAGCAGCGACTGTTAGAACAGAATATGGAGATTTAGAATGGTTCCCAATTGGCAAGGGGGTCAGGCAAGACTGCATATTACCACCCTACTTGTTCAACTTGTAGGCAGAAAATATCAGGTTTAGACTTAGAAGAAGGTGAAGTAAAGA
Organism: Sceloporus undulatus; assembly: GCF_019175285.1. Lineage (NCBI taxonomy): Eukaryota > Metazoa > Chordata > Lepidosauria > Squamata > Phrynosomatidae > Sceloporus > Sceloporus undulatus. The sequence goes on from NC_056523.1 coordinate 252,135,579, forward strand.
TAGGAGGAGGGAACAATAACAATTCAAGATATACAGATGACACCATACTACCAGCAGAAAACATCATGGACTTGGAACTATTACTAAGGAAGGTCAAGGAAAAAAGTCCAAAGGCAGGCTTGCTGCTGAACATACGGAAAACAAAAATAATAACCACAGAGGAGCTACATAAATTCAGCCTAGACAATGAGGAAATCAAAATAGAGTTCCCATACCTTGGTTCAAACATTGTCCAGAATAGAGAGTGCAGCCAAGAAATCAGGAGAAGACTAGGAATGAAAAGGGCAGCAATGAAAAAACTATACAAGTGAGCACTAAAGTCAGAATTGTCCCAGCCATTGCATTCCCCATTACTATCTATGGATGTGAGAGCTTGACATTGAAGAAAGTGGATAAAATAAAAATCAGTTCATTTGAGATGTAATGTTGGACTTCTTAAGGATAACGCGGATAGCAAAAAAGACAAACAAATGGGTCCTTGAACAGATCAAACCTGAACTTTCCCTGGAGGGCAAGATGATGAAGCTGAGGCTGTTGTACTTCAGCCCCATCATGAGAAGGCATGACTCATTAAAAAAGACAATAATGCTGGGTAGAAGGCAGTAGAAAGAGCAACAGCATACAACTCAGTTAGGGAGGTTACGGGCCTAAATCTACAAGACCTAAGAAGAACAGTAGAGGATGGGGGGGGGGCTTGGAGATGTCTTATCCACAGGGTAGCCATGAGTCAAGATCAACTCAAGGGCAGCTAACAACAACAACATTGTAGTGAGAGTCTCTTAATACAAAGAGCCTCCAAAATAAAAGAAATTAAGCAAGAGGGGGGAAAAATCTTACATGAATTGAGGACGAAAGAAGAACTTAGACAAACATATAACAACCATAGACTGCAAAATGAAATAAACCTGCTCCAGAAACAACTCCAAGCTCAAACCACAGAAGAAACTGCAATAAACCTTTTTTTAAAAACTAGTCAAAAATAGTTTGCTGGCAAACAAAAAAGGACATCACAGTAAAAAAATATTGTGATATAGAGAGATCTTGTAGCACCTATGAGACTAACTGAAAGAAAATTGGCAACATGAGCTTGCATAGACTAAAGTCTACTTCCTCAGACTCATTTTTAATGAGCCATGCCTTCTCATGATGGGGCTGAAGTACAACAGCCTCAGCTTGATCATCTTGCATCTGAGAAAGTAGACTTTAGTCTACAAAAGCTCATGCTGCCAGCTTCTTTCTTTTAGTTAGTCTTAAAGGTGCTACAAGATCTCTCTACATACTGATTCTACAGACTTTGAAAACAATTGTGAGAAGATTAATTACAGAAATCAGTTACAAGGATAAGACATCATAGATCAGGATGAGATTTGGATAACGGATTTCATGAATTCTATGCCAACTTACTTGGGGAAAGGAAATATCAAATAATGATTGGAGGGAAATGATTACCTTAACAACAAGACAATATTCAATATAATGGAAAAACAAAAGGAAATTTTAAATGCTTCTGTTAATCAGACAGAAATATTGCATGTTATTAGAAAATTGAGTGAAGTTAAATCTCCTGGCCCAGATAGCTTCACAGCTATATTTTATAAAGTATTCAAAGATGAGATAAACTCAACACTACAGAGTACATTAAATAAAATACCAGAAGAGAAGAAACCAGATACTTGGAACAAAGCTAACATCATTCTAATATCTAAATAAAGCAAAGATAAAATGGAAATCTCCAGCTACAGACCTATTGCACTTCTTAATACAGATTACCAAAGCTACACATCCATCCTAGCGAATAGATTGAAAAATATCCTATCAGAGATTATACATGTGGCTTTTTGCCTGGGAGATACATGAGGAATAATGTAAGAACGCTATTGAATATTTTGGAATATTATGAAAAGAATAACAATAGGAAGATTACTGTGATCTTCACGGATTCTGTGAAGGTTATTGATAGTGTAAGATGGGACTTTATGTAAAGGATGGATATGGGAGAGAACTTTATCATGGGAATAAAAACAGATTTACATACAACAATATGCCCAATTGATGATAAACAGAGATAAAACAATGGAATTTAGGATAAACAAGGGAAGTCGACAAGGATGCTCACTCTCCCACTTTCATTTATCATTATTTGGGAAATATTAACTAACACAATCAGATCAAATGATAAGATTAAAGGAACCAGAATAAAGATCCATGAACACAAACTAAGAGCTTTTTTGGGTAATGTTGCTATAATAGTTAAAGACCCATTAGAAAATATTGATGAATTCTATACGAGGTAAAGACCTTCAGAAAACACTCGTGATTCAAATTAAATAAAGAAAAAATGGATTCTAATCAAGAATCAGAAGAAGACAAATTGAGTAAATTGGTCTCTAGGTTAGGAAGAAAAATCAAATACTGTACTGAGGAATTTGGTTCACAAATAAAAACACTGATCTTTATGACAACAATTGCAATTCAACCCTTTCAGATAAAAAAAAAACCACTGCAATTTGGTAGATCTTCACTTGTCTGAGACTTACTTAAGGATCTCCCAAATGCTTCCATAACTGGTGAAAAATTGCCCCCCAAAAAGGAAAATAAAACAGAAATTATTTCCAGTTTCATTTTTAGTTGAAGTAAACAACTGATATATTCTATGTCTGCATCCAACATATGGAGGAATAACTGGGATCATACTCACTGGCTCGGTTCTTTAACATCTGTAGATTCAAGCTGACCATTCCACAAGTCCATTTGAAAGGAGATCTATGTGCACCCTTTACACACTGTGGATATAGTGCCTTGCAGAAGTAGTCACTGCCATCCCTTTGACAGTTCCATGTTGTGTTATGTTACAGTCTAGTGTGGAAATAGATTTAATTGCAGTAGTTACTACTAGATGTTGACAAGATGCCCAGCACTGTGAAGCTACAAAAATACTGCTAATGTGGCACAAAAGTTAAAGCAAATTATCATTTGTTAGCTGCACCCCTTTGCTGTGACATGCCTGCATACACTATGGTTCAACCCCACTGCTTCCAAAAGTCACATAAGTGTAGTTGAATAGTGTTCTCCACTTTATAGTTCCACAGCCACGTGACCTCAGGTCAATTTAACCTGTAACTGTGAAAGGCCCAAGAATTTAAAGGGGAGCATATTGCAACAAAAAAACATCATGAAGTTGTAGATGCTATCAAAACAAGTATGGGATAAAGTTGTGCAGAAGCACCAATCCGGGTTGGATCATTTTAAACAATCCCAAACTATGAGCATCCTATAGAGCAGCGTTAAATCTATTCTGCCTAGAATAGCCACTCCACCAAAATTCAGTGACTGGGTAAAGAGGGTATGAGTCAGAAAAGCAACGAAGAGGCCAGTCTGCAGTTGAGATGAGAGAATTCCTCTTAGCAGTTTGGTATAATAATCTAAAAGTATACCAATTTCTATCATATAAAAGTTACTTGGGGTCATTTTAACTGTTCTTCTTCGGTTTATTATGTTAGTTCAGCTTTAATTTTACCTTTGCTTATTTTAAATTGTTGGCTTCTGAATATGGTTTGTTTGGAGTCCACTGAAAAAAATCAGACAAAGCTCATACACCTTTAATTCTTGTGTAGAAGGGGAATTTCCATTCAGTAACTTCTAATTTCAGATTACACCTGTGAGAAAGAAAGAGATTGGCAGTATGAACTTTCGTAGACCTAAGTCTCCCCATACAAAAAGTGTTATGTATTACCAAGTTGTAGATGGTAAATATGGTCAGAAAGCTCTAGGAACTCTCAGTCTAGAAGTAACCCTGGTTGGTAAATCTGTAAGACACAAACATATCTGCTGGAGTTGTTTTACCAGTTTAGGAAGCTGGAAAAGGATATAAAAAGGGGAAGACAGATGCATTTTAACAACAGTAGCTTTGCTGTGGTTTGCAGTAAAATAGTCATGTTGTCAAGATCACAAAAGTATGGTGTATCATGTGACTGATCATAGTTCATAGCATAGATCAACTGTGCAGTTCAACTGTGTTGAATGAGATTTACTCTCATGTATTCAGGATTACAGGTTAATTAAAGAGAAAAATCCAATGACTTAGATTTAGCTAAGGTTTATTGTTGTTGTGTGTCTTCTAGTCATCTCCAACTTATGCCAACCTTAAGGAAAACTTGTTACAGGGTTTTCTTGGCAAGATGTGTTCAGAGGAGGTTTGTCTTTCCCGCAGCAGTAAGTAATTTTTAAAATCATGTTAATTTTTGTATCAGTTAGGGATACTGACATTTTATCATTACTTATTTATTCAAATTCATGTCCCACTGTATTGTATTTATAGCCTACTAGGTGATTCATTTTTTAAAAAAAATCTTTAAAATTACATTTTTATCACAAAGCCAGTCACTGTCCTCAAAGTTTTAAATGATATTTACTTCACACAATATTGCATAAAATAAAGATTTCATCATTTTGGCAGTTCATATGATGTAAAATTATATGCTAATAATCACTAGTGAGCTTTATGTAGTGAGCTTTAAAAAATAAAGGTATTCATGTTGGTCCACTTCTTTCTTCTTAGGGTACATCTTTTTTCACTGACCCACCCCATGTGTAGAAATAATGTATAGAAAAATTTCCTCAGCCACCTTGCTTTTCTATCAGTTGAACCCAGCTTTATTTATGCTGATGTTGTGAACTGCCTGTACTGTAGAAAGTAAATGCCTTGTTTTATTACAGGAGGAAATGAAATCACTATCCTTTCCTGTGTGATTCTGCTTTGGTTCTGGTCATATGTTATATTCCATTTTGTGTTTCTGGGGGGAAAAAGAAAAGAAAAAAATTCTTACATTTAAAATGAATTGTACCTGTAGATTAGTATTAAAGGGACCTAGCAGTATTCAGCAGTTATAACTTGTCTGTATGTGTAATATGTATGCTTTCATCCTAGAACTCTGTCACAATATCCAAAACCTAGAGAAATAGAGTGATCCAAAAACCTGTTGTTTCAAGACAAAGGTTGTTGCTGTCTTATATTTGTTCAAATTCCACAAAGCCAGGAAATTGGAAGCTTATGCTGCCACCTTAAGATATATTCCCTGTGAGCCGTAATAATGTTGTGCAGTGTCACATACTGTACTTGCTTATTGCCTACCCAGCTTGAAGCAGCACCTTGAAAACGAGTGGGCTGTTTTATCACTGAATTTCATCTTTGCACTGGTGAGATGATACCAAATCTGAAAAGCTTAATTCTTCCAAGGTAATTTCTGTCACAAGATAAATAGGGTCCTTAACAGAAGGAAGAAAACAAGGACTTAAAAGAGTTACATACACCTGAAGTATAGTTGGGCCTAGATTGCAGAAAGAATGAGCAAATGTGCTGTCCCACATTTAGTAAGTGAGTGGAGGTGAGAAGATCAGTATTCTTCTTTCTATCAACTCTTGGACCAAACCCCAGATTCCTGAACCAAAATATTCCTCTCTGCTTCTTTCTTGAGACTACATTTCAATGTGAGGTCACAAATACTTTTTTTTAACTAGGAAACTATTTGTCTTGGAAGTGATTGGAGTGCAAGCTTTGAAAGTCTTCTGAAGATTTGTACTTCATAGGGTCAAAATAGATATGGAAAATATGGATTGTGAGACAAAAATCTATTTGGGTAGTTGGAGTATTGTTATGCTGAATGATGGGGTGAGCTCCCATCACTAGTCCCAGATTCTGCCAACCTAGCACTTTGAAAGCATGCAAATGCAAGTAGATAAATAGTTACCACTCCAGTGGGAAGGTAAACAGCGTTCTGTGCAGTCATGCTGGCTACATGATCACAGAGTAGTCTCTGACAACACTGGCTCTTTGGCTTAGTAATGGAGATGAGCACCGCCCTCTATGGTCAGTCACGACTTGATAAACGTTTACCTTTACTTAGTATTGTTACAGTTAAACTGAAGAAGAAGGGAACCTACAAAGAGAAAAGTATTTTAAAAGACTTTTTTAAAAAACATCTGGAGTGATAATACTGATCAAAGAATAAATATAAACTTCGTAGTAAAGAAGAAAAAAATAACCAAGTGAATGTGCATGTAAAACAAGCTTCTAAGTATTTGACAATTTACTAGTTATTATAAGTCTTTATTGATTGGAGTTCATATCCTTTATGGTGCTGCTTCATTGTTTTAGATTGTTTCAGTATCTGTATTTTTATTTCTTCTATGAATAAATCTTGGAAGGCAGGTTGGCACAGAAAGGGTGTTCATACATTTTATTAAGTAAGCAAGGGAGGATAAGTGTAAAATGGTGAGTCACTTACATCAAGATTACAACTTCCATTTGAACATACAGTGTTCCTGACTTGGCAGTTTGCAGATTTTGGTGGTCAGCTGAACATGGCAGTCGCCATCTTGGACTGTTCTGATTTCCCCTTCTTCTTTCCAGAAGCCTTTGCACCTTTCATAGGCTTTAAGAAAGGGTGAGGATGTAGTTCAGTGAGAAACGGTGAAGCTAATTGGGGGATGGGACTTGAGCAAGCTGGGTATAGGCTTCACTCAGGTTTGTTCCCTGGATAGATCTATAAGCTTGTGTTTAGAATCCCAGCCTCATTTAGCACCATCAACCACCATGATGTAATCCATGTTTAATTTGCCCTTTCTGTACTATGATCTTGTCATAACTTTGGGAAGTTTTAGCATGAGATCTGGATCCTGTTTGGTGGGGTGGGGGTCAATGGTCCCACCAGACCCAGTTGGGAGTTTCCTTAGGGGACCTTGCATGGCAGAAATGGAAGGATGCCCAGCTGGGAGGAAAGTGAGTTCATCCCATATCCACACACATTGATTCCCATTTGTGTCATTGTGTTAACCAGCAATTGGGCTGGGCAGTTGGTTTTCATTGGTGAGCAGGCAGGTCAACTGATGCCTGGGGCCAAGTCTATTCAACTGTAACCAGTAAAATTGTGCCCTTTTTCTTGCTAAAAAGTAAGGTGGTTTGTATTTGATTTCTAATGTGTGGAGCTGCACTTGCCACTGAAAAAGAAAGGAGGGGTTGATATCTGTAAAATAAACAGAAACAAATTCAGACAAGTTAACATGTTCACATTGTCCAGTCAATTTCATTTTTTAAAAAAAAATATTCCATAAAAGGTTATATTCCTCTTGATCTGCTTTGTTTCCTCCATTTCCTTTATATTGTTGCCACAGCCAAAGCTCGCCCTATTTGTGAGTCATCTTTTCCTCTGTGTACCCCATTGTATTCTTTACTCCGTACACTCCCACTTCCGTTTGTTGTTCTTCCCATTTTTGCTGTTTCTCCATGCTCCCCCCCCCCATCACATCTCTAATTTGCCTTTCTAGATTTTAGTGGTGTGCTTCTAGTTTTGTAGCAATTCCTCTATTAGTAAAGGAGTCTTGGTCAGAGATGGGCCTTACAACAAGAGGCTTAGAAATGTAGGTTGTTGTTGTTGTGTGGCTCCAAGTCATTTTTGACTTATGACAATCCTAACACAAACCTATAATTAGGTTTCCTTTTCAGGTTTCTTCCAAGGGGATTTGCCATAGCCATCCTCTGAAACTGAGAGAATGTGACTTTGCTCAAGGTCATCCAGTGGGTTTTTGGGCTCAAGCTGGGATTTGAACCATAGTCTCCAGAGTGGTAGTCCAGCACTCAAATCACTACACTATGCTGGCTTGCTTACCCTTTCTACAGTGGACCTCTTAATCCACAGACAAAGGAGCAAATAATGAATCACATTATAAAATAGGTATAAAATTAGATTCCAAGTTATTATAACATACAATTTATCCATTAATTCATTTGTCATTGTATTTATAAAAGATCTTGTGGTTGTTAATTGCGCTTAAGTTAACTCTGACTTATGGCACCCCATGAATGAGAGACCTTCAGGTCCCCCTGCCATCTACCATCCTGCTCAGGTCTTGTAGATCCAGGATCGTGGCTTCCTTTATTGAGTCTATTCAGATGTAATACAGTGGGCTCTTCCCTTACACGGGGGATCTGTTCTGGACCCTCCCGCATAAGGGGAATTGAAGATAATGGGGCTCGTGCAGGTGGGGGCATGCACCATTACTGCTTGTGGGCGCACCGAGGCTTTTCCCAGCACGGACCTCTAGCATATGCTGGAGTTCACATAAGGCACACCAGCGTATAACATGGACGCACTGCACCATCTTCCCCATTTCCTACTGCCTTCAACCTTACAAAGCATTTTTTTTCATATAATGAGGCTTGTTTTCCCATGACATGTCCAAAGTACAGCAGTCTCGGTTTAGTCATCTAGGCTTGTAGATCTGTTCTGGGGCCCCTTTATTTGTCTGTTTTGGCCATCTGTGGTATCTACAGATCTCTCATCAAGCACCACATTTAAAATGAGTTCATTCTCTTCCTGTCGGCTTTCTTAACTGTCTAGCTTTTAGAACCATACATAGAAATCGGACAACTAAGAAGTTCCCATGTGGTTAACAATAATATTATAATAGTTTCTTGTGGGTTTTTCAGGCTGTGTGGCCATGTTCTAGAAGAATTTATTCCTTACATTTTGCCTGCATCTGTGGCTGGCATCTTCAAAGAATGTATTCTCTGAAGTTACCAGCTACAGATGCTGGTAAAAGATCAGGAATAAACTCTTCTAGAACATGGCCACATAGCCTGAAAAACCCACAAAAAACTATAATTTTAAAATTTTATATACAGTGTGTGTGTGGTATTAAAATGATTATGCCAATGAGATTATGACTGATATTTTATCAAACAAAGGGCTTTGAAATAAAAGTAAAGCTCTGGAAACAAAGCAACATTGGCACAGGCTAACCATCAACTGGCATGCAATCCAGTGAAGTGGAAACTATTGTGTTAAATGTTGTGCTTGGAGTAATCTAAGTGATTTGTGAAACCACAAGGACCACCTTTTCTGATAATCTCTGTTTCCAGGCATTTTGTTAACTGTAGTTCTGCTGCTGAGTTCAGGTGTCTTCCACACTGATTATCTGCAGACAGCCCCAATCTGGATCAGAACTGTAATATGAGAGTAGGCAGCTATAATCCTCTGCATTCACCTTCTATGAACTTAATCCAGATCAGATCTCTAATGCCTGAAATATATATTACACAAAAGGCCCAGTTCCTTTCCATTGAATGTTTTTTGCAATGTACATTTCAGGAATGGAGGAATGGCTGTTTCAGATTGCAATCACATGGAAGGCAAAGAGTTAAAAGCTCCTTGACCACCACTGTATTGCGGTCTCAGTTTGGATAGAGGGCCCCATTCTGACAGTCAGTAGGAATAAAGAACCTTGCAGCTAATGGCAGGACTACACAAAGTCATGTATAGTGTGGCACTTGTTAAATAAGATTCCTCTTTTTGTTGTTCCTGTTGTCTCCTTTCAAGTCATTTCTGATTTATAGTAATCCTAAATCAAACGTATCACGAGGTTTTCTGGGGTGAGAGTGTGTAACTCTCCAAAGGTCACCCAGCAAGTTTTCATGGCCAAGCAGGGAATCAAACTCTGATCTCCAGAGCTGTAGCCCAGTACTGTACTCAAACCACTATCCCAACTGACTCTCTAAGATTTTCTTTTGCCTTTATAAAGTAACTTAAAGTAACTTCATTGTTTTTTTAATGCCATACACTGAAAATCAAATGTTGTTTTTCTGTATCAGATGATCACACCTCTTCTGGGACAGTCAGTCCTCAGAACTGAGTATACTTGTGGTGGATTCATGTTGCTAAGGTTCATTGTTTCTTTTGTCAGCCTGTGAAACCTGATCTTGCTTGACTCTCTCTCTCTCTCTCTCTCTCTCTCTCATATGCTCTCCCTCCCTCTGAAACTTTCAAACAGCAGGAGTTGGCTGCAGTTGCTTTTTTAATGTTTGGTTTGTCAGAGCTAGTGTCTCTTTAGGAAGGCATGTAAGTAAAAGTAAACAAATGAGTGTGTTCGTTTATTTATCTAGTTAGGGATTTGTTTGTTTTAGTTCTACTACTTGGCCTTATGGTTAAGGTGGCCTCCAATAAAAGCATCAGTATAAAAAAGCAACAACAGTAATACAAAACTACAACTCAGAAAGCAAGAGCTGCTTGGTTTGAGCTGCATTAAATCAATAAAGTATTTAATAAAAACATAGCAGGGTCTCCAAATGATCTCTGTACTAGGTGAACTTATTTATTGAGATAGCAAGCCTCTTTCTTGTAGGCATAATGAGGGTGAAAAAGTGTATGGTCAGCTATCCAGTTTTGTGAATTACAGATTTATATATTTACTTTAATGTACAGTTTGTTTAAGGACATCTTTGTCAGAAATTAACATCACCACCACCAACCCTCAAAAACCCTGGGAACTAAAACCTTCAAATTGGAATTGTTTTTTGCTATTATCATCAGGTGCTATTTGCTGACACAGTATTCCAAATAATAAAGCTGCAGGACTAGTTTGTTATGTTTAAATTCATGCACAGTCTGTCAAAGAAATGTGCTTGACTACTTTGTGACAGAAAATGAATTTGCCAGTGTATCACTCAGAATGATTACAATTCAGTACAATCATGCAGTAGCAGTTTGTTATACATATGCAAATACAATATGGCTCCGTCAATATTTTTTGTGTTTTGAATTATTTAACATGGGGTAAGTTTGTTTTCAGGGTAATGTTTCATTTTTTTTCATATTAAGTGTGTTGTAATTCATAGCCTTGGTGATCAGAATGTGTTAAAATTCCAATAAATTAATTATGAAGTTGTACCACATCCCTTAATATCTTTTCTACATTTCACTACACTCTAATTATCCAACAGTTATCAAGCTTGTATGTTTTGTTGTGCACACACATTCCTCCAGTATTTAGAACACAAGCTAAAATTTACTGTTCTTACTGAAGGTGTGTAAGTTCACATACCATTATTTTATAACCATAGCAGACTGATGGCCCTTTGGCTCAGTTCAAGTACCACACCATATCAAGTGGTTAAAAAACATGATTGAGAACCATGCCATCATGGTTTGAGCTTCACAGTCTGCAGTGCAAACCATGATTTAAAACAGCTTGTTTCTTCCCTGCCCCCCAATTTCTTCAACACTTAGTTTTCTAGGTTCCTTCTTGTCAGCATAGTACAACAATCTATTCTCGCAGTCCAATTCCTTTGCCAATCATTCCTTGTGATCACATACAGTGGTTTGTATGATTCAGATATAACAGCAAACCATTGTCCAACACAGATGTAATGTTGCTGCTTGCATGGTTAAATGCGTATTTATGCAGACCTGTACACATTTCCTCCTTTTAAAAAATGTACATCTGGGGCTGGGAACATGACAACTAAGGATGCCATTTCCTTCTGTACACACATGCATACATGCATACTTGATGATATGCCAGTTTCCTCCTGATTTTCATATGTTAAAAAAAGGAAAGCTCCACTTTAAGCCAAATATATTCTCACAAGTGAGGATGGGAAGTGGCTGCAAGCTGAGACTTTGCTTTACACCAATGGTTCTCAACATGTGGGTCACGACCCCTTTGAGGGTCAAATGACACTTCCACAGGGGTCGCCTAAGACCATGAGAAAACATATATTTCTGATAGTAGCAACGAAAATAATTTTATGGTTGGGGGTCACCACAACATGAGCAACTGGGTTGCAGCATTAGGAAGGTCCACTGCTTTACACCATGCCAAACTACTACAGAAAGAATCTTTATAATCTGGTAAATTTTGGGGTTGTGTTAGGGTTAGAGATCTGGAGAAGGCACAGCAAGGGTTGAGGATACCAACATGGGTTTATGGAGGATAAAGAAATAATAATAATAATAATAATAATAATAATAATAATAATAATCCCTGTACTCTTAGTTCTGCTGGGAAGAATCTGCTTCAATCAAAGAGGACTAGACTTTTGGCAAAGACCCAGCGCTCCTTTTCAGCAGTTGCTCCTAGACTCTGGAATGACCTGCTGGACGAGATCCGTCAGATTACCACCTTGGAAACCTTTAAGAAGGCTATTAAGATGGATCTCTTCCAGCAGGCCTTTCCAGACTAGGTCCACCTCTATTTTCCTGCCCCCCCCCCCCCCTTTTCTCCATCCCCTTTTCCATCCTACCTGGCCCTTCTAATAATTTTTTACAAATCTTCTATTGAGTTTAACTGTTATTTTATACTATTGTTTTAATGTCATTCTGGTTAATCTCTTTTTAGTATTACTATGTTTTTATACTGGGGGGATAGCATTTTTAAAAAAATTTTAACTGTATCTCGTTTTATTGTTGTAATCCGCTGGGATTCCAAGTGATTAAGCAGAATATAAATTATTATTATTATTATTATTATTATTTACATGCAATTGTACAAAGAGGTATAAAGGCACTGGGAGGCAGTTAGGGAAGCTAGCAGTGAGAAAAGGGGACAGAAAAGCTATTAGGAGAGAGGGAGAGGCCAGAGAAGGTAACACCAGAAGAATCAGGGAAGCATGGGATGAGATCAGGAGAGAGCTAGCTAAAAATGTGGAATGCCATTGGAGTGGAGGAAAGCAGCTTGAGAGAGAAAAAGCTTCTGTGAGCCTCCCCTTTCTCTGAGTGTCCCAAAATCTGTTTAATAGAAAAGTCATCCTCTCTCTTTCTCCTACCCCCATCTCTCGCTACATGAATTCCATGTTCCTTATCTCCCAAATACAAAACAAAATGTAACTCATTTTAATCTAAATCCAAATCAGGGATAGTACTGCTCCCTAATCCACATCCTTTTCTCCTTTTGTATTCTTCCCTACTATCCTTAACAGACCCTTTGTGAGGCTGGATTGTATGGAGTCACATTGCTTCTGCCATTAAGTGGCTGTCTATTTTCTTTCTTCAGAAACTTTTATCTGTGAAAAGATGTGTCTGTCAACTAAATGTTCAATGCATTTCCTATGATAATAAACTGCTTTGTATGAATATTTACTTGTAATCCTCACATCTGCGTAAAATCAGTCAGTATTCTTAACTGTAAATTTAAAGGTGAGCCTTCGAGAAACTGGTTTATTCAAGGCCACCCAGTGAGTTCGTGGCACAGACAAGACAATACAGGCACTTCCTGATTTGTAACCTAACCTACACTGCACCACATCACAACACACAACACAACACACCAACTCCTAAATTAGAATGATGTATTTGCATAGGGTGAGTGGGAAAACATGTCATGTTTCCAAACCTTATGGTAAATTCTTTGTTCTTTGTTTGGTTTGTCTAAATAATCAGTTAAAGACTCTGGAAATTATCAGAGAAAAAGGATGGGAGAAAAACAGGATGCTCTCATCCATATTGCGTGAAAATTATCACACAATGTCTTGCAATGTCACGCGCATCCCGTTTTTCTCTTGTCAGTGAAGTGGAATGGTTCCGTAAGTTTTTATTCACGGAAACTGACATGAATAAAAAGTTATAAGACCATTCCACTTCATTGATGGGAGAAAGATGGGATGAACGCATGCCATGGGACACCAAGTGATGACCTTCATGAATTGCACAATAAGGATGGGATCATCCCGTTTCTCTCTTGTCCTTTTTCTCTGTTTGATAATCTCCTGGAAGAGTTCTTCATCTTTCTTCCAGTTGTCCAGAAAATGCCAGAACATTGGTGAGGGAGAGCATGTTCCGCCAACAAATTGGGATTGTAGGTTTCTAAATCAGACTAGACTTTTCTGGTTTGAATATAATAGGACACCGACGAAGCATAAATCTTGTAAGACAGGTAAATGTGCTAGAAGAAAAGGGCAGAGCTTGGAAATGCTTGGTTTCATTGCTTGTTTTTGCTGTTGATGACAGCATGGCATCTGAACCATGTTTCTAAAATCATGATCTTACGCACATCCTCCTTGTTTGGGGATTTAGTTTATATCAGGTTGCATTTTTATATGAATGTACTTTATGTCAGTATTTTTTAATGGGGTGACAGGAAAAAGTCTTGTGTATGCCTAGGTACGCTAACAAGTATGTGATGATACAGTCTACCAGTAAAGTGATAAATGAGGATTTTTGTTCTTTCTCTTATCTAATTGTAGCTGCCTCTTCTAATTGTACCCCACTCTGTTTCCGTTTTTTCTTATCAAAAGTAAAGACCATTTTAAAGGTTTTTTTAAATAGAATTTTTTTTACATCAGTTAGATCTCATAATAAATATATACAGAATATTAACACACATAACTTCCAAAGTTCCTGCAAAAATATAATATCTTCTCTTCATAAAAATTATGTTATATCCTTATTCTTATTCCCATTTTAAATTTGTATCTCCCTTTTTCTTCATATACTGACAGTTCTTTTTCCATGTCTTAATCATATACATTTAAAATATCAAGCCTTGATTTTCCATTTTTATAAGGGACATCATTTTGCTATGTCATTATATTTAATGGGACTTGAGCATCCACGGATGTTGTTATCCACAGGGGATCTTGGAACCAAACTCCAGCGTATAACAAGGGTCCACTGTATTATGTTTTAATTGTTTACTTGCCAATGTATATGTTTTTTAAGCTTTTTTCATTCATATAACAGGGCTTTCCTAATCACATGATGACTAAATTCTTGATGGACAGATGCTTTATTGTACCATAAGTACCCATGCCACCCAAAATGATTATTAAATCTCTCCAAATAGAGTAATTTGTGTTTTTCGCAAAAAATCCATTCCATCATCCAATTAAGTGTGTTGGCTTGATGATAAAGCTCAAAATCTGGCACGCTCCTTCCCCCTTCACTCTTTTCCTTTGCCATTGTTTCTCACTTAACTCTTGGTTTCCTATCATTCCATATAAACTTCCTTACATCTTTGTTCTACTCAGTAAAGAGTTTAGTACTATGAATGATGGGGATACATTGAAATAAAAAGTTCATCTTGGATAGCACCATCATCTTTACTGCCTCTATTCTTCCTATTAATGTGATGTTTAGTTTTTTTCCATTTCTCTGTATCTGCTTTGAAAAGTAAAGACCATTTTAATGGTTCAGGGACAGTTGAGAGTAAAAGGAGGAATTGCTGAAAATCAGAAAAAAGCTTCTTCCACAGCTCTTGGTGTTCCCCTTTAATCCCATGCAACAGCTTACCTCCTATATTAGGATGTCTAACCACTAGGGAATGGTGCTTGGGAGGCCTCCAGGAGGAGAAGTGACAGAGAAAGTTATCTTCTGCCAATTGCATCAACAGATGCTTTCTTAGATCTAGCTTTCTATGTGTCCAGTGTAGAATAAAAGGTTTTCTTCCATAGCTATAACTGATTTAAGAAAGACTGATACATCTACACATATGTGCTTTCCTCCATTTTTTTTTCTTGTAAAAGCTATACACAATTTTCCAGAGGTATACATCCAAAATAAATACTGTAATGTGCTATCCAGGCCAGGCAAAAACAACCTTTTCAATCTCTGGATTTAAGAATGCTTATTGGTGTGATAAACTTTGGCTAGTCTTGATGAACGATGGTGTCTAACAGAAAATTAATTTTATTCCTACTTGAAAGATAGGAGTGATTGGAAAAGAGCAACAGAGAAAGAGGCTTGTAATACTGTATATAGAAACTGCAATGTATACTATCTATTGTCTGGAAAGATTTTGTTGTTGTTGTTCATGCTGAAGATCAATTTTTAAATACCTTCAAGTACAAAAGTAAAAGCTGTCTGTAGAAATCAATGGAGAGATGAATTTTATGAATATAAATGGAATTGTACATTGTTGGGACAGCCTTCAAAATGAAAGGTTGAAGTGTTGGGACAAAAGGAGAAGCAGACTGAATACCTGTTCTTTCTAGCTTAATTCGTACATCTTATTACAGCCTTGCAACAGAGTTCAATTAAATACTGTAGATGTACAAGAATGCTGAACTATTATCTATCGCCTTTGATCCAGTGTTGCAGTTTGGGCAGAGAGACGAGTATACATAGGCATACCTCAGTCAAGCACAGGGGAAACAGATAAGCAGAAAGGGGCAGCTTGAAGCCGCCCCTTCCGAAGACAGCTTGGGGCCACAGCAACAACACGCAGTGGCACCAGTCCACCTTGAACCTGGTCAAAAAAGGAGCAGATAAGGGGAAAAGCCACTTTGCCAGCTCATGGTGGCTTCATCACACTCCAGTGGCATGCAGGATGGAAACGCTGTGCTGCCAGAGCTGTTTGGGCTCAGAGCCTCTGACAAAGGAGACTTATTACAAAGTCTTTATACTCATCCATATCTCTTTTCCTTCTCATCACCTGTCTAGCTCAAAGTTGTTGTTGTTGTTGTTTTAGCAGCATCGATAGTGGGATGTTGGTGGAGGATTGCTGGAGAAACATAGACTCTCAGTGTCAGATTGCAGCAGCATGTCTGCAGTAAACAATGCAATAAAATCTTGAGCTGGCAAAGAATGGGAATCTAACCCAGCCAGTTCTCCTGTAGCTGTGTGTGCCTATATGAAGCAAGCAAGGTGAACAGCATGCATAAACAGCAAAACAGAAAAAAAAGGATTAACTAAATCTGTCTCATCAACTTCCCACAGCATTTAAACAAACAAACAAAAAAACAAAAAAAACAAGCACAGATCTAGACAGTTGGCCAACAGAATGGCAAGTATAAGAAAAGTGGATCCTTACAAGAGGCTTACCTAACCTAATTACTTCATTTTATGACATGTGTGGATATTGTTATTTTAAAAATATTTTATTAATATTTTAATTATTATTTTTAATTTTGTGAAATATACACATATATGGTGTCAATTAAATATGAATTTAGTGAGAGAACAATATAAATAGATGCTTTATGATGAACTAGAAGAGATAAGGAAGTCAATGTCATTCTATTACAAATGTCATGAATTATTGTTGAATGTTGTTTTTAACTGTTATGAAATTAATAAACTTTTTTTTAAAAAAGTTAGTCTTTGGTAAAAAGTTTGCTGAGCCCCATTGAATTGCATTTTTGCATGTGTGGTGCAAGAACCTATAGTTCTTCTTTCCTCGTTATTTCTGTCTGGCACCAAATATTCTGTTAAAGTAGTAATGCCCAGGAACACATGTACTTTATTAAATGAAGAACACCTGTAACAGCCCTACAGTGTGGTTCAGTTTTATATCTCTTTTGTTAGCTAGAAAGCTGTGCTAAAATGGAGTAGTTCATATCCACCTTGCAGTATAATCAACTGTTAATATGGCAGGATAACAGTAGGTCTGAGTTTGGTGTGAATTCCCAGCCAAAAATCCCCTCATGCCTTTGCGGTAACCCCAAAATTGTTTCCCTGCAAGACCATGTTTGAGGGGAAATCAAGAAGTCTGAATAGATGTCTCTTTTTAACAGAGATGTATACCTTAATATGCACTTTCCAGATTTGCAATCCTGACATTTTACATGGATCTATTAAAACATGGAGCCTCTGTTCTAAACCTTGGCACCTTAAGGATTAGGGAGATTTGGAGATTTAAAACACAGTTGCTTAAACAAGGCATAATCTATTGAGAAGATTTGAAACATGCATTTAAAAGGTCAGACTAAGGTTTCCAAACACATATCAGGGGAATTAGAATCATGCATCCAAAATGCATTAGTACTGAGGTTAAAAGAAAACATGCAGGTTAAAAAAAGTGAGTTGTAAGAGTTAAATATATAGAAGTGTGTATATGTATAGATAACCCATAACAAGGAAGGGAAATGCCAACCCAAATACCATATAGCAAAATATCTGCATGATTAACAGAAGTGAGAAGGAGTTTCTTAGATGTGACTTGTGGTCTAGTCATGATCTGAATGGGAAAGGAAACATCATTTTGGAGTGGGTTGGAGGGCTGACAGCAAATGCAGAGATTTTCAAAAAGCAGAGGGAGAAATAAGAAAAGAAAAAGAGGTGATCTAAGGACCCAGTCCCACTGGGGGAATAACCCACATTCATGTCAGGGTCTGCCATGGGGACAACCTCAATTCCAAAAGGCCCCTTGTCCCCGTTATGGAAAGGGGGCCTGTTTGGAATCAGGAGGGGGGTTGGCATGCTTGCCGTTCCCATTGGGGAAGACAAGCAGCCACCCCTTTCCTTCTCCTTCTCCCCTTTCCTACCTTAAGATTGATCCAAGTGTGGCAGAAGCCCCAGAGGGGCCCCATGGGTCTCTCTCTCCACTGCCACCGTTGGATCGCTTCCTCCCCCGGCCTCCCTGCCTCCCTGTGTGCTGGTGGTTGGGCCCGGTAGCGGCGGCCCTTTCCTCCCGTCCTCCTCCTGCTGTTCCCTACTGCCCAGCCTCCTTCTCCGCTCCAGTAGGCCTGCATTAGAAGGAGGCTGGGTGCGGAAGGAGAGAGACAGCAGGCCTGGAGGATGGAGGATGCACGCACGCACGTTAGTGCATGTCTCCATATTCCTAGCCTGCCTCCAGGCCTCCGCAAAAAAGAGGAGAGTGGTTTCCACTGGGATGAATCAATTTATTTTACAATAAAATGATTCATCCCCAAAAACACCACTTTGGAAGTGGTGTCAGGAAACCTCAGTATTTTTGGATTTGACCAGGATCGATTTCAAATGGGAACTAGGGTTATTTACCTTGAAACCTGCTGCGATTTTTTTTGTAGTAGGAATGAGGCCCAAAGCAGGTTTACACAGAACCTGTCAGAATTTCAGCCAAGAAAAGACTAAGAACAAAGTTTTAAAAAGTAGCAGCAAGGGGCAGAGACAAAGCAGAGGTGAAATTCTGTTTGAAACGAGGAAACCACATAGAAGAGTTCTATTCTGGATGTGGAAACTCACTTGTTTGTGATGGAATTTGTTCATTAGCCAGTTAGAACAGGAAGCAGAAGTTAGTGTTAATGCTGTACTTACATTATTTTATACATGATGAACAAAAGGTAAGAGACAGTGAGTGAAGGGAGACGTTGCTTTCTGAGCAGAGAATAAGGGTCCTCATTAGTGTACAGTGAGGAGATAAATTTATATACAATATTTTCAGTAATTTTGTGCATGAAACAAAGTTTGTGTACATTGAATCATCAGAAAGCAAAGGTGTCACTATGTCAGCCACCTGTGTGGACAATTTGGGAGATTGGTATGTTTTGGATTTTGGAATTCTGAATAAGGAAGACTCAACCTGTACTCAAAGATATTTTTCCACTTCCTTCCTCTGAAATATACCCCACAGCATACAAATCAGATGCCTTAGGAGTATGCAAGTTTTTTAAAAGGAGTATAGGAAGAATTTTAGAAAGTTAAGCAAAGAGAAATAAGGCACTTTTAGTACATGTTTTTGTGACTCTGCCCCTTAAGCAAGGTAATTTGCACATGTTAACCAAAAAGAAAAGATATTTGGAGACAGTAGTTCAAGAAGGAGGGCACAGTTGGCCCTTGGTATCCAGAGGGAGGGATCTGTTCCAGATTCCCCGTGGATACCAAAATCTGTGGATGCTCAAGTTGTCCCCAATGGCAGCGCAGGCACATAGTCATGCCAGCATTAGGGACAACCCACATTGTACCTAGTGGCGTTGTGTGCACACAGCCGCACCCCCATTAAAGACAATGGGACTTGGCAGCTCAGCAGCATGCATGCACCACCACTGGGTATGCTGCCCTCTGTCACATGATCGTAGGGCAAGTTATAGACAAGAAAGCTATTTAGAACTACATATTTTAAAATATATTTCGAAATATATTAAACAATTTAAAACTATGTAATAGCTGTTAAGCCACAATCCTTAGAGCAACAAACACTTTTGGGGAAGAACCACAGACCCATAGAGTTGGAAGAGACCACAAGGGCTACCCAGTCCAACCCTCTGCCATGAAGGAATACACAGTCAAGAAGAACTAAATTCAGTTCTCTTTTCCAGTATTATTCATTTCTGCTTCATTCTTTCTTGACCTAATCATACCTTCACAAAGATAAAATACCAAACAGACAGGAAATCTCCATAAGTGATACTTACATAAGGCCTCCTGTTTAATGGACAGATTAGATCACGTTGTTTTCATGGTGCGAAAATGAAATGTCCATATTTATTTCATCAAATGCTAAATAATCATATTTAAAAAATAACAAAATTAACTTTTTGTTTACATAGTCTCCTATAGTCCTGTGTATCTGTCAGAAGCATTGATTCAAATTATAGATTAACTGTGAGATCAACAAGATTATAAAGTAAATTATTAAACATAAATCTAATTTTTAATTATTTTTATTTTATTTTTTCAATAAAAGTGATTTAAATCCCCCCAATACGTGTTCTTGGTTTTATTAAAGCATGATTTCTTGTCCACTTTCTCTTCAACCACAGGTTTGGTGTCTGGGGATGCACTGTAATACTTTGGTATCAGAACCTACTTGTAACAAGTGACACTATGGCACTGGTTGTTTTTTCTCTAAAGAAAAAGAACTCAGCCTGTCACTGGAGTTATTGTTGCCCCATTCATGCTAATTAGAGGTGCTTTTGTGTGTGTATTGTTTGTGAGTGGAGGATGCAGTGAGACACTAAATAATATGAAGGTGCAGGGCAATTGTAAATAAATGTATGAATCCCCCCCCCCCCCCATCCCTCATAGCTTTTCCTATCCATCTTGGAGTAGCCTATGATTTCCTGGGCTGAATACAAATACTGATATTTAGCTGTCAAGTAACAAGATAACTGGCCAGAAAGATGGTTGTAAAAATCATTAAACATAAAATGCTTTCATAGATTGATGCCAAGAGCTTTGTACAAAGTAGATTTAGAGTAGCAATTATCCACTGGTTCAAAGAGAATTACAGGATCACAAAACAAATTACTGTTATTAAAAAGGTACTTGTTCTTGCAAAATGTTATCATTGGGTTTCTCACAGTCTTAAGTTGGTCTTACCCCATTGGGGAAATTATATATACTAGCTCATTTTGATTGTAGAATGCTAGACATTTTTAAAGAAAAAAATTCCAGTTCTGAGATAAATCACTTGTTGGGGGAGAGGGATGTAGTTTTCTAATTTATATCCTTGTACTGCTCCTGAGTTTGCAATAGAGATAGTCATGGCAAGGCATAGATGTGAAATAAGAACACAGTTAACCTGCCATTAATGTACTGGTTAATATTTAGCAAAATGGCTTTCATGATTTCTTCCCTCATTTAAGAACATATCTATGGGGGGGGGACTTTTTATCAAATTAAAAGGTGATTTAATTGTCCAGTAATTAAAAACATCTCCTTAATTATATGTATGGTTTTGTAACCCATGTTTCTGTGAATACTAGTGTATCTTGGAAAGCTTGACTGTTACGTCTAAATCTGTCTCCAGACATGAGCGGCACAGGATCTTCCTAGGAAGATCACTGAGCTGGACAAAAATAAAGGGGCTTCAGGGCTTCACTAGTCTGGGTCAGAAGAGATCTCAAAGGAGGAGACTTGATGGTTGAAATGGAGTATTGAAATTTTATTGCCATGTTTCACAGTTTTGCCTTGCTGTTCTCTTTTTGGGGGGTGGAGGACAGAGCTTTCTGCCTGCATATACAGTTTTTGTATTCAGCCCAGGAAATCATAGGCTATTCCAAGAAGAATAGGAAAGGCAATGAGGGATGAGGAGGGAAACAATTTATACATTTATTTACTCCTTGGCAAACCAGGGGCGAAACTACCCCAGGGTAGTTTACCCTAGGGTTGGGCCAAATCCACCAGATCTGTGTCTAGTCTTGCAGGATGGGACCCAAACCTGAGCTAGGGTTTTGGCCTGCATCATCTAAACTGGACTATGCAAGGCCAGGGAAAACACGGGCCTTTTGGCCCATGCAAACAACCCCTATGATTGCCAGTTTTGTTTCTGAGAGGAAATAGTTAAATAGCAGGTGGACATATTAAATGATTGTGTGCCAAATGTGTTCTTTATATCTTGCACCATGTGTTCATTATGTCTTGCACCATTTAAAACTAACTGGTTTCTTTTTGGAATATTTCATCTTTATGTTTTCCTATCTCAGTTTCTGAAGCTATACTTTTTCCGATACCACTGTTAAAATAATTCATAGGTCTCTAGGTTAGTCCCTAGCACTTTCCCTACTGAGTTAGGTACACTAATGATCCTATTTAGGATAAGAACATTTCAGCTCTTGTTGTAGCTAACAATTCTTCTGGTCAGTTGTATCAATTGAAAAGAAGATTTGTGTTGTGTCACTTTTAAAAGGAATTTTTGTGTTTTTCAGTGGGCAGTTTGCAGTAGTAAGGAAATGTCGTGAGAAGAGCACTGGTTCACAATATGCTGCAAAATTCATCAAGAAACGAAGAACAAAATCCAGTCGTCGAGGAGTGAGTCGAGAAGATATTGAACGAGAAGTGAACATATTAAAAGAAATTCAGCACCCCAATGTGATTACGCTGCATGATGTTTATGAAAGTAAAATGGATGTAATTCTTATTCTGGAACTGTAAGTAGTTTTGAAATTACTTTGGGATAGAGGCTATGAAAATGAGAAAAATATATCATTTGGGAAATGTGGCTTACTGTCAGTGACAGAAGAACTGGTATACAATTGGCCCTTCTTATACACGGATTCAAGCATCCACGGTTTGGAAATGTTCCGAAAAAGTATAAATTTCAAGTATCAAACCTTAATTTTCCATTTTTATAAGGGACACCATTTTGCTATGTCATTATATTTAATGGGACTTGAGCATCCACGGATTTTGTTATCCACGGGGGATCTTGGAACCAAACCCCAGTGTATAACAAGGGCCCACTGCATACTGCAGTGAAAATCCCCAACTTCTTGAGAGAAACTGCTGGACAGGGACAGGAGATGAATGAATCTCAGAGCAGTATTATTGAGGCAATTATTGCAAAACACCACATTGCTGACTGTAGTTATGGGAATTATGGTCCACAGGCAGAAGGAAGATGGAAGGGTGCCTAAACACTGGTCTAATCTGTATCGTACTTTGCTAGAATATTGATCTTTGACAAACAGTAAGGAAGCTAGAGAATCCAAACAGGTGATGAAATGAAAATCCCCATCTTGTTTATGTAAATTTGGCAACCCTATCGTTCTTGCTTTCATTAATTTTTGCTTGCTTGTGGGGCTGTAGAGTTGACCTTGATTTGTTAAGGAAGCAAAGTACTCTTTTAGGTATAAATCTCAAAGGCATGAACTAGCAGCTTCTGGAGAACTGAGTAATTGGAAACTTCACCAGCCTCCTCTTCATCCTCCCACCTCCCAGAAATCTTAGGTCTGCTGAAATGTACAGCTATAATTCTCAAAACGATAACAAGTCAGTAGCCATCTAAAAGAATATCATGAGATCCATGGGCCTCAGGTTACTCATGACTGCTCTCAGTACTTCAGTTCTGATAGTAGCTTTTGCTATATCAGCTCAACAGTTTTCTTACCTGTGCTATGCTATCCCTGAATAGAATAGAGTTGTAACACATACATATACATTTCATTCCTGTGTAATATATTTATATATAATACCTGTGATCAGTCCTATGAATATTCTTTCTAAAGTGGGAGGGGTAGTGTGAGTATACGACTTCTGAAATTGACAGTTCAGGTGAACTATATGAAAGATGGGAAGAAAGGCCAGAAACTGGGTGGAAGTATTGTGGGTGCTGTTGCCTTTGCTTCATTTTGGTGAAGCCTTGCTTTTTGAATAATAATGTTTTCCTGCGGATCAAAGCAAGTATAGTGGAATATTCTAAACCTTTGGCAAACATACATTGACCTCTTAAATTTCAGTAACTTTGTGGATTTTCTTTATTTGATGTTTTACATTTAATGGAATCAAATATTTCCTTATTTTAAAGTGTTATTTAATTGTTATGTGTTCCTTGATATTATTTGACTATATGTATTATGGTTTATTCTGCTTTATTTGTACCCATTTAGCTATGTTTATTCAAATTTTACATTATATGATTATTTTTAAAAGGGTTTATGTCAATTAGCTAACTTAATTACAGTTAAATCTGGTCTGGTGTGAGTGGGAAGCTGAGAGCAGCATTGTTACATTTCTGTAACAAAAATGAAATTACTTTCCATTACCTGTTTGGTAGACCCCTAATGTAATGCACATTGGAACCAATTATGTGTCTGGAAGCCAGAGTTTGATTCCTCTCCTGGCCGTGAAAATCAACTGGTTGATTTTGGGAGGGTCACATACTCTCAGCCCCAGAAAACCCTGTGATAGGTATGACTTAGGGTCACCATAACTTGGAAACAACTTGAAAGCACACAGCAACAACAGCAAATGTTAAGTTCAGGCCACTTTTCTTTCTTTTTTCTTTTTCCCCCCTTTTTTATATTAATAACGTAAGCAATGGTTTACTTCAGCTGCTGGGAATCATATTACATTAAATATAAGGTTTTTATTTCTTATTTGCTTAACGCTTTTAGTGTAAGCCTGTTTAATTTTGTTAAATGTGTTTGGCATGACATTCTCAATGCGACAATAAATCTTTGGATAATGGCTTAATTATTTAATTAGTTGATTAATAAAAGCATGCAAGTACAATATTACTAGTTCATTAAGAGATTATTATGCTTTTTTTAAAAACTAATCTGTTTCGATGTTTCCATTTAAGACCTATAATGATACCTTATGGGATGTAACATTTAATCCCAAAGCTTGGGGAGAGGGGTTTGTTTGACTGAAAAATAATTATTTGATAGTGTTGTGTGATGCCTTTTGCCTCCCAAAGGAAGGAAGTGTTGGTTGCACACATCATTATTTTCATCTTTGAACTGACGCTCACTGTTTTATCTTCTAAGAGAATTTTAATTGAACCTTAAGCCAGAACATGTAGCAGCTCCACTTGTAACCTTTCTGTTGATTTTCATGTTTTTTCTATAGTAGTATATAGATATAAATCTATATTTTATCTATATATCTATTATCTGTATATAAATTCTAATTATTTTAAATAGTAAATGTAAATTAAAAAAACTAGTCTCGCATATTTGAAACTGAGGGACTTGTTGGTTTGGGGTATACTGTACTTGGATACTTGAACCCCCTCTGAAGATATTAACCAAGGAAGCGCTACGATAGGTTTGCAGTAGGGTCGCCTTAAGGGAAATGACTTGAAGGCACACAACAACAACAACAACAAACCTGAATCAAAGCACAAAATATACAGTGGACCCTTGCTGCTTTCTACCTTGGGAATAATGGTCACTCTGTGCATTTATTTTCTATAAAAACGAGCTCTTAGTTTGCTGACAGTCTTATACCTATAGCTGACATTTGCTATGTCTCCCCTTGACTAAGAATAGATTGCTTACTTGTAACCAAGCGGCCATTTGTGTCTTCACACACATAGGATCTGCACCTAGGCAGAGAGAGCCAGAACTTTTTGGTGGTAGCCTTGCCCTACCACTCTGGTATTTGGGAAGAATAGTCTTAAGTGTTCTAAGTACAACTGAGGAAGGTGCCTAATACTAGAAGTTCATGTTTTGATGCTGAATAAGGAAACTACTGTTTTCATACATTGTCTGAATTTGATGTAATTATATACTCTTTTCTGAAGTGTAGGGTCTGCAGTTAGCAAACGCTTCCATCTTCTGGTACTCAGAGTTCCAAAAGCATACAGTTTAGGGAGCTATGCAGAATTTCCTCAGCAATCCCTATTAGAAAACAATAAGAGAGATTATTAATCAGGACTGATCTCAGATGTTATCATAAATAATCTATAAATAAACCTTCTGTGAACCTGTATGGAAAAGTACAGAATTGTATCTGGTGCAGGAAACACTTTTAAAATTTATCTTGCATCCACATCTTTTCTTCAAAAAGGGAACTATTTCTCATTTAGTACATTGGCTATCATCATTTTTCTGTGTTACGTTTATTTCATAAATATCAATATCAAATGTTCATCAAGTGAAGTTTCACCTTAACAATCTCAACACCACTGCTGTGTCATCTGGATGGGACAGGCATATTCACATTTTGATTTTATAATTTGCCTTTTAGTTCTTCTAAGTGAGTAAACAATTCAACGTGTTGTAGTATTGTAACAGACTTAAAACAGCAATCTAGGAAAGTGTAGGAGGTGTTTGCATTCACTTTGGCACCGTAGTCTCTTAGCTGTGTATATTTTCTTACATTTCTTTCCTATTTTGCAAAGTGATTGTTTATTTACAGTGACTTCATCTTTCCTATATTTTCCACACTTTGTCATTTCCTAACCACTGCTACACTCTCTTATACCTGTACTACGTTTTCTGCTTTGCTCTTCTTGAATACAAACGCAGTGTAATGGCTTGAGTGTTGGATTAGGGATCCTGACAAAGTTTAGATCCCCACTCAATCATGGAAACCTAGTAGGTGAGCTTGGGGAAATCACTCTCTCAGCCTCAGAGGAAGACAATGGCAACCCTTTCTATACAAATTTTGCCAAGAAAACCCCATGATAAGTTTGGCTTAGGGTTTGCCATAAATTAGAATTGACTTGAGGGCACACAGCAACAACAACAAATCAATTTCCTTAGTTCTTTTACCCCTATATATCTGGCTTTTAATTTTGCCCATTATCTCATCTCTCCCAGCGTAGGGGCCAAGTCAGTTTATAAATTAAAAACAAAGTACAGTACTGTATGCTAAAAAGCTGCTTGACACAAAAAGTTTTTTTAATGAACAAATAAAAAGTTATGTTAAAACCACTAAATTACAGTAGTTAAAAACACATTAATAATAATAAATAATAATTAAAAATATTTATTTATATCCTGCCTTTCCCTTTCGAGGATCTAGGCAGGTAACAACAGTCCAGTACGACATTTAAAAACAGTAGTAACATGATCCCAATCCCCTAGCCCTCCCTCCTCCTGATAAAATACTGTACAAATAAAACATCATACTATATAATAACAGTAGCAGTATCACACATTACACCCAGTTGCATAGAGAATGCAGCTAAAATTAGGAGCATGGAAAAATATTTACAGGAGTGGTCATAGGGAGAGACAGTGGGTAGGTGAGCAGTTCAGGTTCTCATTTTGGAGGTTAGTCTGGGAAGGATCACCAGAAGAGATCTGTCTTTATCGCCTTTTTAAAGGCCTCTAAAGATGTAATTTGGCAGATCTCCAATGGAAGGTCGTTCCACATTTTCAGAGCAGTGGCTGAAAAGGTCCTCTGGGAAGTTGCCACCAGCCTGGTTTTCTTTGGCTGTAGTAGTTCCCAGAGGACCTGAGTGTGTGGAAAGGATTGTATGGGGGGAGGTGTTCCCTCAAGTAGTCTGGACCCAGGCCATGTAGTGCTTTATAGGTAATAACCAACAGATTGTACTGACCCCAGAAGCTAATAGGCAGCCAATGTAGAGATTTTTAGATAGGTCATATTTAGATTTACCTACAACCAACCTGGCTGCCATATTTTGAATTAATTGCAGCTTCCAAACATGGCACAAGGGCTGCCCCACGTAGAGAGCATTACAGAAATCATGATGAGGGGTTACCAGTGAGTGTACAACCATTTCTAGGTCCACCCGTTCCAGGTAGAGTCGCAGCTGGCATATCAGCCGAAGCTGATAACAGGCACTTCTGGCCGTCGTGTCAGTCTAAGAAGTCTGCTGAAGCGACGAATCCAGAAGTACCCCCAGACTGTGAACACAGTCCTTTAGGGGAAGTGTGACCTTGTGCAGGACTGGTGAGCATATCTCCGTACTAGGTTCAGGTTTACCTATAACGAGTACCTCAGTTTTGTTTGGATTCAGCTTAAGTCTGTTTTCCCTCATCCAATCCATTACTGACCTCAGACAGTCATTCAGAGAGGAGATGCCTTCCTTGGTCACTGAAGCAGTCCGAGACATGGAGAAGCATATTTGGCTATCATCAGTGTACTGATAACAGCCCGCCCCATGTCTTTGGATGATTTCACCCAGCGGTTTCACAATAACTTAAAACATAGCAAAAGCTAAAGCATAATACAGTCAGCCCTCACCTTTCGCAGGGGATCCGTCCCCCCCCCGCGTAAGGCGAATTCCGCCTATGCTCAAGCCCCATTAGAAACAATAGGGCTCATGCGCAGCGGCGGCACAGGGTGCCACGGGGGCACACACGCTCCCCGTGGCTTGAGCACGTACGCTCAAGACCACGTATAACACGGCTGCACTGTACTCTCAATTGAAAGGATACTTTTGCCACAATAACTTAAAATCCAAAGGCCTGCTTAAATAAAGGCCTGTCTTTACTTCCTGGCAGAAAGAGAGTAGATAGCAAGCCAGACAAACCTTTGGTGTTTGTGGGGAATTTCACAACTTGGGAGCACCCACCAAGAAGGCTCTCCCCCTTTTCCTTACCAAACACACCTGTGATGGTGGCAGGACAATGAGAGAGGCTTCCCCAGGAATCTTAAAAGTCAGGCAGACTTACAGAAGGAGATACAGCAGGCCCTTGATATCACACTTGGGTTGGGTTCCAGGACTTCCCATGGATATCAAAATCCATGGGTTCAAATCCCATTAAATACAATGGTGTAGTAAAATGGTGTCCCTTATATAAAATGGCAAAACCAAGCTTTGATATATATATTCAAGCTGTAGATGGTTGAATCTGTGGATAACAAATCTGTGATATGGAGGGCTGACTGTACAATCTTTTAGGTGCCCTGGACCCAAGCCATATGGACGTATATGTCAGTTGGGATAATCATATGCTCGTCTTTCATATTAAATTCTTATAGTCCTACATCGCTATGCAAATGTATGGCCACACAACAAAATATTAAATGCAAAAGTAAAGCATTGTATGATAAGGCATCCATTGATTGGAAGTCACTGACACAAGACAGTGGGAAAATAGCCAACTAGTGACATCTTTGAACTAATTTTATGAATACTGGTTAGTTGAAGGACTGCAAACAGCAAGACTTGCTAGGAAAAAGGGCTTGGAAACAGCTGTGATGGTTGCAAACAGGATAATGGACTCCTTTGTCCATTCCACAATGCCAACTCTTTTTATTTTATGCTCTCACAAGAGCTCCAAGAATCAGACATATGTACCTACAAACTGTACATATGAGTGTCCCTGACAGTATGAACTGTAAAGCTCTGAACTGGCTGTAATATTTTAGTCAACAGTAATAGAAACTTCCAGATTGGTTGTGTGATATAAAACTGTTTGTGAAGAGTGAAAAGATCAGCTTGTTCAGTGTGAGAAAGCCAGACTGTTAACTAGGTCTGATCACAGAGAACATATTGTACCTTATTTTTCAGTGGATTTGACTGCTGAAAAGTTATTTTGCATACACAATTGTAAGTACTAATGTTAATCTTTAAAGCGATAATGGCCTGGGACTAGCTCAAGCAACAGAACACCTACGTACTTTCATAAAAATCTTTGCATTTAACCAAACCCTACTCAATGCTTTAACATGCTGTTGGTAGGCTCATGGATCCAAGGAAAGCTTTTCTTCATTGGTTAGACACCATACGATGTAATACGATGTAATAATCTGGCTGGCTTCCCTTTGGTCTTCTAGATATTTATGAAGACATTGTACATTTGTGTTGGTATTTCTGTTCTAATGGATGAGTTTCAGTATCAAGTTAATGGCATGCAGCGGCATCATAGTTATATAATAATTTATTTTCATTGAGGATGCTTGGTATCTGGGAAGGTATGTAAATACGTAATAGTTTAGATTGGATCATAATAATGGACAAGATTGGTTTCTTATTGTTTCACCTAGAAATCTGTCTTGATCACTTAATATTTTTATTGCTAATAATGTAGATGATAGCTTGGAGGAGCAACAGTTGCCAAAACAAAACAAAATGCATTTTGGGGGAAAAAATTCTCTTAGAATGTAAGCTAGCAGAAGGAGAAGGTACAGGAAACTAGTAACCATTACTGACATCTTATCTTTTTCACTGCCAGAAACTGATGGGCCAGACAGGAGTATGTGTCTTTTCTTTCATCTGTAAAAATTAGTTGACAAATTTTAAAGTCAAAATATTTGAAAAATTTTAATATGTTTTTTCCAAACAAAAGACTGCACAATAATAGAATATATGGAAAGTTTATATGACATTGAAAATCCCCAAAGTAAGGAAGTAGTTAGGATCATGTTGAATAGACAGCACAGGTCAGATTTTATGTGTGACTTTTCTCTGCTTTATTTTTAAACCAGTGCTCTGTTTTGGGTCTCAGGATCAGTGGCATCACTCGGGTTTGTGTCACCCGGTGCAGTAATTCATGGTGTCACCTCCCATTGACCTCCCCCTGTATCACACCATACAGAATTCTTAGTAATGTTTTTGTACTAATTTACTTATAAATTGTAATTCCCATATATCACTGAATGTAATGGTAATAGTTGTGACATAACTTGCAAAATTAAATTTCTACCTTTAAATTACAGTATCATACACAAATAATAAATTTGTTGACATATACATAGTTTTATGTGGTTAAAGTGAAAATTTGGTAAAATGTGATGTTAACTTCCTGGGACCTCTCCTTTTAGCTCCCACTGAGCCTCACCCCACTCACACCATCTGGTCAGCATTTTAAAGAGATGCAAGCCAAAATACAGATGTCTGAGGAGCAGTGGTGTCACCCTCCCTTAGAGTGTCACCTGGTGCAGACCGAACCCCCTATACCCTCCCAGTGACACCACTGCTCTTTGTCAAAATAGACTAGCTAATACATAGGTTTCCTGCAATCAAACAATTTCTCAAATACTTTTTCCTAAATTAAATATGATATTTAATTTTTTAAATTACATATGCATTGCTGTCTGTGTTATACAGCAGGAAAACAGTTCAGTGTCACGGGTACCATGATAATTATTTAGAAACCATTATTAACTTTTACATGCCTTGAATCTGTGTTATTGCTTCCTCTATTGAATTAAACTTTTGACTTGTATAAAAGTGGGTTTACATCCTGTGGAAGAAGCTTTTAAAAACTGATCTTAGTATGGCTGTACAAAGTCTTTAAATGTCAAAAAATCAATAGGTTAAAGTGCTAGAGTCAATAACTACAGCTCTTTTTCTCATAGTGTTGCAGGAGGGGAACTGTTTGATTTTTTAGCTGAAAAAGAATCCCTAACTGAAGAGGAAGCCACAGAGTTTCTCAAGCAAATCCTTAATGGTGTTGACTATCTCCACTCTTTGCAAATTGCACACTTTGATCTCAAGGTATGTTGGAGTGGTTTCAGTAAGTTTAAGCTTGGGAACACTATCTAATGAAGCTCTTAAAAATAATGCATACAAAAGCTAGTCTTTGATGTCAGTATTAATTATTGTTTTGGATCTTGTAGTTGACCTGTGTTACAAGATACACTTCTGTATCCTATACCCTAGGATGCAACAACCCATATATGTGCATGTCTTCACTTGGTTTCAAGGTGTAAAACTAGTGTCTTGCCACACAATTGTTATGTAGACTTGGCTGTAGATTTTTCATGTAAACATATTAGTATTGTGTCTCCAATTATTATTTTGTATGTGACCATACATGTACATGCACACATGTATTTGAGCTTTTTCCTTCTGTTAGTCTCTCATTTATGTTCTAAATAAAAGCTGCAAAAAACATTTCTGGGGAGAGGGGATGGTTTTAGCACATGATCTTGAGTATTCTTCAGGAAAACCTTACTTTCCAGATTGTGACTATGAAATTGTTCATGCATGACCAATTTTTATTTTTTTCAAAGCCTGAGAACATAATGCTGCTGGATAGAAATGTGCCAAAGCCTCGCATCAAGATCATTGACTTTGGCTTAGCACACAAAATAGACTTTAGCAATGAGTTTAAGAACATTTTTGGGACACCTGAATTTGTTGGTGAGTATTTTGCTTTATTATTTGACTATAATACCTTGACTTCATGATGGTGTGCATAGATTGGTTTTAGTCTGTGTTAAACTGATCCCTGCTGGCTACTTATTCTGGTGCCTTTGATGCATATTGTCTCTTGCCTATCTTTTGCTTTCTCTGCTCAAACCAGAATTGAGAGTGAATGGAGATATAAGCAGAGGCTATCCAAACTGCACAGAAAAACAGTGTTTTGGACATGATATATCTGTGTTTGTGTGTGATAGCTTCTTTGTCCACTTGTTTAAAGTATCCATGAAAATAAATGTATAGAAACTCACACATATTTTGAGCATCAGGATCATTTATGTTAGCTATTGATGACATATTAATTATTCCCAGCAAAAATGAAAAATAAAACCAGACCTGTGCCTTTGTAAAATGTTTCCTGCCTCTTACCCTGGAGGACATTTTTGGGTGCCAGATAAGTGACTCTTCAGAGCCCTGCTTTAGGGGAAAAAACTTCACTAATAAAGGAGTAATTGTCCTATTTTGCCTTTGAGAAGCAAACCAGAAGGCTCAGTGTCCCAGATATTTTAAGGAGAGAGAATATCCAAGGTCACCAAAACATCAGCTGAGAAACAGAGGCAATCTAGTCCAGTCCAAGTTATTTATGGGCAAGGTTCTTCAGGGAAGCAGTCCAAAAGGTTATCTGGAGAATAGTCAGAAGTCCAGGCAGAGTTCAGGCAAACAGTCATGGAAATGCACCAGGTAGGTTTCTTCCACACTTTTTCCCTTTCTGCTCGTACAGACTGAATGCTGTCTCCCTTCCCGCCCAGGGCTTTAGAATGTCAGCCCACTTGTTCCTGGTGCTGTGCTGTTGGTTATTATAATCCAGTCTCACAGGTGTGCCCTAATTGTTATATATAATTCCTATATAAACGCTGTGAGGTCTGCGTCTTTCTCTTGTTGTGACATCTCTCCGTAGGGGTAGGTATTGGTAAGTCTGGCTCTTCCTTTGAGGGTGGTAGCTGTTGGAAATTCTGCTCCTGTGGCTGCTGCAAACTGTTCCTGTAGCTGCTGGATTCTATCCTCTTGTGACAACAGACCTGGCATTTCTTCTGGGCTTTCAGGCTCTATATCAGAGCCTTCATTCTCAGCATGAGAGTTCATCCCATTATTGCATGACAGCAATAATGTTTCTTCTGAAGATATCCATAAACCCTCCTGATCTAGCCATCAACTACTAGCAAATCTAATTTTCACCTGGTGACAAAGTAATATAAATGGGGCTTGTCCTTCTCTCGGCATTTCTTGATGATAGTGTTTTTTCTGGTCACGGTTCTGGCACTGAAACTGCTTGGGTTGCCCTGGTGGAAAAGTACAAATCTATTTTCCTGGACATTTTAGTAGTTTTGAATATCACATTATTTCGTATTGCCTTTTTGGTTTATGGACTCTGCTTATAGTGGTTCTTCTCTTTTTTGGTAGATCAGTTTCAGTGGATGCTGCTGCAAATGCTGTGTAACGCTGTGACAATTTTATGGTGCAGTGTTCCACACAATGCTGTGTTATTTCCTGTGGTATTTAACATCTAGAACATATCGGTGGGACAAGTCAACAGAATTTTGGGAGCTGGATAACATCAGTATGCTAAATATACCCAGCTCTGTTTCTTTTTCTATCTGGCCAAGGTGCAGCTACGAATAACCTTGAACTGGTATCTAAAGCTGGGTTGAGAGATAATCAATTAAAGTTTGATTCAAATAAGGCTAAGATGCTATTTGGACTTATTTGCCGATGGATGCTGTAATAGCAGTTTGGATGACCTTTTACTGGTGTGCTGGTTGCACCTCTTCTTGGAGAGGGAAAACATGTCCTCAGTTACTCATGGCAGGCTAGATTACTGGAATATATTGTATGTGGAGCTGCTGTTGAAGAGTGTTTAAAAGTAACAGGTACAGTAATCCACAGTGTGACAGCCTATTCTGCCAGTAGTAGAAGCCTTCACTGGCTGCTAGGTTTACTGATGTCCTAAATCAAGATCAGATTGGCCTTAAATACACACAAACGAGAATCCAAGGAGAACGAACCACATGAATCTACATGTCAGGGGAAACCTTTATTGGACAACCTTTGTTAGGTTCTGTGCCTTCTGTTGTTAGGCGAGTAGCGACCATGAAAGTATCTCCCAATTAATTGAATTCTCTTCCTAGTATATTTCCCTCACAGCTACGTTACAGTCCTTTCGATACCAAACAAATTGCTCTTTTTTTCCAATTGTTTGATGTAATTTGTTTGGTTTTTATATATGTAAACCCCTGTTATTAGGGTGATTTTTCAGATATTTTAATTGATTATTTTTAACTTTGGTGTGATCTGCTTCTCTTTTGAATTTAGTTAGATGGTTTTTAATATTGTTTTAGTCAGTTTGTAATCAGTTATTTTGTTTTAAGCTAATGGAGATTTCAAAATACATAGTTGATAGGTAGCAATTCAGAGAAAAAGGAAAGAAAAGAAAGCACAGTGGATTTAAAAATTTCTGGGAGCAGCAGTTATTTCAAAACAGGGAACAAGTTGTAGGCCTAAATCCAACACTAGACCAACAAGAGTACAGTCAACCCTCCGTTTTTTGCAGGGGATCTGTTCCGGACTCTTCCCCCATGAAAACAGAGATTCGCATGTATTTCAGCCCCATTGGCTTGAATGGGGCATGCCCCATTGAGAATAACGGAGGATGCCCCTCCGGGAATAATCAAGAGTCCCATGAGAAAGGAGGGGCGACTGAATGTGGTCTTAGATCAATCTAACTATATAAACCTTCACAGCCAAGTCTTCATTTATTTATTAGGCCATCTCATTGGAACATAACAGTTGTATTTAGAAATAGGAATTTAGTTGGTGAAAATAAAGAAAGGTGAGGGTGCAAAATTGGAAATTCCACAAGAAGGAGCAACTATTGTCATGTATGCCTACAGTGAAGAAACAACTGGTGTAGTGGTCTGAGTATTAGACTACGCTCTGGAGCCAGAGTTTGAATCCTGCTCAGCCATTGAAACCCACAGGGTGACCTTAAGCAAATTACACTCCCTCAGCCCTCAAAAAAGGGCTAAGACAAATCTCTGCACAATCTTGCCTGGAAAACCCTTTGATAGGTTTGTCTTAGGGTCACCATAACTCAAAGACCTGAATGCATGCAACAACAAGCACAATAGATTGCTGCTATATGTTTCATTCAGTACTTAGCTATTACACAACTGAGGTAAAAAGGTCACAGGGAGGGCAAAGACTGATTGGGAAGAAGGCAGACCTTCATACCATGATCTTAAACAAACTTTGAACCACAGAAAACTGAGGTTGTTGTAACTACAAAGTGAGAACTCTAAGATCAGAGATTTCAGGCTCCCATCCCACCTTGACCAAGGGCTTGTGAAATCACCAGGATGGTTTTCTGTGATGGTTTCATAAAGGGGTAAAAATGTGATGTGGTGGTAGGAAGGTGTGGAAGAAGTTGCAATTCCATCTAAACTGTGGTCCTCTTGATTCCCAGTCACATTCCCAAAATGAATTTTAGACACCTCAGAGTGTATCTAAACCTCCTTTCACTCCATTGTGAAAGGAGCATATTTTTAGCAAAAGTTGGGGGGGACCCCATAGAAAGTAAAATGGGTAATAGAGCTCACCACCGATAATTCTGTGTTGGAAGGAAACCTTCAGGATCAATAGAAATTTCCATCCGTCCAGACTTCACATCCTTAGAATTCTTCCCTTGAGTATATTTACTAAAAGAAAGCAGATATTATCTGTCTATTAAGGTATACAATGTTGTTCACATACCTTTTGACATGCAGCAGCAATGAAACAAAGGCAATGTAAAAGGACAGCAGAGAGAGAGAGTGCATTGATAAGGAAACTAACTTCAAGTTAACAAAGAATAATTACAAGGCATTAATAAAGCTGAGTGAAATAATGGGATGTAGGAAAGAAAGAATCCTAGAAGGAAAGAAAGGAAGTAACTTTTCTAAGTTGACTAAAAAAATGAAACTGTCTTGAAGAAAATAACAAAGTACTGTTACAGGAATTTTGTGTAAAGGACTAGGTTTTGAACTGGCTTACAGCCCAAAAACTAAACAATGGAAATTAGGGAAATGGTAGAAGCAAAGAGAGTACTTTTAGGCAGTGTGTGTTTACATATGCTAGCGAGCAAAATAGGGAAGTAAGGAAGTAAAGCATACAGAAAACAGAATAACAAAAAATGAAATGAGTGTATGCATATTCATCAGAGAGATTTTTTTTTTCTCAAAACTGTATGGCAATTTTGATGTGTTGCTTGACTACATAATAAAACAAATTTAGAATGTCATCCCATATCTTTTCATAATTTCATCCGGTGTTTGGGAGTTCAGTGTCATCAGTATGCCAATGACACACAACTGTACTCTCCTTTCCATCCAATTCCAAGGAAGCTGTTTCTGCACTAAGCCAGTGTCTCCTGTCAGTAATGGTCTGGGAATAGGGTGAACAAATTGAAACTTAATTCAGACAAGACAGAGGGCTCCTAATCCTAGTCAGAAGGCAAACAGGGATTAGGGATTCAGCCTGTAGTGCAAGGGGCTACACTTCCATGAAATCTCAGGTTCTCAGGCTGGATGTGCTCTTGGACTCAGATCTGAGCCAGATGTCCAAGTTTCAGCTGTGGCAAGGAGTGCATTTGCATAGTTAAACCTAGTGCACCAGGTTGACCTTTCCTTGAGAGGCCAGATCTGGCTATGGTGACACTTCATGATTACATCTCATCTGGACTATTGTAGCATACTCTACAAGGGGCTGCCTCTTTTAACAGGTCCAAAATGCTACTCCAGGCTGTTGACTGGTGCTGGGTACAGGGTCATGTGACACCCCCTTTATTGAAACAGCTATATTAGCTACCAGTCCATTTCTGAGCAGAATTCAAAGTGCTAGTTTCAACTTTTAAAGCCATACACAGCTAGGGCCAGCACTTATCTGAAAGGCCATATCTCCTTATATAAGCCAGGGTGTCTGCAGGGCAGGGCTTTTTCACAATTCCACCACTCTCACAGGTGTGGTTAGTAAAGACTTGTGAGAGAGCTTTCTCTGTTGCTGTTTACAGATTGTGGAATTCCATAGCAGGTCTGGTTGGCCCCTCGCTGTTCTCTTTCCACCAGCAGGTGAAGACATTCTTATTTAGACCTTGTAGATTTTAACTGATGCTGAACATAAAAAACTGAAAATAATGACCGCAGAAGAAATACACAAATTCAATCTAGACAATGAAGAAATTGAAATAGTTAAAGAATTCCTATATCTAGGATCAAACATTAACCAGAATGGAGACTGCAGTCAAGAAATAAGAAGAAGAGTAGGAATGGGAAGGGCACCTATGAAAGAACTGGAAAAGCTACTGAAGAACAAATTAATACAACTGAGCACTAAAGTCAGAATCATTCAGGCCATTGTATTTCCAATTACCATGTACGGATGGGAGAGTTGGGCAGTGAAGGAAGCAGACAGAAAGAAAATCAACTCATTTAAAATTTGGTGATGGAGAAGAGTACTTAGGATACATGGACAGCCAAGAAGACTTGAACAGATCAGAGCAGGGCTCTCCTTGGAAGCAAAGATGATCAAGTTGAGACTATCATACTTTGGCCACATAATAAGAATGCACAGATCACTAGAAAAAACAATAATGTTTGGAAAGTTAGAGGTTAGAAGAAAGAGAGGAAGACCACAAACCAGATGGATAGACTCAGTCAGGAGGGTTGTGGGCAAGGACTTGCAGGATCTGGGCAGGGAAGTGGAGGAGAGAGATTCTTGGAGACATCTCATCCACAGGGTCGCAATGAGTTGGAACTGACTCAAGGGCAACTAACAACAAGAAGATTTTAACTATGGAGATGTACTGTGTGAATAATGTGGTGTGATGTACATTATATTTTTTTTAAAAAATAATGAAACTATGTTGTAATTGTTTTAATCATACTTTTAACAATACTGATATTTAATTATTTTTAAAATTTTGTAATCAATTTTTCAGTATAGCTGAACTGTAATGTTGCAGGTGTGAAAAGCAGTAATAATTACATAGAAAGGTCACTATCTCAGTAAAATGTATAAAATCTCTAATTGGCCATCCTCTTTCACCACTTTTCCCATCATCTGTTCACCGGTTACACTGATTCCCACAGATATAAAATGCATGTAACATCTTATCTAGATACTTTATTTTACTTAATATGAAGGGTTTTTATTCCACCTTCCTGAACAGATAAACATTATGTTAAATACAGACACATAGCCATGTTAGTCTGAAATATCAGTATGCAAAGGGATCTTGTAGAACCTTTGAGTGTAACTGGATGCAAAATCCCTTTTCATATTAATACTCCAGACTAGCATGGCTATGTCTCTGAATTTTACCACATAGTTAGTCGCAAAAGTGCTGCAAGATTCCTTTGCAATGTGTTAAAAAGCAACTTACAACAGTGAAACAGAACTTTATAACAAAAAGACTTAGCAGAACTAAAATGAACATAAAATAGTAGTGGCATCTAATAAAAACTCAGGAGAATGAAAGTGAATATTTATAAGAAATTACAATGAATTCAATGAGACATATCCCCTGTTAAAAATATGGATGTATAGGGTTGCAGCCTTTGTTCTGTGCACAAAGGTTGGTAAGAGTGCCTTGCTCTAAAATTGGCCATACTAGTTGGTGGATTCTGGGAGATATGGTCCAAAAGGAAACTTTTTGAAGCTCTGGTGCCATGTAAGTGTCCTTGTGAGACTATTCCATAACCATTGTGGTGTAACAGAGAATGTGTTATTCTGATCACTACCTATCTAATTATGGAAGGCAATGATATTCACAAAACTGGTGCATAGGCACATATGGGAGGAAGTAGTCCTAAGCTGTATAGATTTTCACAGGACAAAAAGAGGGCTGATTTTTTTTTTAATGAATTGGGTGTAATGAAGATTTTTAAAATAATAGTTGGGTCACCACTCCACATTCTGATCCAGGTTGTTGCATTTGACTGTATTAACTCACTTTAATTATTTTATGTAGATTTTTCCAGTCACACAATTTGCCTTTTCAGGACATCCTTTCTAGATTCCAGAGTGAAGTGAGGGGAGTTCAGTTCACTGACTATGGAGCTTATCACACAGGAGGCTTCCGTCCTCCTCCCATGATTAACTCAAATTTAAAGTGTCCAAATAGTGCAATCAGGGTTCACACCCCCACACTTTTCTCCCTTCCTTCTCCCATCAGTAAATTGCAATCAGCGCACTTGTCCCATCAATAAAGTGTCATGGAGTAGCCATTTGGCAATAATGGAAGAACCTGTAATTGCCAAATGGTAACCCCATAATGCTTTACTGATGGGACAAGTGCACTGGTAAGGAGATTATCACATGGGGAGGCTGACAATTGCGATTAACTGACGGGAGAAGGATAGGAGAAAAGCACAGGGGTGTGAAACCCAATCACGCTATTTGGATGCTTTACATTCAAATTAATCATGGAAGAAGGGCAGAAGCCTCCCCATGTGATAAGCTGATATGCGCAGTCCACAAGGTGAAGCCCTCCCACAGCCAGCACCTCACCACCTTGGGACACACACCACATTTTTTAAACAAAAAGAGTTCTTGCACCTCAAGGAAATGGGAGGCAACTTCCTTTGAGCTGTTTTAAGGCTCCAAAAGCAAAGTGATGACTGGTCCTCTTCTTAACCCCAAACAACTAATTTTGGGCAAATTCCCCCTCCCCCCAAAAAACATTAAAAAGTAAAAGAAGCCTTTTTTGAGTTAAAAATTGTAGTATAACATGGAGGGTCCATGTCTCTTAGGTCTCGTAGAGGGTCTGTGTAGACCTATTCTAGAAGCTGCCCACTATAGAATATCATCTGTCATCTAGAATATCATCTGTCTACTTGTATATTGTGTTGTTTTTAGGTCAAGAAACATTAGGATGCACCTCCTAGTATTAGAATTAATTGTTACAGAGAAAATTAAAGATTCTTGTCAGCATGTCTTGTTGTCTGACTATATACTAAAGATGCTGTTTTATCTCTTAGCTCCTGAAATAGTTAACTATGAACCACTGGGTCTTGAGGCAGATATGTGGTAAGTGGTCAGTTTTTCTGGGACTTGAATTCTTTGTAATTTTGCTGTGTGTTTAAATATTGATCAAGATACTTTTTTCTTTCTTTTTCCTTTTTTCCTTTGTAGGAGCATTGGTGTGATCACTTACATTCTGTAAGTATTAAAATTCTAAATCATTTTGTTTACTTTTGTTGTTGCTGCTGTGAGCCTTCAAGTTATTTCTGACTTATGGCAACCCTAAGGCCAGGGGGTTTTCTGGGCAAGTTTTGTTCAGAGGAAGTTTGCCATTGTCTTACCCCAAAGCTGAGAATATGGGACTTGTCCAAAGTGACTCAGTGGGTTTCATAACTGAGTTGGGAATCCAACCCTGGTCTCCAGAGTCACAAGGCAAACCACACTCAAACCACTATGTCACACCAGCTCTCCTTTGTTTACTTCCCAGGATATCAATTTCATAATAATGTAGGGTTTTTTAAAATCCTTATCCAGAATTACTTCTTTAGAGTTGTGCTTTGTTTTTACAAGAGAGAGGGAGAGAGAGAGTGGACAGTCTGGATACAGCTTACTTTGTTAAGAGAACCTGCCGAGGTCAAATTGCCTTCCTGAAACCCTCTGTGCACTCTCAGAATCTGCTGCAGAGAGTTGGAAAACATTCTTAGCAATGCAGGAAACTGCCAAGGAAAATTTGAGGAGTAAAAGTTATTTCACGCTATCCAAACAGTGGATTTTACGCTATACTGGTTGCATTCATAGTGTGTTTCCATCTTTATTTTCAATATCATGGCTTATTTAGATCTTAACTTCTCTGGTAACATAACTTCGTAGGCTTTGGATTAGATGGATTTTTAAAAACTTATCAAAGTAGTAATCATGCTAAAACTGTAGTATGAAAGCTTTGTTTAGAATGTTATGCCGGCAAGCAAACTTTTTTGTCTTGGAATCAAACATATTCATGATTGTGATCAAACTTCATTTTTATAGCCTGAGTGGTGCATCACCATTTCTTGGAGAGACAAAACAAGAAACCTTAGCAAATGTGTCTGCAGTGAACTATGACTTTGAGGAAGAATTTTTCAGTAATACCAGTGCACTAGCTAAAGATTTTATAAGAAGACTTCTAGTTAAGGATCCAAAGTAAGTTTCGTCCAGTCCTTACTTTATGATACTGAATGTATTTAGTGTGTATGATACTGAGGATGAGGGAATAGCTGATGGGTTCCTAAATCTTTGTGGAATAAAGCAGATTGTCCCTGCCCAGTTATTCAAGACTTCAGCAAATTAATCCCACAACTCAGTGTGATTTGTATTTGACATTCAGAGGCAAATTAACATATGATGATTTATTATTCTCAGGCTGTTCTTTGGAGCTGTATAATTAGGTTGTAAAAGGTAAAGGTATTCCCGGTTGATAAGGTTGTCAAGTCATGTCTGGTCATAGGGGGTGGTGCTCGTCTCTGTTACTAAGCCGAAGAACCAGCATTGTCAGAGACTTCTCTCTGATCATGTTAAAAAAATAAGCAGGCTAATTACATTACAGCTTTTCCCAACCTGGAGTGCTATAGATTTATTGGACTACAATTTGAATATATATAGATTATGGAGTCCAAGAAATCTGGACCATACCAGATTGGCAAAGGCTGTGTTAGATGCAATGTGATACTATGAAGTAGGATAAGGGGGATCTCTGGTTCCTTCCTAGGTATGAAATTCACAGATTGACTTGTACTGTTCACTGTCCCCCAGCCTATACTACCTCACAGGTTATTTTTAAGACAGAATTGGGAATAAGTCATGTGAGTCATCTTTATGAAAAGATAAATGTAAATGTTACCAAATAAAATGTATTTCTCTTTTGGAAGGAAGAGAATGACAATTCAGGACAGCTTACAGCATCCCTGGATCAAGGTTAGTAAACAAAAGTATACCCTATTTATTCTGTTTTGTTCACATTTAGTTTTTTGTTTGCCTTCTGACAGTCTTATAGGCATAACCTCTTATGGATTTTGTTTCCCTCCCACCCTACCCAATAATGGAGCAGGGGATTTGGTAGCATTTAGAAATACGTGCGATGTATGAGACAGAGAAAGAAGTTTCTTCCAGATATCCAAATTTCCAGCAGTTGACTCTTACATTTTAAATTCAGTCAGTTCATTGATACACCAGGCAATAAGGAAATACCAGAAGAGGAAAGGAACCAGTATGTAACCCAAAGAGAATGAA
>NC_056523.1:252180593-252318223 GCF_019175285.1 Sceloporus undulatus
TACAGTATAGCATTCACCCAAGACTAGGAAATAATGGTGCCATTCTATTCTGCCTTGGTCAGGCCTCACCTGGAATACAGTATCCAGTTCTGGGCACCACAATTCAAAAAGGATGTTGACATATTGGAGCGTGTCCAGAGGAGGGCAACCAAAATGGTGAAGGGTCTGGAAATCATGCCTTATGAGGAAAGACTTAGGGAGCTGGGTATGTTTAGCCTGGAGAAGAAATGGTTAAGAGATGCTATGATAGCCCTGTTTAAGTATTTGAAGGGTTGTCACATTGAGGATGGAGCAACCTCCTGACAGTAAGAGCTGTTCGACAGTGGAATGCACTCCCTCAGTGCATGATGGAGTCTCCTCCTTTGGAGGTCTTTAAACAGAGGCTAGATGGCCATCTGTGAGGGATGCTTTGATTGTGAGTTCTTCAATGGCAGGGGTTGGATTGGAAGGCCCTTGTCATCTCTTCCAACATTGATTTATGACTACCTGCAGGGCTCATATTCCTGTGAATGTGGTAGATTCAACATTACCACTCACTTGTATCATAGAGATAGGTTTTTAATAAATAAAAAAGGTATTTGAAAGATCCCTCTTCTCACTTCCCAAGATCCCTTCATCCAAGTTATCAAAAAGTGACTATTTATGATCATAGTTGCAAGAACTCCCAAATGAGTTACTATTGCAATTTTTAAAAAGTAACTTTTTGTTTCTCCATAGTAATTGCAACAGTTAATTTCCTTGTTTTGTTTTGCTTTTAAGCTTCAAAAATGCTATTAGCCATCCTCGTGTGGTGTTGATGGTGGTTGTTTGCTTTCAATTCGTTTTTGACATGAACCTAACAGAGGGTTTTCTTGGAAAGATTTGTTCAGAGGAGTTTTGATTTTACTTTCCTCTGAGGCTGAGAGAGTGATTTGCCTAGGGTCACTCAGTGGGTTTCCATGGCTGAGCAGGGTTTTGAACCCTGTGCTCCAGAGTCATAGTTCAGTACTCAAGCCACTACATCATGCTGGCCCTATATTGGTCATATGATACAATCTACTTATTTATTCTCTCCTCCCACCCACAGTCAACAAATTTCTTCCATCCTTTGGTGAGACTATACCCAGATAGTGATAAAAAGTTACTGTTTCAAATTTTATCAAGGTTGTGCTGAGTTAAATAACAATGCAGTTTGGAATACGGAGCCCATACTGTATATTTAAACTGTTGCTTTCACTGCCTTTGATAATGGAAGAGAGTACTTTCCACTTTCCAACTTCCACAGGAAGTTGTCTTCCCTCTTTTTTTTAACTGAGCCCTTGAGATTCCACCTAAACATTAGGAAGAACATCCTCATAGTAAGAGCTGTGTTCAACACGAAATATAATGCTTTAGAGTGTAGTGGAGTCTCCTACTTTCAAGGTTTTAAAATAGCAGCTGGATGGCCATCTGTCAGGAGTGCTTTGGTTGCATATCCCTGCATGGCAAGAGCTGGACTGAATTACTCTTATGGTCTCTTCCAAATCTATGATTCTATGATTTATACTCAAAGTTGAGTAAATCTAGAACATTTCTTTTTGAGATTCTGTTATACACTGAATGAAATGCCTCCCTGTGTTCCACTCTTTTTAAATAGTCATTAGAAATATTGAGTAAACATTGTCCCCTGAGAATTAAAAGGCTGAAACATCAAAAGTTCAGCTGAGTGCTGCTTTAATCTGTCTTA
Source organism: Sceloporus undulatus (assembly GCF_019175285.1). Classification (NCBI taxonomy): domain Eukaryota; kingdom Metazoa; phylum Chordata; class Lepidosauria; order Squamata; family Phrynosomatidae; genus Sceloporus; species Sceloporus undulatus. Next base: position 252,182,299 of record NC_056523.1, read on the forward strand.
TTATTTTTTTTGCCCTTCTGCTAACTTCCACATGTTCATAAATATAATCTTCACATATTGATGTGCTGTTCAGTTTTAGCACTGAATCGGTTATATTTTCTTTTCCTCAACCAGCTGGTCTGCAGTCCTGTGGCCTTCAGGTTATAATCAGAAACCCAAGATACACCTAATTGTAGCACTGTATGGTGTTGATTGATCAATTTTGCTTAGTGCTGTCTTTAGTATTGAAGTGGCTTTTTAAAAATGTTCTCAAATTATAAAATGCCAATAGGGGACTAATAAGCAGCTGATTTTTTAAATATCATGTTAGGAGCAATACAGGAAAAGGAGACTTCAGGCTCCGGCAGGCTATTTATTTGTGTTGAATTATCCCTCACTTTTTCATGTAGGATCTTTCTGCTTCTCCATTGAAAATAGTAGGCTACTATATCCAGAAAGATCAATCCCCAATGCACAAATACTTGTTGTTGTTGTTGTTGTTGTGAAGAGAACAGACAACAAAAGCATCCTGAAAATAAAGAGTTGTACACCGGTGATGACCAACATGATGTTCTTTTAAAAAGTACTACTACTCTGAAGCATATCACTGTCACATTGTACAACTGCAGTGTATTCCTATTTTTTTGCATTTCCATGCTTCACAGCGGGGAGAGTTCTATTTCCCAGGCTACTAATCTCATCTAATTTTGTCTCTCTTCTATTCCTGTCTCATCCCCACTTTATGCTTCTTTCTGGTTAATTTATAAGGATGAGGAAGATTCATTTGTAATGAAAGCCATCATACATGCCATCAATGATGACAACGTTCCTGGTCTCCAGCACCTTCTGGGGTCTTTAACCAATTATGACATCAATCAACCAAACAAGGTATGTTGTGTTTATCCAACTATTTGTAAATAGTTGACTATATTATATACAGTCTGCCCTTCCCTTACGCGGGGGATCTGTTCTGGACACCACCACCCCCCGTGTAAGTGGAATTCCATGTATGCTTGAGCCACATTTAAATTAATGGAGCTCATGCATATGGCAGCAGTACGGTGCGGTGGCATGCGCACACCATTACCCCTTATGGGGTGTGCCACCCCTTTTCCCAATGCAGCTCTCAGCATATGCTGAAAGCCGCTGAAGGCGCGCCTGTGTATGATGCAGGCACACTGTGTGTGTGTGTGTGTGTAATAAATACACACACATATGGATATCATTCTTACTGGCAAACAAAAAATCATCCAAAGATTCATAAACTTCCCAGCATTAATTCAGAAAAATCTTTGTGTGAGGAATATCAAATAAAGTATTGAGTAAGCCCAATTTTAAATGTGGTTTCTTTCTTTCTTTCTTTCTTTTTTTAATAGCATGGAACACCTCCATTTCTAATTGCAGCTGGATGTGGGAATATTCAAATGCTTCAGTTATTTCTGAAGCGAGGCGCTCGCATTGACGTCCAGGATAAGGTGGGGAGATTGTTTGATCACTGTTCATAGTAAAGCATATTAGTTATTTGCAATGCATTTAAGAAGAACAGCCAATTTGAGCCTTTGTTTACATTGGCATAAAGATTTTAGATATTGAACATTCTTTCAGTTCAGTGATTCACTTAATATTGCCACAAACAATTCAATTATCTTCTTTTATTCAATGCTTTAATTGCTTAATTTGACCTAATATACTGAATTATATATTATTATACTGAAAATGCTTCTGATGTGTAAAAGTTCTTTCCTTGGATCTTAATATTTATTCTAAACTTATAGAAAAAATGCTTGCAACAAATTGCTTCCATTTGCTTATGGTTTTCTTGATTACTATCATCACATATTTTGGACAGGCAGGATCTAATGCAATCTACTGGGCATCTCGACACGGTCATGTAGAAACTCTGAAATTTCTCTATGGAAATAAATGTCCTTTGGATGTTAGAGACAAGGTAAAGGAATATATTTCATATTTTAACATTTAAAGTGTTACTTTCCATGCAATGCTAAGTTTAAAACAAGCTACACCATTTTTAAAAAGGATATTTTGGTTATACCTTTGGTTTTCAAAATAATGGGGCTTGTGCCTGCAGCGCATGCTCCATGGGCACATGCCCCATTACTTCTTCCAGAGCATGGCAGAGTTTTTTCCAGCACGGCTTTCAGCATATGCTGAAAGCCACATATGTTGCACCCGCGTATGACATACTATGATTCCTTTCCTACCCTGAATCTTCCAATAATATTTGAGGTATTATAAACTCTTTAAGTAGCCTGCCAAAATATCTGAATCTTTTACTCGTGAGAATTTGAAGGCTAGGGAATGTTTATGATTTAATTAGATAATAATATGAACATTAAACAACTGATAACCAAACTGGGTCAAGCTCAGAATTTTGCTTTTTGAATTCCTGACAACCTTCAAAAATAAAACCAACTGAGGTTTCTAGTGAATTTTCTATAGGAACCTATTTCAGCCTTTCTATAGTTAGGAATAACAATCAGGGCAGAGAACAAATTTCCACAAATGAATAGATGATGTACTTTTCTAGTCCAGTAAAATGTTAGTATATCCAGTCCAATGTCTTCTTCCTTTGAATGTGGCTAAAAGGACACGCCTCCCACTGCTTCTCAGTGCATATAGTTCACATCCAGTGTTTGCGAGTGTGATTCATGATGTGGAGGTATTCAGCAGCCTGGCATGAGAAGTAATCCTTGTATATTGTTGTCTTCTAATCACAGTCTGGAGAAACTGCACTCCATGTAGCATCCCGGTATGGTCATGTTGATGTGGTTCAGTACCTGTGCAGCACTGGATCAAATCCAAATTTTCAAGATAAAGTAAGTAGTGAGCAGTAGCTAAACTTTGTCCCTCAGTTAAGTAAGGAAATATCTTGGCATTCGATCCTTGAAAGTTGTGTGTTTATTTTATTAAACACTTTTTAATAAGAGTCTGGGGTAGTGTTTTTAAATTCTCTTAATGAAAGTTAGGCCCCATACAGACTGCCAAAATAAAGCTGCTTCGGGTCACTTTGGAGGTATGCTGTTTAAATGATGCATGCATCCTAAGAGTCCGGAAGCTGCACCAAAGCTGTGCTCTAGTCCTTAGGACTGGTTTTGGCATGGCTTCCAGACTCTTAGGACACATGCATCATTTAAACAGTATACCTCCAAAGTGTCCTGTTAGACACTATCTTATACTGCCTCAAACCATTTTGTTTGCTGTTGTCTATACTGATTGCCATCAGCTTTAAAGGAATTGAAAGAGGAATCTTCCCCAGTCCCATGCCAGAGATTGAACCTTCCCCAACTGTTTACTGCATTGGTGCTCAAACTTTTTACACTAAGGACCTCCCTTTATATCTACATGCAGACATCGCACCCCCTGAAAAAATATATGTATAAAAATATTTTATTTAGTATGCATATTTTCATTGTACATTCATGTATATACATATTTTAACACTGTATAAGGAAATAACTTCATAATAATTTCATTCAAAGTAGAATAGTTTTATTTAAATAAATTCAGTATTTAACTCAACACATGTATAAATTCGACGCATAAAAAAGCTTGGGAAGAGGAGGAAAGGGAAGGACCAAAGCTTTTTAGTGTCACACCCCCTTCAAGAACTCTTGCATGGCCCCTGGGAGTCCTGCCCCAATGTTTGAAAACCACTAGTTTACTAATACTGAAGACTCAAAATAGTTTCAGACACCTTCCAAACACCAACATTAAAGGATCATTCATAAAACAGAAAGGGTCATCTAATCCAGTCCCCTGCCATTCAGGATTACACAAAGCACTCCTGAAAGATGGCTGCCCAACTTCTGTTTAAAGAAAGAGAGTGCATCATCTTCTGAGGCAATCTCTTCCACTGTCAAACAACTCTTACAATCAAGATATTCCTTCTAATGTTTGGGTAGAATCTCTTGTCCATTGGTTCAGGTCTTACTCTCTGGAGCATTCACGTTGTTATAATTTGTGAACATGTGAAAAATCCTAACTAAGCTTTACAACATGAAACATACAATACAGCCAAAAACAGTATAATTCCTTGAATTTTCCAGGTAATCACTACAGGCATAAGAAGTGCTGCTTGCTCTGACTGGCTGCCCTTGTGTCTCTGGAAAAATGATTGAGTGAGCTGGCCCTAAGTAAAAATGCTGCAGATAGATGTTAAGGAAATGTGATAGGCTATGCCATTTTGAAAGCAATTTTACAATTCCTTTTTTTTAAAAAAAAAATTAAACAGTTGCTCTCCCAGTGATGATTGTCCTAGAAAGTTTATATAACTTCTCTCAAGACATTTTCAGGTACCATGTTTCTCTTGTGACAGATCAGTAGTACATTCCCTGTATAGTGTTGCAGAGATGTCACCATTTAATCATAGTCGTATTAACTGAGTTGTCTCAGAGTTATTTCATGTATTATCGTTGCAGGAAAAATAATGGCTATGTGAAGAACAACATTCTAGTTTCTTCAGGGTTTGTGTTGGTCATAATTGTAAGTGCTATGAAAGCAGTAATGATCTGAGACATGTAAGCTTTATTAATATTATTACATTATTTTATAGGAAGAAGAAACACCTTTGCACTGTGCTGCTTGGCATGGCTACTACCTTGTTACCAAAGCACTGTGCAAGGCAGGCTGTAATGTGAACGTTAAAAATAGAGAAGGGGAAACCCCACTCTTGACAGCATCAGCTAGAGGTTACCATGATATTGTGGAATGTTTGGCAGAACATGGCGCTGACCTTGATGCAACTGACAAGGTTAGTTACAGTTGTATGGGTAATATTTCACAAAAAATTACCTATATAAAGTTTTTTAATAAAGCAGAATTAATTATCTAAGGCTTAGAACAGATGGACCTTTGCAGCGCCCTCATCATGTGCGAGGGTTGCCTGGTGGGTAGAGCACCCACACGCCCAGCAACCCTCGCATGTCATGGATATGCCGCAGCTGCGGCATGCCCACCAGACGGGGCACGTAACTATGATGTCGCAGCTGCGCCGCTTCCAAATGGGGCAGCGCAGCTGCTACATCACCGTGCTGTCTCTGGAGCTTTGTGGCATTGCAGCGGCACCACAAAAAGAAGCCGCTTCCGCACACTCCTTTTTTGTTCCGCAGCAGCACCACACAATTTGGTTGCTGCGGCACTCTTGCAGAGCAAAGAGAGGCACCTCTTTTTGGCGCTCTATACCACACCTTACTTTCCTTTCAGTATGATACTTGCATACTGGGGGCCATTGTTCATCATTAATCAAGGCTCACTAAATAAATAAAATAGTACTAGTCTGTTTAGTACTGCTAAAATCATTGTTTTAAATGCATTTCTTTGAATGCATTTATGGATTTCACAAAGGATCTCCCTTTTTAAAGATCCAGTTGTTCACCCACCCACCATCATGTTGTTTTCCAAGGCTCAGTTAACATAACTGTGCAGACTCTTAGAGAACAAGCGTTTGATTTGTGCTCCTATTGTAGCTCAGCTGCAAGGCAAAGTGGGGAAGGGGACAATTTAAGTGCCTTCATGAATTCAGGTCAGTGAATATAAGAGATCAGTGTACACCTTGGCACCCTTTTGGTGAAGGGCTGGACTTTGGAAGCCCTTCCATAGAATGTGGGACTGGGGAGTAGAGAAGGATTCTGGTCTTGGGTTGATCTGTGGTTTTCTGCCCTTTATTATAAAGTCTCAGGGTGAGCCCTCTCTGGTTTTGCTTTCCAATAAATGACCAGGCAGTCAAGTCAATAAAATGGCCCTTGTTTACTCCTTGTTTGCTTATGTCTGGTGTCATTATTTTGTAGTAGGGCATCAGTTTCATTGCTTCTCAATATTGCTTCTGTTATATTTTAGAATAAAATAATTTATTATTTCAGGATTTATGAGTTAATGTACTGTGTAAATTTTTATCACTTTAAGTTTATATAAGGAAAAATGGGGTGTAAACTGAATGCATTAGTTTATTTTTTAAAAATGCATGTGCCCTTAGGATGGACATATAGCTCTTCACCTGGCAGTCCGAAGATGTCAGATGGAAGTGGTTAAAACGCTCATCAGTCAGGGATGTTCTATAGATTTCCAGGACAGACATGGGAACACTCCTATTCATGTAGCCTGCAAAGATGGAAACATCCCCATCGTGATGGCACTCTGTGAAGCAAATTGTAACATTGATGTCACTAATAAGGTAATCATACAGCAGCTCTCTTCTTCTCCTTCTTGAGTGGCAGTTTATCATAGCTTTCCTCATAGAAACCTGAATTAGTTCAGAGTATTTTCATTGTGTGGGAGCCAGCATAGTGTAGTGGTTTGAGTGTTGGACTGTGACTGTGGGAGACCAGGGTTCAGAGGCATGAAGAGGAAAACACCAAACTTCATCTGAATAAATCTTGCCAAGAAAACACTAAGGTAAGGTCACCAAAGGCAAGAGTTGACTTCAAGTCAGATAACAACACCAACAAATTTCAATGGTCCTGATTTATGTGGTTTTACACTCTGCTTGCCTTTGCATTTGGATGGCTGGCTGGATATATTTCAGGTCAGTGGTGGGCAACTGTACCAGGGTAGGTGATAGTTTTTGTCCCAACACCTAACACCTCTCCCAGACAGTTGCACAGACAAGGTTCAGCAGATCCAGAAGTGATGTGATGTCAATGTCAATTTCAACCAAATATTAACCATTTTAAATATTTGCGCATGGGGGGAAATCAACCCAAGCTGATATATTTTGTAGCAATTTGAGTGATTTGGATGCAATATTTCACTAAGTTTAATTGGTGGGTCCTGAGGCTTTGGAGGGGTTTACTGGAGGTTTGGGGGCTGCCAAATTTGGCTTGGGCCAACCCAACTTAGATGGTCTAATATTACAGAGTGAAGGCATGTTCTGGATAATGTAGTTTTTTATATAATTTTCTACGTGCCTTACATTTTTAAACTTCTTTTTTTCTTTTGAAAGTACAGTATTATTAAGTAAGATTGAAATGTCATCTTGCCACCTAAAATCCCTCAGTGACCTCTTATCCTACAACTAGCTGTGGAAGTTCTGGATTTTTGGCTGTGCAATCATTTATTGGGATTATTTTTAAATGGAAATGTCACCAGCTGCCAAGCTAAAAAAATAGCTTATGATAATAAGCCCTCTGCCCCCTTGTGTTGGTTTAATCCTGACTGATTAAGCAATTAAATGCAGAGCCATGATAGAAACTCTGTTTTCATAAAGACTGAGTTAATACTGCTAAGGATTTGATTTTATGGTTCAAAGTCTTTGACTGGTCTTGGTGACTTCATACAAGTTTCGCCCTGCACCTCCACCCCACCCCCAAACATTGCATTTAAAAAGCTTACCTACTGTGGACATCATTTATATTCAAGTAGGCTTGAACTTGAGCTCTCTGGATTTGTGCAAGTAATAGGTTCTGCAAACTTTTAGTCACATGTTAGATTTAGAGAGTGAAGATTCTTTGATACCATTGTAATCCTGAATTATATTTAATATCAAATCATGCAATAACATAATTAATGCAATGTTTATTCTTAATTGCAAAACTTGGCATCAACTAGTTTATTAGATTTTAATCACTGTCCTATCTAGTGTGATGCAAGTGATCTTATTCAGTCTACTATAGAGGCTCTTCAGAGTTTGAGACAAGTATTTTTCCTGATATTTCAGTGGAATATCTTTTTAATTGAAGATGTCAAAATTGAATCAAGTAATCAGAAATGCAAAATATGTACTCAGTTGTTGCCCCTTTTCTCTATTCATTATTCCTCACCACCAGGCTGTCATTGATTCAGAATGATTAGAAAAAGATGAAACATTTAATTCATTAGTATCAAATTATTAAAATTACAAAATAACAAATAAATTGATTTTACCAAGCACTTGCGCAAAAGATTGCAGAAAACATATACAGGAATGTTAACCCAATAGATATTTGTTGTGTTATGAGCCAAGTTCTTACTATGTTCTTAGTATATGTATCTTTAAGAGAAATTGGCTTAAAGGAAGTAGGGTGAAAACAAAAATCTTTCCCTAATCCACATATACACACACACCACAAAAAAAAGGGAAAGATGGAAGGAGCTTTTAGTCATTGTGCAGTGAAAATGCTCCTTAAAAATAGATTTAGGGATGATAGAAACTCCCTTTCCGTTATCTTATTCTGCTTTACTGAACAGGAGCTTTGTATTTCTAGTAGGAACAGTGCAGAGAGCAAAACTAACTGAGGAAGAGCCTCTAGGTTAGAGCCAGGACTTTAAGAAACAGACTCCTCCGTTATATTGTATTCTTTGGAAGCAGAGGGTCAAGGGCTTATCCAGACTGATCTAAAGAAGTATGAGTTCACACAGTATAGCTGCTTGGGTTTTGCTAGTTGTTGTCACCACTGCATCCCCTTGTCCCATTTTTTGTGGAGGATTGTTTGTAACAATGGCTTGCCTCCACACTAGAGAAATAATCCAGTTTGACACCACTTAAACTGCCGTGGCTCAGTACTATGAAATCATGGGATTTGTAGTTTGTTGTGGCACCAGAGTTCCCAGAGAGAGATGGCAAAATGTCTCACAAAACAATACCCAGAATTCCCTAACATGGAGCCATGGCAGTTAAAGCAGTGTCAAACTGGATTATTTCTGCAGTGCAGATGCAGCCAATATGTTGGATCTGTACTAAGGCTCTTCCAAAAGTGTTCTTTAAAGGGGAGGGATTACTGAGGTGGTTTGCTGATTTGCTCAGGTGGTGCTATGATATAAAGGGCAAGTTTGTTCCTCATTATAATTTTTTTATTCTTAATTGTTGTACAGTTAGAAGTCAAAAATGCCATTTTGTTGGTACACTGTTATAATATAACTCTTTTTTTAAAGTAAATAAAAATGGAGAAAAGAACCTGTTGTCTCAAAATTGAAAAGCAACCCCTGTGACAGTAGGAATAAAATATTGCAGCTAGTGCCAGAAATTGTCAGAAAATAGCCCATGACAACAGACATGCCATTTGTATGTTGTTTTTAAAAAGTGAAAACTTCAGTAACAAATACCACAAGCTTTTGAAATGTTTACCTTGTCTAGAGGAGACCTTAAGGGAAAATGTAAAGTAGGCCTAGTTCCAGGCATCCATAACCTAAAAGCAGTGATAATTTTGAAGTGCAAGTCCTCACCAAGACAGTCTTTATGGCAACAGATTCTCTGTATGCAAAAGTCAGGGGGCTGTGTTGATGTAAAACAATTTCTAGAAGACCTCAACTTTACCAAGAAAAAAATATTATGTAAAGCCACCTCAAATACTAGATAGATAGATAGCACGTAACAATGGAGCTCATTGCATGAGTCCTGGGGAACGGGCCCGACATGGAATGGAACGGGGATATCACCCATTTTACCACACAGGAGAACGCCGCTGATGAACGATTCTGAATATTTCTTGAAAATTGCCTCCTATGGGATGGTTGGGGAACGGATTTGTGACTTTCGGCAGCATTTCCCCATGCAGTAAAATGGGTGATATCCCAGTTCCCTTCCCTCTCCCTTCCGTTCCTCGTTGGGCCCGTTCCCCAGGGCTCGTGCGATAAGCTCCAATGATTCATTGCTAGGAATATCCCTTCCAGCTATTGTGGGAACTGCAGCTAACTTCAGGGAGAACAGGGATGTTGAAGTGGGAAGGTAACATGATGTCATAGACTGCTAATGAAAATGTCCTAGAACTTCAGTCCTGTGAGCCCTGGCTCTACTGTGCTACTTGGAAACATCACATGGCCTAACCAATGGTTTTATGTGTGGTTAAGATGGGAGCACATATGGCCATAGTTTGACTAACAACAGTTTAGTTGATCACCCTGACCAGAAGGTGATATTCCCTATCAGTGTGACTTAATTGTCCAGCAGGCATTATTTGTCAACCACAGAGTATCACACTGGAGGCAGAGCTCTTAATTCCTGTCTAGTAATATAATCAGTATTGCTGACTTCCCCAGTATTAGTGGTTGATGGAGTCACTTCCTTCCAGTATGGGTGTTAGCTCAGCTAGAGAGGCCTTCTTCTTTTAATCACTGACTAACCCTTCCACTGTCTAGTCCTAAACAGATTTCCAATTCAGTTCCAGCAATTTTTCATGTAAGTTACACAACTCACACAAATACATAAATCACAACAACAATGTGATGCAAATACAGAAACTGTTGTGTGAAACTTATGTAAAGAGATTGAGGTATGTGTCTATTAACTGGATCATTGTTTAGAAGTCTTTTTTTCCCCCTTTACAGTATGGGCGAACACCTCTACATCTGGCAGCAAACAATGGCATTCTTGATGTTGTCCGATACCTCTGTCTCAGTGGAGCTAATGTGGAAGCTTTAACATCTGTAAGTATGAATCCAGTATTATTTTCATTGCTTTGAGGCAGTTTTCTAAAAGATTTTAAAAATAGTTCTAAAATGTAACATTTTGTTTTTTAAAATAGAGCATTTGCCTTTTCTGCTTAAACAAGTAGCAGTTAATCAGCATTTTAATCTGAAATGCTGAATAATTAATCAGAAATGCTATTCTTGCCGTATCAACAATATCTTTGCTGAAAAATTGGTTGTTTTCAGTAACCTGTTGGTCATTTTCTGGTATATATCATGAACTCAAGTCTTTTTAAAAAATATTCTTGAGGCTAGTGCTTCTAAAATGTTTTTGAGCTAAGAAAAAGGAGGTATTTCTCAGTGCATGTGTATGTGTTGGAGAAAGTGAATGGATAGACAAATTTTCAGGTGTATTTATAGCATAATTACTACTTGACAAACCAGTCTGGACCACTGTTTTCAGTCAGCTCCCCTATTCTCTTTTCTCCTTTCACTATTTTTGCAGTATAATTACAAAAAAGAGGGAAGAGGAGAAAAAGAAAAAAAAGGGAAATACCTATGAATGGCAGCTCAGCATATACATTTATATAAACTGATCAGATGTCCAAAACACACTTTCTTGAAGTTGACATATATGAAAAATACATAATATGTATAATAAAAGCAGTAAGTTCTTCTGGACATTGAACAATAGTTAATGAATATTTATCTTTCAAACTGTGGAGTCCAAATTTTTAGCAAGAGTAAAAGCATACAGGATCCAAACCTGCTGACCATCAGTTAAATTCCACATTATACATTGATTTAAATAAATAAAAGAATGTTTAATAAACAAATGCCAAATATTTTTCTAATATAAAATTAATATGTTGTAATACATCCAACCAGAAAGGGATAACCATAGAACTTATCCACATCATGTTGCATGGAATCCCTCTCTGTTTCATTACTAACATTTAGTTGTAGTAGAACTCCTAAGGGTGTCAATATATCCTAAATGTCAGTTTCTGCTGAATCATACATAATTTTAGGTATAAAGTTTTAAAAACATTTTCATTGGATGACTCATACCAGGAGAGCCTAACACCTTATTTTACTCTATTCTGATTTCATTAATATCAAATTTAGAACATTCTCACAAATATTTATAGACTAGATTAGTTGATTTCAGTTTCTCTGTAGATACACTGAATTCTTCCAACAGAAGTGGCTGAAGTCCATATAGAGTTGACAATCCATATATGGACAACAAAAGGTGTTGCAGTTGTATATTGTCATAGTGCATCCATGGCTGGCTGGTAATGAGACATAAAATACTGAATTCTTGTTCTGGGCTATTGGTTGATCTGAAGAATAAATCCCACAGTCACCATATTTCTTTTTACAAGAAGAATTGACTCTTATTTGAGGGGAGGGGACAGGATTTAGGAATTTGCAAGGGTGTCCTATGAGCCAGTGTGATATACCATATATGCTCGACTATAGGTCAACCTGAGGGTAGGTTTTGGGGCCAAACTTAGGGATTTTGCCATGACCCATGAATACGTTGAGGGTAAAATTTGGATGCTCCTTCAGTGTGTGTATGTGTGCGCACAGCAACAGGGACTCTAACTGAATCTTTTTGCTTCAGCGTTTCAGCTTTGGTTTCATCCTTCACTCCCTAGACAGCAGCAGTGTGGGTGGGAGAGAGACTCTGTTTGATTGTTTAACAGCAATTAATCACCCAGGACTCTTTCTGCTTGGCTCGAGAGAAAAAGAAACTCTCTCCCCACCTCATGGGGAAATCTGAAAGAGCTGCTATCACATTACCATACTGACCCATAAATAAGTCGACCTGGGATTTTGGGGTCAATTTTTGGGCATAAATTTTTAGACTTATAGACAAGTATATATGGTAGTTGTTTGAGTTGGAAGACCAGGGTTTGCATCCCTGCTTAGCACTAAGTGACACTGGGCAAATCACACATTCTCAACCATAGGGTCTCCATAAGATCAGAAATTACCTTAAGGCATGCAACAACAAAGAGGTGTCATAGAGGCTGCAAGAAGAGGTTGGGAGGGCTACATGTTTCCCACAGGACACAATTTCACCACCCATATTCTGAATCTAAATAGTGAATGGCCATTGCCTTATGTCTCTTCATGTACATTCTGAAACTATCCACATATCTTTTGGTGTTCCACAGACAATAACAGGGACACTCAGGGTTTGCACACTAGCTTTTGTATTGCAGTAAGCAATGCTGCCTAAGCCCAAACTTCTATCACTAAGCCTTCTTTGTGTTATGTTTGTTGCTGTAGAAAATTTGCTTCTGGTAAATCTGTAATTTTTAATATGTTAATAAATTAATATTCTGGCTGAACCAGAATGCAACATGCACCATGTTTGTTGTGAATGAACCATTCTTTGCTAAGTAAAGCAGCAGAAATACATATAACACAATGTCATGGTTTAAAAATGGCAACTAATTTAACTGCTGTTATTGCTTGATTTAATGGTTTACTTTGCTAGATAGTTCTATACTACATGAATATTGAGAAAAAGTTATGTTTCTAAAATTTCATTGTAGTTTACATGAGTAAAAGGAGAACAAAGGATGTGTTGTTAACACTATAAACCTTTACTTGATTCTGATAATACAGAGTAACTGCCACCTGGCTACACTTATACCTACTTAGTATATAGTATATTAGAATCTCAGTCAGTCAATATCATAATAAGGATTTAATAATAATAAGGATTTATTTATAGCCCGCCCAATCACAACGAATCAATCAGCAAGAGAGAGGTACAAAGCACATTAATAATAGCAAAAGAAATATGTAAATAGTATTATGGAGGCATAGTTCAGGGATAGTAGAGAAAGTAGGGTTACTTTAGTTTTAGTCTTGTATTTCTTTCATTCTTTTGATCTCTTTGATTTAAGTCCTGATAATGTACCATCAGAGAGCCAGCATGGTCTACAACTCTGGAGTTTCATTCCCCCTCAGCTGTGGAAACCCACTCAGTGATCTGAGGCAAGTCACACATTCTTGCCTTCTAATATACTTTATACCAACCACTTTAGGGTTGCCATAAGTCGGAAATGACTTCAGGGCACACAACAACAATGACAAATGTACCATTACGTTAATCTTCTTTAGTAAATCCTAAAGTAGTCCTGTTTGAGAAACAGTTGTAAAGAGAACAGTGTTTTTTAATATTGTAAAACACAAATTGAGTTTTTTTCTAAATGAAAAATTTGATAGGTCAGTGGGTAGCACTGCACAAAGCAGTTGCATTCATACAGTCCTAAAGAACTGCTGTAGTAAGCAGTTTTTCTTGCAGCTCATTTCATCTCAAACTGCTGACCTGTGAAATAGAGGTAATTAAAAGTCAGGATCAATGCTGAAGACAAATTTACTCTTCTCCCGAATTTGCTTGAGCTGTTTAACATTGTGCTCCTGTTCTAGCACCACTACTTGAAGTTTGTAGATACATTAATCAGGCTATTGGTTTTCCCTCTTTCTTTATCCTAGCTTTTATATTCAGTGTGCATCAGGATAGAATTCATACTTAATATTAGAAATACATTCTTCAAGAAAGCATACTGAAAATATAATATTATCGACTTTATGCTGTTTCTGTAAAATCAAGTTGCATATTCCTGCAAAATAAGCTATTCAGGTTTTTGGGATGGGTACTGCTTTGTTTTGTTTTTTAATACTAAAATGTTTTTAATGCTTTCTATATGTAATTTTGTTTTGTTCTTGGTGTTTTCTCTGTAATTCATTTGCTTCTGACAGCATTTATTTTCTTATCAGCTTGAGAATGATAATGGAACTAGTGTGTATACACACACATTTATTTTCTGGGTAAGAAATCATAGTAACTAACAACTTGTCTTCTAACAGGATGGAAAAACAGCAGAAGATTTGGCTAGAGCTGAGCAGCATGAGCATGTAGCCAGTCTACTTACAAGGCTAAAAAAGGTGAGTCTATAAATGAAGAATCAAGGTTGTTATTTTTTTTTCACTTTATCTCTTGAGACTAAAGGTGTCTGTGGGGGAAATGACCTTTTAAGAATCTAGATGAAAATGTGTTTGAGGATTCATTGGCAGTTTTCATCATTAATTTTAACCGATGCCTCAAGATTCTTGACCTGACATGGATTTCAGAGGAGGATTCTGGAGTATTTCAAATTTCTGAATTCTGGATAAGGGATATTCAGCTTATATTCCAGAATTCTCTTATCTGGAATAACTGTGGGCAAAGGAGAGGGAAATATATAATACAAAATATAAAGACCCAAGTGCCATCTATCTAAAAAGAAGCATAAAACAGGAAGACTTCAAAAATCACAAAATGAAGAATTCAACAAACAAGAAAGATTGCAGTGAACAGTGCAGACCAACAATAAGTGTAATGATATAAACCAAAAGCCTGTCCAGCAGTCCTAGCCAGCATAGCCAATGATGAGGGATGCCAGGAGTTACATTCCAACAACACCTGGAGGGACACAATATCAAATTTATATGTTAATAGAAATACTTTTTTTAAAACAGCATTAAATTTACCTCCATTGAATGAAAGTTGGATATCATGGTCAGTTGTGAAATTTAGCCTTGAGAACAAATTTTCAATCTTTTGTTTGATACCTTTTGAATGTGTCATTCTTTACAAACATATCTTAATGTTTTAGATTATTAATGCCACAGCTGACTCAAGAATGAATCACTTTTCACATAGTCTTCCAAACATACAGTGAAGACCTGTAGTAGGAGCAGGATGGTATCCACTTTCCCATTAAATCTTTATGTGTTCACTGTTCCTGAGGGCATGATCTGGAACCCTGCAAAATTATGTCTTCAGGTATATGGAGATAGCCTGCACATGTGTAACTGGTGTACTTTTTAAACTAAGCATACATTTCACTCCCAAAGTAGCCAGTATCTGAATTAACTGGTCTTGAAGGAACCAGATTATGTCTGCTTCCTCCTCACACAAGTCTCCAGCATCATTTAAAAGAATATTGACATCCAGATACAGATTTGTACATCAGATCTCTGCTACTTAAATATTCTGGTTTGTCTCCTATAAATCCAGCACCTTTTATTTTAATAGGAATACTAACTCCTACATCTCTGTTTATTCTGTAAAATATGCTATGGAATGTCTGAAGCAGAAGCATATTTAGTTTGACTTTTTGGTTCATAGCTATGTGTTTGTTTTGTTCTTTGCTTTCACTTTTAGGATACACATAGAGCAATGTTCATCCACCAACTTAGACCTACTCATAATCTACAGCCAAGAATAAAACTTAAGCTCTTTGGCCATTCTGCATCTGGGAAAACTACTCTGGTAGAGTCCCTAAAGTGTGGGCTGTTGAGAAGCTTTTTCAGAAGGCGCAGACCAAGGCTTTCTTCTACAAACTCAGTCAGGTTTCCTCCTTCACCGTTATCTAATAAGCCATCAGGTAACATTTAAAGGTTTCTTTATGTTGTAACTGTTAATAACAGTAATTATTGATATTAATCACAGTATCCAGAAATACAAAAAAGGAATAGTTTTTTTGGTAGCACCTTTCCAATGTTGATAAAATAGATATTTTTTCTTATTTTATTTTATTTTGAGTATTTATAACCTGCCCTTCAGACAAAAAGAGCAATTTGTGTGTGCATGTTATTTGCTTTCAAGTAGTTTCTGACACATTGCACTGCCATTAGGGAAAATGGGACTTCAAGTTTTTTTTATATCCATGAGGGAATCCAGAACAAATCCCCTGTAAATATAGAGGTCTGACTATACAAAAGACTACAATAACTACAGGACCATCCCTTGAGATGTCTTCCACCTCTATGATTCTGTGATTGCACTAACTTCCCATGCAAGCCAAGACTCTTAAGATATATGGAACAAGAAATTCCAGGGGAGCAAGCTGATTTCAGGAAAGGAAGATGCACAAGGGATCACATTGCAAATATACAAGCCATCATATTCCCCATATACGACTGTGTGAGGTGGACAGTGAAGAAAGCAAACAGAAAGAAAATAAAGATGTGGTGCTGGAGATGAGTGCTGAGGCTACTATGGACAGCCAAGAAGTTAAACAATGGGTTCATGAACAAATGAAGCCTGAGATATCCCTGGAAGCCAGGATTGCTAAACTGAGGCTGCTGTACTTTGGCCACATCATTAGAAATCATGAATCATTGGAAAAGACAATGATACTAGGAAAGGTGGAGGGCAGTAGAAAGAGAGGAAGACCACTTGCCAAATGGTTAGACTTAATCAAAGAGGCCACAACATGAGTCTGCAAGACCTGAGCAGAGCAGTGAAAGACAAAGGGGGGGGGACTTGGAGATGTCACATCCATGGGGTCACCATGAGTCAAGGTCCACTTGGAGGCACATAACAACAACAACCTAAACAATTAGTAGGTATGTTTAGGAAAACCTGTTCCACTTGGGCATAAGGAGTCTCCAATCAGATTCCATTACCTTCAGTTCTGAAGGAAATTCACTCCACTGAGTAGGAGTCCTAAGAAGGAGGAAAATGGACTCCTTGCTAAGGAGCTACTTTCCTTTTGTATTCACATTACTTAAAGAATAAAAAGTTAAATTCATAAAGTATTCTGAAAAAGTGATAGACAAGAATGCTTTTAGTATTAAATATATATAAAATGTAATTTTCTTCATATTAAAATCCCCAATTTATTGATGCCTTCATGGATGTTAGTGATGTACAGTATTGATAATTTTCACCACATGAGGGGGCTAGTGGAATACAAAGATGGCTATATGTCCTTAATTACTGCAGTTTATGTAAATCTCTTGAAAATGTTAAGTTCTATGAAACACTGTCCTTTTTTTAGTTCTGCTTGCAAAAGTCACAGATATACTCAGTTCATGGCATAGTATCATGTCTTCTTACAGAACAGCATGCTGGCTCAAAGCTCCTGCTTCCCACTACCTGTGGTTTTGTTGCAAGGAGGTTTCCCGGGGGACGGGGGGAGATGGGCAGATAAATAACTCCTTTATATGAACAGTCATTGGACACAAAATATATATAAATATAGACAAAATAAGTGTGTTAGAAAAAAATCCTTTGTCACTAAGGGACTGTACAAAACAGCCTCTTTAAAGAAGATATAAGAGTTTTATTGTGATTAATTACTATGCACTTATAAATCCTAAAAAATATATTCTTGGCAGATTCTGATAGCACTATGGAATCTTTTTTTTTTTTTCCCCTTCTCCTTTTTTCAACTTGCTCTCTCCTTCTACATTATTGTAGGATAACCTGGTTACACATTTTTCAAGGTTCATAATGTTTTATTTATTTCTATGATCCAGTTTCAGTAAGTATTACCAACCTCTACCCTGGCTGTGAGAATGTGAGCGTCAGAAGCCGGAGCATGATGTTTGAGCCAGGCCTGACCAAAGGGATGTTGGAAGTATTTGTTTCGCCTTCTCACCATTCCCACAGCTCAACAGATGACCAATCTACCAAGGCCATTGATGTTCAGAATGCTTACTTGAATGGTAAAATAAGAACTGTAAAATTTCAATTATAGTCTTTTAATTTAAGGAGCAGCATCCTAAGTGCAAAAAAATTCTGCCTCAAAATTTGCTTTAAAAATTATAGAAATATTTCTTTATTTATATAAACCCCCCCCCCCCAGCAGAGTAAGCATAATCTGAAATGTGTTATACCTAGCTGGGCTCATCATAAGAGCATTAAAAATGCAAAGGGCTGGCTATTCCATTTCCTTTGTCAACATCTCCCATCTAAGCCTATTGCATTTCTTAGGGCTGGGTTGGAAGACTCAGAGCAAGGTTTTCTTTGTAGCAGAGGTCAGGCTGGTTTCATCCATCTGAGTTTCTCATGGGTGGCTAAAATTGTGCCATTTTGCTTCATCTTCAGTACTCAAAGTTAGGCTGCTCTGGCTGTTTTAGCTGTCTGTTGTTTTAAAACTATTCTTAAAGAGGAGTTCTTAGTCTATTTTAAAACATTTTTATTAATCTGTTGAATATTTAAAATGTTTTTACCCATTGTACATCACCTCGAGGGCCTTGGTAGGTTGAGAGATGCCTTTAATAGATAATGGTAAATAATTAAATATTCGTTTTCAATTCTATGAAACAAAATGGTCACTTTTGATTTAACTGTAACAGCAGCACTTTGGTTCTTTTTTTAAATGAGATATAACCCTAAGGAAACATTCATGTCCTAATATGTGTAAAATTTTGTCTACAAGGGGGAAAAAAACCTCAAGTTACTCATCTAATACTCATTTTAACACTAGGGTTTATTAAGGTCTTAACATAACGGTGTTACTTCACAGTTACTGTTTGTGGAGGGAGGTTTGGCTGGGCTCATTATAGCATATTTTCTATTGTAGTTAATAGAAAATATTGTTAACAATGGGGAGGTTGTCCCATTTTGACTGCAGTCTGGCACCCAGTTACTTATCAGCGTGACTTAGCCATTGAACTCAGAATAGCAGAGTGGCTTCTGTGTTTGAAAATGGTATTTCATTTTTTAATTTATTGTCTTGATAACATGTATTTGCTTGTTGCAGGAGTTGGTGACTTTAGTGTGTGGGAATTCTCTGGGAATCCTGTGTATTTCTGCTGCTACGATTATTTTGCTGCAAACGATCCCACCTCAGTTCACATTGTGCTTTTTAGCCTTGAGGAACCCTATGAAATACAGTTGAATCAAGTGACCTTTTGGCTTAGTTTCCTAAAATCACTTGTCCCAGTTGAAGAACCTATAGGTATGCTTTAAATACTTTACATCTACTAGCCTTGCAACATAAGAGAGAAAAAGCAGCATTTATTAGTAGTTTTGTAGATATTGTGTGCTGATCTACGCCATGCACCTTATCACTCCAAATCGATCTATACAAATTTCATATTTAATATTATAATAATCACACACTCATACACACACAAACTGATTTTGTAAATGAGTTCATCAAATACTGGCCATATTAGTCAAAGTCGTTATGAATCATACCATATTTTGTAAAAGATTAAATTCTTTTGATTCATCTGTTTTAACCAACACCATTCATTAATCTTTTCATATCATAGTGAAGCGCTCTTCAACTGCTGTGACAGTTTCTTGGATGAACAAAGTCAAGATATATGGCCTGGCTCCATCAACTAAAATTCTGTCTAAACCAACTGCTGTCCTGCTAAAACACACATGCAACGAAGACATTAATTAAGTGATCAGATTATTGTAGGACTGTAATGTTTTGCTTCATACTGAAATGGCAGAAATATGTCCTATTAATATTCTGACTCATAGTAAAACTATTTCTTATCTCTATCGAGCAGTATTGTAGTATAAGTCCAGAAGTTATTTGGATTTTCTCCAGAACAGTCAAACAAAACATTGTCTGAATAATAAAAATCTACCCAGTTCATTTTTTGTAAAATATTTTTATAGGAGTATTAATGCATCAGCAGAAAATGCTCCATCTGAAAACTATTGAGTCATCATTGATGTGCAAGTTGAGTTTTTCCTGCACTTTTAAAACAAGTTAAAACAAGTTTTGAATGAAATCTGAGGGTGGGGGTCATGCAATACTAATGTCAGTTTGTAAACAAACCTCTGAAACAACTTAACAAAAATTACATGGTTACTAATTAGGTTCTTTAAAATATATTTTAGACAATTGAAAGCTTTTCTCTTTTTTTCTTTTTTATTAATTTTTTACATGAACACTATAATTTACAATCAAAGTGGTATACATTCAGAAAATAAAAAGGTAAAGAAGAAAAAGAAAAGGGGGTAAAGAAAAAGAAAAAAGGACCTATGACAGTAGGACTAACCCCCATCATGTTTGTAATATGAGAGAGAAGATAAAAAGAAAAAAAGATCTATCATTGCAGTTCCAAATAAAGCCTACTAAAATTACTAAAAACCATAAGTACACATTATTACATTGTTAAATTTCTTATTGCTTAATACACACACACACACACACACACACACACAAAGAGAGAGAGAGAGAGTTTCCAAGCTTTCAACAAGTCTTCAGTTGTACATATCCTTTAGTACCCTCATTAATTTGGTCATTTTGGCTAATTCAGTGACTTTAACAATCCATTCTTCTATCATCGTTGCTTCAGTCTGCTTCCAGGTTTGAGCAAACAGTATTCTTGCTGCTGTTGTCATTTATCGAAGAAATGATCTGTGTTTACTATCCAGTTCTTTATCCATAATACCCCCAAAAATATTGCTGATAACATTACAAAATCTACCTTTTTTTGGATTAACATAAATCATAAAACAAAACTTTTTCGGATTAACATACATCTTAGACCAGTAACTTTTGGCCTTTTTATAAGTCCGCCATATATGCAAAAAGGAGACTTCCTTATCCTGACATCCCCAATATTGATTTGAAACATTCTGGGTCCTTTTTGAAAGCTTATTTGGAGTTAGATGCCAACTATACCTCATCTTGTACAAGTTTTCTTTTAAATTGCTGCACAAATTAAATTTTATTTATTTGGACCACATTTCCCCCAAATATCTGTATCAATATTATGCCCAAAATTTTGGTCTCACCTAATCATGTACTCTTTTACATTTGTCTCTAGTCACAGAAGCCATTTATACACTTTTTAAATTACATGGTCGTTCTCCTTATACAACTCTAAATAAAACTGTTTATCTCTAACCTCAGTGGTTGCATTTCTCTTGTCTTGGTTAAAGCTGTCCTTAAGTTGCATATAAGCAAAGCAGATGAAAATTTTTAATGTATAGCCAGAAATGCAGCTTAATTTAGCCTCCTAACATACATGGCGATCTTGAATTTCCCAGGGATTTTGACTCCAAAATCAGATAAAGCACTGAGAGGTGTCTCAGTGGATGCACAACTGTGTTCAAGTCAGTGGTTTTTGCTTGTGAAAAAAATTACGTTCCTGTAATAATGCCTTTAAATTATCTTTGAATTGGATTATGCTTGGGGTAAGATTGTATAAAGCTTTATAATGAGCATAAAATAAATTCTAAATTAGATTGAGCATGTTTATATTCCATGAAAATAAAAAAACAAGTAGAAGGATGTGGTAGTCCTCACTCACACTGATTTCTTTGATATTACTGTTGACTATTTGTTACAGTACAGGTAAATGCTACAGAATTAAAGTCTAAAAATAGACAACATATAGATATATTTTCCTTATCCGGATTATATATAACCAAGCAGGTTATGTGTATTTATGTTCAGTGCTGTTACCTCATTCATGTCCCATTTGTATCTTTCTCTCTTTCATTCTTTTCCATGGTATCTCCCAGGCTTTCCTACTTAACTCTCACTTAAGTGAGAATTCTTTGTTTGTGTAAGTACTGTAAAGTTGCATTCATACTTGTGTATGAATGTTTTTTAAAATCATTCATTTTCTGCCTGTAATAATCTCAAATGTAAACCTGTAGTACTATAGACCAATGCAGTCAATAGAGGATTTTTAATTAAGAAAAACATTGCCTGTCTCCCCCAGTGTATCTTTAGGTTGTAGTGAAATAGATGGCTTATGAAGAGTTATTGAAATTTGTAAAATCATCTTCCTGCTTTTTGAAATGGAGCATAGTTTTATTTGAAATGATGTTATTGGGTCACACTAGCCACAGTCAGTCTTTTAATATAAGGAAATTTGCAAAGTACATAAGCCTTCTTCCCTGAAATCTTTCATTCTTTTTCCGTTCAAGCATTTGGAGGAAAGCTGAAAACTCCACTGCATGTTGCACTCGTGGCTACTCATGCCGACATTGTAAATCTTCCACGTTCTACTGGAGGAGAATTCCTATATGACAAGGATACATCACTTTTGAAAGAAATTAGGAATAGGTAAGATAAAATAATAGTATTGGAGCATTAAAAGGTATATTAAGATATTAATATTTCTTCTTCATGGTCTTTGTCCATCACATATAAGGTTTCTGTACCCCTGCAAGACATCATTTGGAATGTTCCAATAATCACAAAAGTTCAACGAAAGTTTAAAAACACCATCCGTCTTCACCACATACTCCTAGGGGAGGGTTTACGCCTTCTTGCTCCATTTTGAAGACTGCAGCTGTGGCCAAATGAGAAAACAGACATGTATAGGGAAGGGAGGCAAGTTGTGTAAATACACAGGCAGTCTTGAAGAGTCAGTTACAGATACAGGCAAGCCACCTTCTCTTGGTCTTGATTCATGATGGGGGGGAGGCAAAATATAAATAAATAAGTGGTTTTGGTGTGGTAGTGGTGATAACGATATGATAAGAAAGATTCATTATCTCTTGTTCCATATATATATAAGCACATCTCAAGCTGACTTCAGGGATTGTCACTGTAGACCTAAAGAGAAACAGCACCAATGGAAGTATCCTAATAAGATCAAATAAATGCCCAGGTGGTGATGCTGCAGAAACATTCAAGGGCAAGATCAGCTCACAGCTCAGCAGAGACCAGGCAAAGGTACTCCTTACAACGTGCCTGAAATATAGCTGTTATCATGATGGGTTAGACCTGTACAATGGCATGAAGCAGCCACTTGGCCAACTGGATGTATAAGGTTATCACTTCATTCACTCTCTTAGGGCACACTGAATAAAAAGATCATTGAGGCCCAGTACAGACTGCCGTTTTGCGGCGGCCTGGAACCAATTCTAGGGTTCTGGAGCGCTCAGCATCCGCATGCTTCAAAAATCTAACATGCTGACAGTGCTATCTTTAGGCACCGCTGTCCACACAGCACACTTATCAATGAAGCTTACTGCACTGGGCTTGTGGGCCATTCTCAGAACGGCCCGGCAGGAAACGGAATGAGTGGGGGACGGATTTTACCACACACCAGTCCCTTATTCGTTCCGTTCCCCCTCTCTTCTGTTCCCATTCCGTTCCAGAGGGAACGCTTTTTGAGAACTGTTCAGAACAGTTCTCAAAAATTGCCCCCTCTGGAACTGATTGAGAATGGAAGAGAGGGGAAACGGAATGAATGTGGGACTGGTGTGTGCGGTAAAATCCATCCCCCACTCGTTACGCACACGTTCCTGCTCCTTCCGTTCCGTTCTGAGAACGGACCCAGGAGGACCTGTGCGGTAAGCTCCAATGTCATGTGCATGCCGCATCCAAACAGCGTGGTGCGTGCTTGACATCACCACGATGCCCTAGGGCACTTATGGTGCCTTGGTGACATCGCTGGAAGGAGCTCCATTTCAGAGCTCCTTTTTGCTGTGGATCGTGGCCGTGGCTGTGCGGTTGCCATGGCAATGATCCAGAGAAGTACTTCCAGTCCGCACCAGGCCAAAGTCCCAGAGTTCATCCCTGTTCTTTCCAGTTTTATTTTGGAGATCCATACACATTTCATTTATTCCAGAATATTTTCTGTCAACTACCAGTACAATTAGAGAAACCTCATTTTATTTAAAACCATATTTATATATTCAGGAAGCTTCAGATTACAGTGGTGCCTCGGGTTACGAAATTAATTCGTTCCGTGGCACCGTTCGTAACCCGAAAAGCCTTCGTAAGCCGAATTGCCATAGGCGCTAATGGGGAAAAGCCGCGATTCCGTGCGAAAAAGCCGAAAAAAGCACCAAAAGTTTTTTCGTAACCCGAAAAAACATTCGTAACCCGAAACAATAATTCCCTATGGGATTTTTTCGTATCCCGAAAATTTCGTAACCTGGGTATTTCGTATCCCGAGGTACCACTGTATTTAAAACCATAAACAAATGTTTTTCGTTTCCTCCCCTGATATTTGGAAGAGGGAGGTAGGAAGAGAGATATGCCATTACCAACTGAAGCAATTCATGATGCAACCAGGTGAACTTTGGGGAAAACACCACTGAACCTGATAGCACTTATTTCCAAGTAAAAAAGCTCAGAACTGCTTTACTATATGCCACATTTCTTCAGTTAGAAAAACTGCTAATGAAAAGGATTAAATAAAGAGGTTCTTTTCTTTTTTAGGTTTGGGAATGACCTCCATATTTTGGATAGATTATTTGTTTTGGATGCTGGTGCATCTGGCTCAAAAGATATGAAAATTCTTCGGAATCACCTTCAAGAATTGCGCAGTCAAATTATCTCTGTAAGTCATTATCAAACCTCTTGTAATTTTGCATGCACCTTGGGTTACAAATGTTATCTTATATGAAAGTGTTAAAAACATGAATAGTGTTTAAACCTTATCCATATGGATACAGCAGCTTCATTTAGTTTCTGTCTGATTGCCCTCTGCTGGTTAGTAAGGAAAATAACTTGAACTTGTTATTTTGAAAAGCTCTGGTCCTCTTGTATAAGTACCTATCAATGACAATATTGTTACTTATTGCATTTCTGCCTTGCCCTGTCCCCAAGGAACTCCTGGACTGAAGTTACTCCACTTTATTATCAAAGAATTCCATAGGAAGCTTAGGCTGAGAGTATGTAAATTGCTCAAGACTACCTAATTTGAATCCATGTCTCTTTACTCTCTGTCCAACAGTTAAAGTAGTATGTCATAGTTGAACTCTTATCACTATGTGTAGATGATGTTTCATTTATGTAGTCATTTTTACCTTCATTAGTTTCAAGGCAGAATTTAGCTTGTCTGTTTTGTTTTGTTTTTTAAGGAAAGGACAAAATGTAATACGTATACACAAACACGTCTTCTGTAAAGCTGCTGCTGCTACTCATATTTTGCTGCCAGATCTTCTTGCATGTAAAGTTCTGTATTGTCTGAATGACTCTTTATCAGATACTATGTTTTTACAGTTTGCTTCTTGCTTTCAGATAAATGGCAGTTTACTGTGCCAACTTAAATTTGATTGTATTACTGGTTCCAGCAGAGGGTTTTGCCAGGGGCAGAACTCTGAGAAGTCAAACTCTTTCTAAGTGATATGTTTAAGCTTGTTCAGTACATGTAATATTTGTGGTGTAAATTGATCTACCATTCCAAAGCCATTAGGAATCCCATCACTATTAACAGCCATTCAGCTGACGGGGGGGGGGGGTTACACTTTTGGGGACATAAATCTACATTTTAAGTTTGTGCAGTTAACATTGGAATGATACCCAGACATTGTAATTCTAGAAATACATTGTTTACTTTAGAAATTTCTGGTGGTATAAATTTTCTTCTAAAAACAGTATTAAGGCTTTTTCTGCTTTTCCCACATAGATTGAAGGCAAGCTGTACAAATGTGGGAGCACTTCCTTGTTCTCTAAAACATATTTTATATGAAGAGAAATCCTGAGAATCATAAAACATGGCATGCATTCATATGTAAACAGATGCTGTTGTCCTGCTTTAACCATTCAAGCTTTTCCTTTCACAATTTACATAATGCTTAATTTCTGGTTTTTTTGTCTCTCCCATATTGGGGGGGGGGGGGACATTCAAGCAGGAATAACAGGATATTGCAGTGTTACACTTAAGGAAGATGAACTCATACAGATGCCATTACTCCTAATGTTGTGTTGTAGAAATAACTTCAGAGCATTCTATTTCCAATATCATTAGCAGTGAAAGAGAGAGAGAGAGATCCAAACACAGTTGTTGTCCCCTTCCAGGCTAGAAGGGCTTTTTAAATAAAATATGTTTCTTTAGACAAAAAGAACAATTTACATTCCAGAATTAAAACTAATGACTACTATTGTGTTTCTCCCAGGCATGTCAACCTGTGACCCACTTGTGTGAAAAAATCATCTCCACCTTACCATCATGGAGAAAAATGAATGGACCCAACCAACTCATGTCATTGCAGCAGTTTGTATATGATGTGCAGGATCAGCTTAATCCATTAGCAAGTGAAGATGAGTTAAGACATATTTCACAGCAGTTGCACAGTATAGGAGAAGTAAGTAATATGCAATAATACAATGTTAACTTCATAAACAGTATATAATATACTTGTGTATATGTGTGTGTATATAATTTTCCATCCTAACTGTCAAAAGAGGTTGGTACATTTAAGTTTGGTTTGGTGGCTATTATTATTATTATTAACCTTTATTTATAAAGTGCTGTAAATTTACACAGCGCTGTACATACAGTCTTTTTAATTAGACGGTTCCCTGCCCTCAGGCTTACAATCTAAAAAGACACGACACAAAGGGAGTGGTGGTGGGGAAGGGGCTTCTCTGGTAGGATAATACATATAAAATACATAGCAATACAGGAAATGATTCAATAAAACAGGCAAGAAAAGAACATCAAATAGCAAGTGACAATTATGCAATGCCTGGGAACGTTGCCCTGAACAGGATGGTCTTCAACTCCGTTTTGAAGCTGGTTAAAGAAGTGATGGCTCTTGCTCGCGGGGGAAGAAGGTTCCAGGAGTGAGGGGCAGCGAGTGAAAAGGGGCGAATCCAGGATGGGGCAGAGGAAATCCTGGGCTGGGACAGCAGACCTAGACTACCAGAACGGAGGGCCCTAGTGGGAAGGTGAGGAGAAATAAGGTCTGATAAGTAAGGAGGGGCCGGCCCATGGAGGGCTTTAAACGTCGACAGCAGGAGCTTATACTGAATGCGGAAAAGGAGGGGGAGCCAGTGAAGGGATGCCAACACAGGAGAGATGTGGTCAGAGCGGTGGGTGGATGGGATAATGCGTGCAGCTGAATGCTGGACAGAAATTAAAGGACGGAGGTGAGAAAGAGGAAGCCCAGCCAGGAGGACATTACAGTAATCCAGTCGTGAGATCACTAGGGCATGGACCAGGATCTTGGCAGTAGAGGCGGAGAGATATGGTCGGATTTTGGCAATATTGTACAAAAAGAATCTACAAGCCTTGGCTGTGGTCTGGATCTGGGGGATACATGACAGAGAAGAATCAAAGATAAAACCAAGACTGCAGGCTTGCTGGACTGGTTGAATAGAAATGTTGTTCACAGAGACAGAAAAGGAGTGTTGAACGGTGGACTTAGGAGGAAAGACAAGAAGCTCCGTCTTGGACAAGTTGAGCTTCAAACGCCGATGGCGCATCCACTGCGAGACAGCTGTGAGGCAAGACGAGACTTGCTGTTCAAGCCTTGGAGAAAGGTCAGGGGTGGAAAGATACAACTGGGTGTCATCAGCATACAGGTGGTAGGAAAAGCCAAAAGAGCTGATGAGTTTACCTAAGGACAGTATCTAGAGAGAAAACAGAAGGGGACCCAGAACAGAGCCCTGGGGAACTCCAACAGATAAGGGAACAGGAGATGAAGTCTGACCGCCTGCAACCACTGCAAAAGATCTGTTAGACAAATAAGATCTAAACCAGTCGAGAACAGAGTCTGAGAACCCAAGGTCAGAGAGTATGTCAACTAGGAGACAGTGATCAAGTTATGGCTAGCCATAACTTGTTATATTAATGCAACACTTGCATTATCTGGTTCTGCATTTATAATTTAATTTAATATAGTTTATAATTTAATTCCTTTTTAATGTACTTTTTAAAAATGTTTTTAATTGTACAGTGCGGCCATATCATACGCAGGTGCGCTTTATGCAGCTTTCGCCATATGCTGAAAGCCACGCAGGAAGGAAGAGGCGGCGCATCCCATAGGGAGTAATGGGGCATGTACCCATGGCGCTGCCGCGTGCACAAGCCCCATTCATTTAAATGGGGCTCGAGCATGCACAGAATTTGCTTTACGCGGGGGAGTCCAGAACGGATCCCCCCACGTAAAGCAAGAGTGTACTGTACTGTTTTTAATGCCGTGAAGCCACTCGTGAGTCCCAGTCCTAGGACAAGAGCAGGATACAAATAAATAAAATAAATAAATAAATTTATATAATCTGTTTTACAAGACCCCTATAAGATAGGGCAGGTGCAGAGATAATAACTTGCCCAAGATTGCTCCATAGTTGAACTGGCGGGCTTATCCATTTGATCCACCATAATGGAACCTCGGTAATACCCTATCTTCCACTAATTTTATATAGGTATGGACTGTATTAATTTTATGACTTTGTCTTGTTCATTAATTGATGTAATTTTAGATAATCTGTGCTTGTTGTAATGCTGATTTTATGTAGTGTACTCCCGCCTCGATCCATGGGGAGCGGCGGGAAATATAAATAAAGATATTATTATTATTATTATTATTATTATTATTATTATTATTATTATTTAGTTCTTCTATGGGTAAACCTAAATTCTCTCTCCTTTGCTACACCTAACCCCTAGTCTTCTGAAGAAATTGGAAACCTTGTCAGAATGCTTTCATTTCTAAATTTTTCTAATAATCATTTCTGTTTCCTTGGCTAGGTTGGGTCCATGACAGAGCAAAGATCTCAAAGTATCCTTGAATATGAGGGAGGTATTTTCCACTCATAAAGGAGCTGCTTTTAAAGTTTGCACTGGACTATTGTGTTGGAAAACTTAACAGTGCTACACACTGTGTCTAAATTTCAGTAAAATTTACTTCCATTTATCCATAGGCTGGAGTCTAAAGTCCAATAACATTGCCCAGAATCTACCTTTTATAGCCCTTTTGTAACTCACTTACAAACTATTGCTCAGCCTTATAAAGAGCAGCAGTTAATTTCAACTATTTAGACAACTTTAAAACTATGTCCTTTTCGTGTATGAAATCAATTAACTGGAGATAAAACCGATGTGTTCTTGCACCCAAAAGTATGCTTCATATTTACAATTATAAAATCTGTCATTAGATACAGAATCAGGCATCACAGGAATCTGAACCCAAGAAGTGCTTTTACAGTCAGTGACTCTGTTCAGATTGGCCAGTTGGGAAACCATGATGATCACAACTGTCTTCTTTTATTTTGTATTTGAATCTGACATAGGACTTTCTTTTCACTGAACAGATCAATATCATGCAGAGTGAAACTGTCCAAGATGTTGTCCTACTGGATCCTCGTTGGCTGTGTTCAAATGTCCTTGGAAAACTCCTGTCAGTAGAAAACCCCAAAGCTCTCCATCACTATAGAGGTCGGTATACAATAGAAGACATCCAGCGCCTAATACCAGACAGTGATATAGAAGAACTTATACAGATCTTGGATGCCATGGATATCTGCGCCAGAGATCTCAGCAGTGGAACAATGATTGACATCCCTGCCTTGATCAAGACTGATAGCCTCCATAGATCTTGGGCTGATGAAGAGGATGAAGTGATGATTTATGGTGGTGTAAGAATTGTTCCTGTGGAACACCTAACCCCGCTTCCGTGTGGAATTTTCCACAAAGTTCAGGTAAATCTGTGCAGGTGGATTCATCAACAGAGTACAGAGGGAGATGCAGATATACGTCTGTGGGTAAACGGATCAAAGATTGTGAACCGTGGAGCTGAGCTTCTTGTGCTACTTGTCAACAATGGTCAAGGAATTGAAGTTCAAGTCAGAGGCCTGGAAACAGAGAAGATCAAATGCTGCTTATTCCTAGACTCAGTGTGTAGTACTATTGATAATCTGATGGCCACAACATTGCCAGGTCTCTTAACAGTCAAACATTATCTCAGTCCTCAGCAACTGAGGGAACATCATGAACCAGTTATGATCTATCACCCAAGAGATTTTTTCCGGGCACAGAGTCAAAAGGAGACTTCGCTAACTAATACCATGGGTGGATATAAAGAAAGCTTTAGCAGTATATTGTGCTTTGGCTGTCTTGATGTCTACTCACAGGGAAACTTGGGGATGGATATCCATGTATCAGATCTGAATCTGCTTACAAGGAGAAAATTGAGTCGGCTTCTGGACCCACCAGATCCCATGGGCAAGGACTGGTGCCTTCTTGCTATGAACTTGGGCCTTCCTGATCTCGTGGCAAAATATAATATAAACAATGGGAATCAACATGACTTTATACCAAGCCCGTCCTATGCCCTTCTGCATGAATGGGGCAATGCCCCTGAAAGTTCTGTGGGTATCCTCATGTCCAAGTTGAGGGAACTGGGCCGCAGAGATGCAGCTGACTTTTTACTAAAAGCATCCTCTGTGTTCAGAGTCAGTCTAGATGCAAATGGCCAAGAAGCCTATGCTTCAAGCTGTAACAGTGGGACATCATACAATTCAATTAGCTCGGTTGTTTCTCGGTGAAAGCAAATTCTAGAAAGCGTACATTTTTCTAATTGCAGCTGATGAGAAAGGATTCCATATGGCAGTTTTGTATGTATTAATAAATGTCTCCATCAGTGGCTTGCCACCATTCCCCCAGCATCACTTTTAAATGACCATCTACTTTTTAACTGTGACCTGTTGCTCTTATTTTAGTTTTAAAAGGCTGGTGTACTTCTGGTATTTTACCATTCTGATTATACATTGTGCTGCTTAAATAATCATTTTAAATAGAAGGACTCCAGCTTTTCAGTAACCAAGAAAGGGTTTTTTAATATATATAAAAGAAAACATTTTCTTAACAGAATATGACTATGTAATGTGATTAAAGCTCATTCTTATGTCCTTATTTTTATTCATTGTGCTTGTTTAATTTTTTTAAAAGATATTTATAGCAAAGTAATGCTATTCTATTTGGATTTTAACACCAAGCTTAGGAACAAAAAAGTGAGTGCCTTTTGCAGAAGATAATGTGGTTAAAATCAAGTGATCCTGTTAAGCTGTAAGACAATGCTACCTCTATTTCACTGTCTGCATGCTGGCTGTTACAAGTGGTGCTTGCCTTTGTGTTTTCCTGAAGTTTTAAGATACTCATTCTGCTGAAGAGCTTTCATGTTGGATACCAACATGAGAGTAGAAACATATAAGACATTATCAGTTTTATTTCCGTTTAAGTGGAATGAAATTTTAAAAACCCATGAACTTGCACCTTCCATTATTTCCACATATCTCAGGTAAAGATTTGACACAAATGTAAAGTTCACCAAGGCACAGATACAAGTGTTAACTAAATGGACTTATTCTGTATTTTAACAGTGATCATTTGTGCAAATCAAATGGTTTGACTTTCAGATACTAGTGTGCTTATTTCTTATACTTGAAGGTTTACTTTTTTTAATTAAGGAAAGCAAGAATTTCTTGCAGTGAGAGAACTTAAAATTGGTATGAGGGAACAAGACTATTTCTTCTGTTCTGAAAAGCATGTAATGTTAATGGTACAAGATATATTATGTGTATATACAAATATAAGGTATGTATATATATTAATACTGTTTTTCCTTAATCTTTGTTGTAGTAAAATTTCAAAGGATTTTTTTTTTACAAATAAACTGTTGCCTGTTGCAACTTTTTCACCACTCCTCATTTCCTAGCTGCATTTATATCACTGAACTACAAAATGAGCACAAAATCCTGTGGTATGTTGGCATACAGGTGTATTAGAATGTTGGTCCTAGCAATCTGGCTTCAGTAGCAGCTAAGAATAATACTTAAAGCAGGAGAAATAACTATTGAGTCCTTCAGCGATAGCCAACCTATGGCACGCGTACCAGAGGTGGCACTCAGAGCCCTCTCTGTGGGCACATGTGCCGTTGCCCCAGCACAGAGTTTGCCAGAGTTTGTTACTAGAAAGCCAGAGAGACATGGCACTTTGCAATAAATAAGTGGGTTTTGGGTTGCAGTTTGGGCACTCGACCTGTAAAAGGTTCACCATCACTGTAGTCTAGATGTTGGATTGCAACTCCCAGAATTCCTTTTGACTATGTTGGCTAGAGTTGCAGCTCATCAACAACATCCAGCTGCATTGATTCCCATCCTTGATTTAAAGTACAGTTCTCCCACCCTTTTCGTGGGCTTGGAATGCACAGTCTCACTCTTTGTAGAAGGGACAAGCAGGGAGGGACAGAATTGCGGCATGCACCCCTATGTGCCCCTGCACATGCACCATTATTTTCAATGGGACTCGAATATTTGCGAGTTGCCATTTTTGCGTGGGGGTCTGGAATAGATCCCCCACAAATTGGGAGGGGCTTCTTTTTATAATGTATATGCCACAATGCAGCCATTAGCACAGTAGCCTGTGAACCAACCACTGAAAGTTTAGAAAGTTTAGAAGTTGTGAGATGCATCTCATAATGATCTGGATATTGTAAAAAGTGAAGGAACTACTTTCTGTCTTATTTGTTTTAGATTATGAATGATAGAGCATCAAAGGGGAGAATTCAGAGAAGTAGGTGTAAAGATAAAATGTAAAAACATGCTTTTGAAGCATTTGTGTTGCTGAATACTCTTCTTTTAAACTAAAACAAATCCTCAAAAGGGCCAGCTTGGCTACTCCTGAATAAGTCTCCTTTTAACTATGTGGAAATGGCTTTTAGTATAAATTTTATAATTCCTGGCAAAGGGCTGTCATTTCCTCTCTCACAGTGATGATTCTGCAGTTTGGAATAGCTGTGATAGTGAAGGTGTGGTTTTCTGTACACTGCAACTTAAGTGTAAGCACATGATGTAACAAGGCAGGAAAGTGGATCATAGTGACTCACAATCATCAGGCAACAACATTCAGCAGGACTTTCTGTAAAAGAAACACACTAGGTTTATGACTTTAAAAAGTAGTTGTAATGTAATTTCTTTTTTGCAAAAGTAGTCCTTTATTGGTAAGATGATTTTGGATGGAATCTTTTTCCCCCCAAAATCTTTTTAATGTCATATATTTTACTTCTTCCAAGTTAGCAGTAATTTTAATGCTCATTTACATCCCACAAACCCATTATGGCATATAATTATCTGTATTTAAAATGTTTATTTATTTTAGGAGAAAAATGCATGTTGTAACTACTTGGTTTTCTAACCATCTTTTCAGAGCTTTTGAAACTGCTATTTTAAAACTGTTGCCATTACTCATTGCTGAAAAAGTAGCTTATTGCATTGCAACTTGAATCCTTTGAATCGATAATACTTTAAAATTTCCTGTCAAATGCTTTCAAAATGCCCTTCATTTCACCCTAATAAGTAACATAAAGTATAAGTAACAGACCACATATACAAAGAGAGCTGGAGAACAAAACACACAACTTTATTAATCCCCAGCTGGATTGTTTTAGACCAGCAAGAGACAATGGTCCATGAACCAAATAAGCTGCCTGACATTTGATACTTCTATCCTATTAGTCCACCTGCCAAGAGGACATCAAGCATATAGAAACCATTTAACAGTGGTTTTAAAATAGTGGTCCCCAAACTTTTTTCAGAATAACCCGCTTTCCTCTTAGGCAACAACCCTAGTGTTGTCGTCCCCAACACCTATTTCCTGATATTAAGTATACTGTTCTGCAAATTCAAAATAACTAATGTCGGTCACTACTCCCATTGCACCTGGTCACTCCAAGAGCTGCATCCAAACAGCTGGCTGAGCAGCAATTGAGAAGCCTCATCATGCTGCCCTTGTGGCAAAGGCCAGGGCAGGTGAGAGGCCTCTTGCTGCTTGGTTGCTGCTTCCAAGTGACCAGATAGAAAGGGAGAAGCTTCTCCTCTGCAAGTAAAGACTCTCAATCCGCCTTCATCAGGGCAGAGTGGGACACAGCCAGTGTTTCTGTAGGGATTTAGAGACTGCATGCTCAGGACTGAAGAAGTTTTAACTGGAAAAATGAGAGATTTTAAATACAGAAACCCATCCCAAGGTGAAGGACTCTTTCCAAGAATGGATCATGGATAGTCCTTCCCCTGGAAATGTTCAAATGCTTACATGCGCACGCACACACACATATTTTCTTCTGCGACCTCTTCTCTGCATTCAGTGTGCTTGTGATGCCATCTAAAGTCCTAAACAGTGTGGGACGTCAATTTTTGAAATAGTGCCTCTTCCCATGTGGTTCATCCTAACAACAGATACTGTATGTTGGAGGGGAATACACTGTGTGACAAGACCAAGACAGACAAGGGCCTTCTGGGTGTTGTGACAAGCCAGCTGTGGAATATCCTCTCCTTGGAGGCCCAACTGGTGTTAATGTTGGTCTCATTTCCACACTAAACAGCTTATCACATGGGAGGCAAAGTGCCCAAATCCCATGGATAAAACAGGGTTTTAATCCTGGGAATATCCCGCAACAGCAGGATTATTTTCAGAGATGTTGGGCGATTTTGACATTAACCCATGCAGAAAGCCACAAAATTCCACCACTTTTTAACTTCGGCCTAATGACTTCATCCAGTGTTTTGTATTGTTTTAAACTTCAACTTTTAACTTTCACGTTTAAGTAAAGTTTTTAACTTTGAGCAACTGAAATGGTGAAATGACTGGAAACCATGGCTTATGAGGGACAATTTAGGGAGCTGGATATGTTTAGCCTGGAGAACAGAAGGTTAAGAGGTGATATGATAGCCCTATTTAAATATTTGAAAGGACGTTGAAGACAGAGCTAGTTTGTTTTCTGTACCTCCAGAGAATAAGACCCAGAGCAATGGATTCAAACAACAGGAAATGAGATTCCAACTCAACATTAGAAAGAATTTCCTGACAGTGAAAGCTGTTTGACAATGGAATATGCTGCCTCAGAGTGTGATGGAGGCTTCTTCTTTGGGGGCTTTTAAAGAGAGGCAGGATGGCCATCTGTTGGGAGTGCTACATGGCAAGGGGTTGGACTGGATGGCCCTTGTGGTCTCTTCCTCAAGAAGACACACTATGGCTTATTTTCAGGGGAGGCCTTATTTTGGTACAATAATCTACATTTATTCAAATATAGTTAACTTGTCGTCTTCTGGAACATCGTCATAATTCTCCAAATCCAGAATTCCACCCTGAATTTCTTGTGACTTCCTTTCCTTTAGAACCATTGGCCCGAATCCTTCCACTCCCTTCCTGCCCCCTTCCGTTCCGCACCGGACCTATCACTATGCCTTATTTTTGGGGTATGGCTTATATTGTGCAACTGCTTAGAAATCCTGTTAAACGTTGTTTTCTGGGTATGTCATATTTTGGAGGGAACATGGTACATCAGAAGAAATAAAAGATTACTCATTGCATCAATGTAGCTTGCTGTTGTGCTCCTTCAAGTCATTTATGACTTATCACAGCATTTTCTGGGAGTGTGTGACTTGCCCAATGTCACCCAGTGATTTTCCATGGTTAAGGGGGGAATCGAACCCTGGTCTCCAGGATCATAGTCCAATGCTCAAACCATTACACACACCCTCATTGTTATTGTTGAAATGTAACTTGTTGATCAGAAAATAACAGGCAACCAGAGTAGTGTATGGTTTGAGTGTTAGCTTACAGTTGTAAACCGCTTAGACACTGCTTAGGCGGTATGAAGTGGTATATAAATGAAGCTTGCTTTGTTTGTTGGACTACAACATGGTTAATGGGATTTATGCATTGTTATTTAACGGTTGGCTATATAGGTGGTGGTAGTGGTTTTTAAAACATTAGGGGGAGCAATTAAAATCTTGTTAGGGATAAATTCTTCCAGAACACGGCCACATAGCCCTAAAAAAACAAAAAAAACAAAATCTTGTTTATTAAGCATTCAACACTGATCCATGAAACCAGAGTGGTATTCGGCATAGCAGATGCTTTTGCTGTAGATGCTGCTTTTTGATCTTCAGTCATTTGTTTTTTTGGCAGTCAGGTGGCCTGCTCCTTTAATAAATCTGATGTGTCATACTTTGAGATAAGCCCCATATAGTGGTCACCCAAGCCATGATCCTCTCTGTACTTAGGACGATCCTACTCTGTACTGTACTTAGAAGGCACGATCTAGGTATCTTACTGGAGCACAAACTAAACACGAGTTAACAGTGTGACATGGCAAAACAAAATCCCAATACAATTCTATGTTGTATCAGCTGACGTAATAAACACATCAAAGGACATACTTTGTTTTGGTCACTCTTCATCTGGAGAAGCATATCTGCAAGTGTCAAAAGAGATCAGCCAAAATGGTAAAGGTTCTGCAACCAGTCCTTGTGGAGAACGGCTAAAAGACCTGGACATTTTAGTGCGGCAAAGAGAAGACAAAAGATTATATGATAGCTATACTTAAATGTCTGAAGGGCTGTCACATGGAGAAATGAGTCAGCTTGTTTTTCACTGGGGTAGGACACAAACCAGTGAATTCAAATTACAAGAAAGGAGATTCCAAAAAGCATTAAGAACAACTTTGTTGTTCTGTGCCTTCCAGTCATTTGTGACCTACGATGATCCTGAGTCAAACTTACATGGGGTTTTCCTAGCAAGATTTACTCTGAGGAGGTTTTCCATTGTGTTCCTGTGGGGCTGAGTGTGCTGACATCCTGATGGCAAACCTGTTTGATAGTGGAAATAAATAGAGCCACCATGGTGTATTGATTTGAGTTGGTCTAAGACTCTGGAAAACCATGGTTCAAATTGTCCATGGAAACCTACTGGGTGACCTTAGGCAAGTCACACATTCTCAGCTACAGAGGAAGGCAATGGCAACCCCCCCTCTGAAAAATTCCTGCCAAGAAAACTCATTGATAAGGTCACCCTAGGATTGCCATGGGTAGCCACACAAGTAGAAACAATTGTCTTGGAAGGTGGTGGACTTTTCTTCAATGAAACATTTTAAACAGGAACTGAATATCTGTCTCAGGAATGCTCTTGCAGGAGATTCCTCCATCAATGCAGTGTTGAACTAGATGAAGCTCAGAGTCTTTTCCAACTATGCAACTCTATGATTCAGTGACATGCAGACTGAGATCCTATATCAGAGCATAGATCAACCAACACAGTTCTGCATCCTTCCTCTCCTTTTTCTCCAAAATTCAGGTATTGCCCCATCCCAGCAGCAACATCTTTGCTTACTAGGGGACAGGCAAATAGCCTAAAGCAGCAGCTTTACTCAGCTGGGGAATAGGAGACAAGGGTGCACTTGCACATGGAATGCACCCTCCCTTCCCTTCATCAAGGAACCCAAAGCAATTCATGGTCTGAATTACCACCTCCTCTTTCCACTTCCCACCAGGAAGAAGCAGCTTCTACAGCCCCTATCTGTGCTTTCATGCTACCTGGGACTGGGTACAGGAGAGATGTCAGGGCAGAGTGCAAGTCAAAGCGAAGTACCTCTACACCTCATCCATGAAGGGACATACTTATGCACAAGCATGCATATCAGTAACAGAAGGCCGGACACAATCCACTACTAGGACTGTACTCAAAACATTGCTTACTCTGTAGAACATGTCAGAGCTCGTACTCCACTGCAACACCCCTTGAGAGCCCATGGTCATGTTCATACCATGACAGAGAGAGCAATGTAGATAGCGGTATACCCATCAGATGCAACCAGTATGGCAGGGATTTGAGGGGGTTTAGTTCAAGAACAGTCAATGTGGTGTAGTGATTTGAAGTATTGTACTATGACTCTGGAGACCAAGAGTTCAAATCACCACTCATCCATGGAAACCCACTGACTGACCTTGGGGAAGTTACATGATCTCAGCCTCAGAGGAAGACAAGGGCAAACCTCCTCTGAACAAATCTTGCCCAGAAAACCCCATAACCCCAGGGTCACTATAAGTCAGAAGTGACTTGAAGGCACCCAACAACAGCAGCATTTTAAAAAACCCAGGGGAGCACAGGTTTCCAGTTCTGGGCTATTATTTCCTGGTTAGTGCCACTGGCTCATGAAAAGTGAGGAACAAACAAGATATGTGCACCAGGACACTGTTCATTCTCATTAAGTTGTTTCCTGGCTGATCATTATCTGTAAAGATGGCTGATCATTATAAAGCACTCAATTCAAGTGAAACAAAGAAAAAGGTGATGTACAAATGAAGATATTACAGCTCTTCTCCTTATTTCTTTCCTTGTGCCTGACAGCATTACTGTTTTTAATAATGAACACATTTTTACAATATCAATTGTTCTCATAACTTCACATTCTTAAGAACTACTTTTCCAGACATGCATGAAGAACAGCAAAAAGGACTGTCATAAGACAAACATGTGACTGAATACATGAGGTTTACTTATTTGTCTTTCCCAACTGTCCCATTGAGAAATGACCAAAAAGAGCAAGTGAGTGCCACAGATAGGGCTAGTTTTGTTGAGGCTGCAGTTTACACAGTGCTTTCTGACTCACGGCCAAGGGTTATCATAGTCAGGCTTCTTGTTTTTGCTGCTTCTCACATTCCACAGTGTCCTAAAACAAGTGGTCACAGGTTGCAAAAGAATTTTTACCTCATTCATTTTATGGGCTTGTCTTCTTAATCTGCTACAATGTATGCCCTAGGCCCTGGGTGGCTTGTACAATTTGCAAATTAATTCAAACCACACTGGACATACAAAAATGTTTGACAGACACCCCCCCCCCACCTCCCTTATAATATTTAGCTGGATGAAAATGAAGTTTAGCCTGGAGAAGAGAAGGTTAAGAGGTGATATGATAGCCCTGTTTAAATATTTGAAAGGATGTCATATTGAGGAGGGAGCAAGCTTGTTTTCTGCTGCTCCAGAGAACAGAACCCAGAACAATGGATGCAAGCTCCAGGAAAAGCGATTCCAGGTCAACATTAGGAGGAACTTCCTGACAGTAAGGGCTGTTCGACAGTGGAACAAACTCCCTCGGAGTGTAGTGGAGTCTCCTTCTTTGGAAGTCTTTAAGCAGAGGCTAGATGGCCATCTGTCAGGGATGCTTTGATTTGGATTTCCTGCATGGCAGGGGGTTGGACTGGATGGCCCGTGCGTTCTCTTCCAACTCTATGATTCTATGATTCTGAAACTGTTGTATTTATCCACCAACAAACCTAGGACTAAAATCCTCCATCACTGACTGCACACTGGAGCACTGCAAAAGGTGGGAACCTTTTTCTGATGGGATTCAGGAGACCCATGACTTCCTACTGCCCTCTGTCCTGAATTACAAGTGCCATA
Organism: Sceloporus undulatus; assembly: GCF_019175285.1. Taxonomy (NCBI): domain Eukaryota; kingdom Metazoa; phylum Chordata; class Lepidosauria; order Squamata; family Phrynosomatidae; genus Sceloporus; species Sceloporus undulatus. Next base: position 252,221,326 of record NC_056523.1, read on the forward strand.
TGGCTCTGTTGGAATTTGTAACTCTTCCCTTGCATTGTCATTATACAAGGACAACCCATTCCACAAAGTGCAGTACTGTTGCCCATCATGACCATTTCACAATGGCCACACTGCTTGCTCTGCTAGTACACTGGTCCCAGTGGCATTGCTATGACACCTCTGTCCTGAGAATACCTTTGTTGTGCAACACCACAATTCTAAACTGCACAATTGCAAGTGGTTTTGCAGTTGATATCCAATGTGCAGAGCGCTCTGTATTTGAATCACAGGAGCAAGTGGCAAGCATATAAACCAGTTCCAATTTGCAGTTATGATTTTAAATCATGGATGTTTATAAATGTTACTATGGATCTTCTCAGAGCCAGTGTAGTGTAGTAATTTGAGTGTTGGAGACCAGGGTTTAAATCCCATCCAGCCATGGAAACCCACTGGGTGACCTTGGGCACATCACACTCCCACAGCCTCAGAAAAAGGCAAAGACAAGTACCCTCTGAACAAATTTTGCAAGAAAACCCCATAATAGGGTCGTCTTAGGGTTGCCATAGGTTGGAAATTACTTGAAGGCACACAATGGCATGGATTTTTTGAAGGACACACTAAGCACACTAAGAGGACATTGTTTGAAGTTTGGAGATGCTCCCACTCACTTCAAAGGTTATGGAGCAGTTATGTAAAAATTCATCAGGAGGACACTTGAAGTTTGGAGACACTCCCATGCACTTCGAAAGTTATGGAGGAGTTATGTAAAAATTCAGCAAGTCCCCGGAGTTGTAATATTCAGCATAATGTAGTGGTCTACAGCCTTCATTAAATAAAAGAATAATTTTGTGAAGCCAGAATTGAAAATATAAAGCCATTATTATAGCACAGATCACTTAATATATATTTTTAAGTCAGCCTTAAGTAACCAGTAGGAAGTAACACAGCTCAGAAGCTCCACAATATCCAGTAGCAGATTTGGAAGAGAGACGAGTTTGAAAGACATCAGAGTGGAAAGAAGGCAGATTGGGAAGCTAGGGATAGAATTCAAAATGATTTGTTGTCAGTGGGCAAAGATTGTTTAAACAACAACAAAAATTGTTTACCAATAAATAGCAGTTGTTAACAATTGTTTAATGGTAGCAACAAAAAGTTTATTAGTAGGAGTACCAATTTATGGGTCATGAGAAGGGGCACCATGCACTCTGTTTCTTTTTCTGAGAGGTCCACAGTTTTCCTGGGTCCCAGAATGGAGCAAGAAGTCCAACAAGTCAGATACATCCTGATTGGCTAGCAGGGGAAAGGACTTGGAAGAAAATGGAGGCTTGACTCAGGTAGTCTCTTGGCCTATATAACCTGCTTCCCCCACGATGCCAACAGTCAGTCAACTCCAATCATCATCCCTATCCACCTTCTCTCCCTGGGTGCTTGGGGTTTTCTTTTTGTCAGTGGCATCACACAGCTAAGACAGGTTGTCATGACTCTGAGTAGTTTGGATATTCAGTTTGGAGGTATATGGGGCCCATGGGCCATCATACCCAATACAAAGAGTACCTTAAAAGACCTTGGGAGTGTAGGCTATCAAGTCATGCCCAATTCAAGGGCAGATGACTCTGCCAGCTGACAAGGGAACCATATAGTAGCTGCCACCAGCACTATGCAGCATGTGACCTATGTTTTCATTTGACGGCAGATAACTTGACTGATTAATGGGTTGCCATGATCTAGATGGCAGATTGACCATGGAGCAAGCTTATTTTCTGCTGCTCCAGAGATTAGGACACGGAACAGTGGATACAAACTGCAGGAAAAGAGATTCCATCGCAACATTATGAGGAACTTCTTGACAGTAAGAGCTGTTTGACAGTGGCACATACTCCCTTGGAGGGTGGTGGTGTTTCCTTCCTTGGAGGTCTTTAAACAGAGGCTGGATGGGGTGCTTTGATTGGACTGGATGGCCCTTGTGGTCTCTTCCAACTCTATGATTCTATGATTCAAAGTCCATTCAGCTGAAACCATTGTTCATGCCAACCAAAGGTATTTTCCACTCATGTTTCACTCTTGCCACTGGGTCCACAAACAGCTCCCTTAACCCTAAAATATTTTGCTGAAGTGAAAATAAAGCTGGGGGAAAGTGTAAGCAAGACCAAATATTTGGACAGAAGACTGAGCTATACTCAACTGCTGTCCTGAAAACAAATCTTGATCTCAGATTTCTTTAGGTAAGTGTATGCTTTTGGTATCAAGCTCCACTTGGATTTAGAAATGCTAGTAAAAAGTAAACTAGATGCTGTAAGCCTGAACTCTATACACCCCGGTCTACCTGCTAGAATCACATTAAAAATGCCAGTTGAATCTCAGCAAAAGCCCAGTAAAATGAAAACATGCTCAGGGTATGACAATGGCCCTTTCTGGACAGGCATATAGCACGTCCCCAGGACGTATTAGGGTTAGGAAGGGGCGTCACTTCCTGACGCCCCTAACCCTAGTACATACTGGGTACATACAAAATGCCAGCGCCCGTCCACACGGGGGCCACCATTTTGACATTGTGGACACGTAGCGTCCAGACGTTGCACGGCACTAATGATGTGAGTGCGCCATTGGCGGCTCGCGATGTCATAACCGCGCCGCAAAAAGAAGCACCATTTTGGGGCTTCTTTTTGCAGCGCAGAGGAGTCACGCAGTTTGAACGCTGGGGCTCCTCCGTGCTGCAAATGACAGCGGTGGCAGACCTTCCGTTTTGGGTGGTCTGTAATGTGCCAATGCTAAAACAAGCTACTGTTGAATGATATCTGCACCATTACATACAGTACAACTCTGGCTGTTCCAGTTTCAGTTTCTTAACAATGAAACATTAGGTAGGGAAATGTCACTGTTTCTCAAGCTAAGCCATCTCACAGGGGTCATTCCCACTACAAAATACCGGTAACCCGATGTGGAAACTGGGTTATTTTGTGATTGAATCTTTCTTGGGCTGTTTACTTCCCTTTTACTCCCCTTTGTCATTCAAACTTGAGGGAGGGAAGAATGGCTACCACATAGAGAGGAAGAGGAAGAGAATGAAAGGAAAAGCAAACTCCTTCTGAGCAAACCTTACCAAGAAAACCCCACAACAGAGTTGAAGGTACACAACAACAACAACAATAGAGGAGAGGTGGTAGCATGGTGGGAAGGCTTGGGCCCCAGCGGCTCCTCCTCCGCCTCCTCCAGATGGGCTGCCTTCCGGTGTGCCCCTCACCTTGCCGTCTATGGCAGTGGCGGCAGCAGCACTCCATCTCCCTCTCCTCCTCCTTGTCCTGACCTACTTTCAGCTGCCTCAACCAGGGACCCCAGCCAGAGCACGCCCTGGCCCCAACTGGCGGTGAGCAGCCTCAACCAGAGATCCTGGCCAGAGTGCTCCCGGGCCCTCCTCTGCCTTCTCATCCCCTCTCGCTGAGAGAGTGTGACTTGCCCAGTGGGTTTCCATGGCTGAGCTGAGAAAGGCAGAGGAAGGAAGAGAAGGTGAAGCTGCGCTCCAAGGACACTGGTGAGGCTCCCAGCTTGCCTTGGCACTCTGTCCAAGAAGGAAAGCCTCTCAATTCCCTCCTTGCCAAAGGGAGGAAGGGAAGAAGGGAAGAAGGTCTGCCCTGCCTGCCAACCTTGCAGAGCCCAAAGGGAGCACCGCAGGTGAGGAGCCACCCAAGATGGTGCCCCATGGCTGCGTCCCCAAAAACGGCATAGGGCCTGGCTGAGAGAAGCTGGCAAGAGCAAGTGCAGCCCCCTCAATGCGAACTGCCCAAAAGAGCTGTCATTTTGCATTTGCCTCGCTTTATTTCGGTCGAAACCAAGCACAATAGGATCAGAACCAGTTTCCAGTGGGAACAACAGACACATAACCTGATTAGCAATTCACTTTAAACTCTAGTGGGAATGAGCCCACAGTATGCTAGAACTGCCAGGGCCCTTGCACGCTAATAGCACTATGATTCCACTCTAACTGTAATGACAATCTCCTATAAAATCCTGGAATTTGTAGTATGGTGATGCACTAAAACACCCTGGCTGAGAATTCTAAATTCTTCTCCTTAAACTGCAAGCCCCAGGAGTCCATAGGAATCATGGCAGTGAAACTGTAGTTATAACACTATGATTCTGTACCGTGAAAGGGCCACCAGGCACTAGTGTCACACCAAAATGCAACCCTCAGGATTCCATAGGATGCATCACAGCAATTAAAGTTGAAGTGGTATAATTATGTACTATGATAGAGCCCAGTCTCAACCATATGGATCAGCTCTCCAAAAAACCCTGCTCCACTGCAGAGAGCATTTAGAAAAGGATCTTTTGCATTAGGAGAGGGAGTGTTTAACTCATCCTTCATCAGTCATTTCCCCCCAAAAAAATTCCCAGCAGGCTGCAGTGCCATGGTTTTGAGAGCAATTCTGATTTGGAACAGAGGCAAAGATTATAGTTAGGATTAAGGTTGAAAGAGTAAAGTTCCAGAAAAAAATGGTGGCAGAAGGAATAAACCCCACTCCCAACATACACATATATCCGTCTTCCATACAAATTGTCTTTCCAAGTGGCAATTTGTAATGGTGACTGGTCCATTAGAACTTCATTCAACAGATGTGTCTGAAGCCTAACACGTAGTTAGTTTATTGTATAAAATGTCTGCAGTTACAGCATTGTGTCACTCTAATGGCTGCCTTCAGTCATATCTCAGCACACTTAGTGCTCTTAGGAATAAATTTGTCCTAAGCCTATTATGTAGGTTTTAGTACTTAATTACCAGCAGACTGCTGGTTCCTCTTACATTTATTTGACTCATACTTGAGGACGTATTTCCTCTGGTTATCTGCCAAGATGAAACTAGCTTGAAATTATGTTCTTGTTTACTTTGACCAAGTTCAGTTTTCTGGGAAGGTCTTGTTTAGTTTTAGACGCATACACACCCCTTTGTGTCTTGGATTAAAATAATAGATTCTAGCTGCTATTTCAGTTGCACGTTGTTATTTGTTAACAAATTTGGTAGGAGCTAGCTTTACTCACCATGGATGTTATTACGACATAATACTAGGAAAAGACAAAAGAATTTGCAACCATCTCAAAATCCTTATTCAAAAACCCTATCGTTAGAATCAAAACCACAGTACCAGTGAAATGGCTGTTTGCTTTTGTATAACAACCCCAAGTCTTAGTAAATGTTACTCTGCACATCATTTCCCCGCCGCTATCACTGTCATAATCAATCCCCAATTAAAATGGCAAACATTTGTATCTAGTGTTTCATATGTGCAGAGTTAGGGAAACTAATCTGCCATATATTTTGGATTTTGTCTTCCAGAAGCACCAGCCTGCATGGAAAATGATAAAGGGCTATAGGTAGGGTTGCCATAACCCAGCTGCAACCGGGATTCTCCCGGTTTTGGCGGCCCCGGGCCCCTCCCGTCATGGGTGCCGCCAAAAACCGGGACAACCCCGGCTGCAGCCGGGTTGCCACAGCCCATGGGGCCTCGCTGCTCTCCTCCTCCTCGGGGAGGCAGGGAGGAAGAGGAGGGCAACAAGGCCTGGGGCAGAGGAGGCGAAGGTGGAGGCGGTGCCTCCCCGTGCGCCCGCTCCACCCACCTCCTCCTCCTCTGCCCCCTCTTCCCCAGGCCGTGCGGCCGCGTGGAGGAGGCGAAGGTAGAGGCAGCACCTCCTGCGTGTGGGCGCACCATCCTCCTCGTCTCCCTGCGCGCCCGCGCCACCGTCCTCCTCCTCCTCCGCCCCCTCCGTTCCAGGCTGTGTGGAGGAGGTGAAGGTGGAGGCGGTGCGCTTCCTGTACCTCCTCCTCCTCCGCCCCCTCCGTTCCAGGCCACGTGGAGGAGGCGAAGGTGGAGGCGGTGCGCCTCCTGCGCGCTACCGCGCCACCCACCTCCTCCTCCGCCGCCCCCTCCGTTCCAGGCCGCGCAGAGAATGGAGGAGGGGGAGGAGGAAAAGGAGGAGGGGGAGAGGGAGGGGGAAGAAAAGGAGGAGGAGGAGGGGAGGGGGTGGTGAGTAAGTGGCCAGAGGCCTCAAGGTGGTTTTTTGGGGGGGTGCTTTTAATGCTAACAAGTCTCCCTTGTTTTGACAGTGATAGTGTGGTGGTGGTGGTGGTGGTGGTGATGATGATGATGATGATGATGATGATGATGATGATATGAGTCAACTTCAGAGGCATGCATGCACTGTTTCTGAAGCCGAGAGAGTGTGACTTTCCAAAGTGCCTTTTCTCTGTGTTTTTGGTTCTTTAATGGTGATATTGATATCAGCAAGCCTCTGAGGCATGGCCAATTTAAATTGCTGTGATTTTTACAAACTCATGCGCAGTGAAGAAAAACCAAAGTCTCTTGACCAAGTACACAATTCTGAGAAGTACACTTGGTGCAAGAACTGTGAAACCACCTTGACATGTTCAATATGCGTAGCCATGTTAAACCATGCTAAGTGTTAAACCCAAGGGGTTTGATTATGGAATAAACCTCCAAAATATGGAAGAGGCCATGTTAAGTAAAGCCATGTGAAATGCCCAAATGTGCTGTTGTGTGTGTTTTGGGTTGGAGGTTGGGGGTGTTTGGCCAGAAAGGGAAGTACATTTCTGCCATCTGTCTAGAAATAATGCCCAAATGTCCTCCATTTTGATCATGCCTAAGAAACATGCATTCATATTAACATTTTTTAAAAAATCATCCATTTTTTTCGCATGTCCTCCATTTTTTTAAAACATTTGAAAATGTTGTCCTACATTTGTCCCGGTTTGGAGGTCCTGACTTATGGCAACCCTAGCTATAGGGATAGTAATCCAAAACATCTGCAGAGTGTTACATGAATAAATAAATGCACCGTGCAATGTTAAACCAACCTGGGCTTTTTTCTTGTTGACAGTCAATAAAGGTAATTATTCCACCTCTCCAACTCATAAAATTGCTTAGGACAAAATTGTTCACCCTGTTGGTTGAGCTTCTTGGATTGCAGATGGTTTGATGAGTGATGAGCATATTAACTCTGTTTTGACTACAGTATATCATTACTCTGGATTGTATGTGACTCAGCAGGAAACATGCCTCCAGTCATCTGCACAAAGCAATGGTTCTTTAGTAGGTTTCCTCCATGACAACAAGAAACAAGACTTCACATATGCAAAATTGTTTCTCTGATGCAGATTCTTTTATCCAGCTTCTGTTCTCTGGTAGGGATTACAGGTACAAAACTACAGAAACAATCCACTTTGAGACCACTTTAACTGCCCTGGCTCAGTGCTAGGGAATCCTGGGAACTGTAGTTTATAGTAGTACCAGAGCTCTGACAGAGAATGCTAAATATTGCAATACTATAGTTCCCAGAATTCCCTAGCGTTGAGCCAAGGTCATTAAAGCTATCTCAAACTGAATTATTTCTGCAGTGTGTTTTGAACCTATAGTTTACTATTAAATTATGTTTGATGTGCTTATCTCACTTCCATTAATTTCAGCCATTTGGAAGAGCATAACATGAGAACTGTTCCAGCTGGCTTGGTCCCAAGTAGTTTTGGGCTTTCTTCACCTGCATTGCTGCTGATTCAGAAGGCAGAACCAAGCATTCCTTAAAGGAGCAATTCCTTGTAGTGCATGAAAAAGATCCTACAGGTAAGTTGATGTTCATTTCAGCTTTCCTCCAAAACGAGGCTCAAGGCATTTCTCAGTAAGAAGACTGATTTATAAAAAAAACCACAAGTGCAATGGTTTGTTGGTTCAGTCATAGTGCCATTTGTGATAACCAAGTCTGTTATTAAGAACAATTATTAGTAGAAAAATTGGTACTTGTGTTAAATAAATAAAACCATACAGCAAAGATAATACCTGTTTAACCAACCACTTGACACTTTTTGATATTACAGAGCCTGCCTGAAAACCTCTGGGAAACATGATTGATTTTGTAAACAAGGTGCATATCTTACTCTACACCTGCACAGTTTAGCCTGGAGAATTCCTATAGCCAGGCAAAGTGATTTTGGCAGTAGCTCTGCACACACATACACACACACAATGCCTGCATCAACATTGTTTCTCTTACCTTCTGCTAGCATAGCCTTCAAGAACCCAAGAGACCATCATACTATGATGTGATAGCAGATGAGATGACAGAATGGGATTTTATGGAAGAAGTCAGGATACATATTTGCTTATTATAAGATCTCTAGGCCAGAGGCCATTATAAATAAAGTTGAATTTGCCTAGGATAATAACCAAGAAGATGACAAATAAGAAGTCCATACCCTCCAACATTTCACAGGTGAAAATTGGGACACATGAGGCCAACAACAGAGTGTGGTTGATATGGCAAAAGTTATTAATGAGAAAAACACACAATCTTAGAGAGGCTGCAGCCATTTGCTTTTCTCTAAGCATCCTGGAAAGGGTAATATATTCTGCCCCTTCCTCTCCTCTCTGTCCTGCTGAATTTACTGAGTGCAAATTATGTTTGCACTTTGAACTCAGTTTGCAGCAATGAACTAAGCAGAGCACAATGGTATAAGTGGAAGGAAGATGGAGAAACTGGGATATTTTAAAAGCAGCTGAAAAAGTGGGTCAACAGAGGATTGGGACAACTGGACAATATGAAAGTTGCCAATGCAAACTGCTTCACTGAACTTGGAGTGAGTTTCTCCTTCCCTCCCAGAGTCTATTTAGAACTAACAGGAGAGAAATGTAGATGCAGATGACTATCATAGGTGTCCTTGTAAATAGTCTACTGTTTTAATGGAATATTGTTTGTCTGATTTTAAGTAAGCCACTCTGAGAGTCTTTTCAGGTAAAGAGTGGAATAAAAATGGAGAGAGGAGCAGAGAATGATAATATGTGGTTTAGCCATTATGGATTGTTTTCTCTATGGAACTTTTTTCCCTGCCTGTAGCTTCTTTCTGACTATTCTATAGGCAACGGAACTATCTTCTCCCATGTAAATCGCCCCATCCTTTAAAATTATAACTAATCTACCAAAGTCATTTGGTTGGCATAGATCTTTCACAATAAATGTCTAACATTTCCCACCAGCCTCCTGTAATCTTTTTGAGATTGTCATTTACTATTACATATATCTACTGCCATCATAAAGTACTACAGGAGATACCTCACCTAGCAGAAAGGTTTTCAAAATCAAAATACTAACACTGTCATTCTTTACATTTATGGTGGAATTGCTCTAAGCTATTGGGACATGGTAAAATATGCAATTTCAGTTTATAGGTTTAGTAAATGTTTTAGAATAATAATGCCCAGCTCAATTTAAGATGTAAATGCAAAAACATTTAGTAGTAGTACTACTATAATAGTAGTACCTATACTACTAGTAGTTGTGTAGTAATAGTAGTAGCATTAGTACTATAATAAAAATATTAATGGCTTCCAAACTGTGTATGCTCTATACTGGAAGTGCAAACAGAGGGAGCTTTTGAGCATATTGTGGCAAATTACAGAAAAGGATAAAATCAGAGAAATTAGATGTACACAGAAAATCAATCAGTCAATCTATCTGTCTCTCTATCTATCTATCTATCTATCTATCTATCTATCTATCTATCTATCTAATTTTACTGAACCCTAGCTAGAAATATATATGTGTTACAGGTCTCAGCATGTTCACTAATACAGTAATAATTGATTTTTTAACACAGGTAGCACAAAATGAAAAGAAATGACTAGATATGAATCTTGGATAGTTATTTCTCTTTTGAGCTATGCAGTTTCTAGCAGCCTATACAATTTACTCCTGTTATACAGATTTTGCGTTCCATCATTTCTGGAATTAGTTTTGTATTTACTTCTATTTGTGGTCAAAGTAGGGGTTTTCATTATTATTAATGCATTCAGAATTTGACTACATGGGTTCTGCAAATGTTTGTCTTATCTAACTAAATTTGCAAGTTCTTTGATAATTTCAGTAGACACAGGGACAGGAAATGACCCAGTAGACATTGCTTGGACATTGGACTCAGAAAAGCTTTTGACCAAGTCCTTCACCAAAGACGCTTGAGTAAACTTAGCAGTCATGGGTGAAAGGAGACTTTTGAACCGAAAACTGGTTAAAGGACAGGATGCACTAAGTAGAAGTAAATCCAGGATATGGAAAGTGTATTTTACAGACCACATGCAACCCTCAACCACACTTTTATGACCCCTCTGGAGAGATGGTCCTTCTGGAGCACATCTTCATTAGGCATGGCAGGCTGCATGGGGAAGAAGAGAGAGAGAAAGTCCCGTTGGCCTGTTACAGACTGCCAAAATAAAGCTGCTTCGGGTCTCTTTGGAGGTATGTTATTTAAATGATGCATGGGTCCTAAAAGTCCAGAGGTCGCACCAAAGCCACACACCATTCCTAAGCACTGGAGTGCAATTTTGGTGCAGCTTCCAGATTCTTTGGATGCATGCATCATTTAAACAGCATACCTCCAAAGAGACCCGAAGCAGCTTTATTTTGGCAGTCTGTAACAGGCCATTGTCTTAGTGGCAATTCACCTCATTGGGTTGCATCCATAATTTGCCCATTTACATATAAATTAACGTGTCTATTTTTTTTTAGTTTTCTCTCTTTATTATAAACAAATGTAACATTCAAAGAAAGAACATCAGCATCATTTGACAAAATATCAGAACAGCTAACTAACATATTTCTGGACAAATAGTATTTTTCATCTTAGTTTATTATAATATCAGAAAAACTTGTATCTATCAACATACAAGTTATATCTAGCTTTCATGAAATCAATAAAAGAGCACTATACATTAAAAAAGCAGATTACATTGGACCCTTCCCATCCATGTGGATTCAGTTCCAGAGGGCCCTACAGATGGGGAAAAAACCATGGACACTCTAGCGCATATTCAATGGGCAGTGACGTGCGCATATTTGCATCAGCACATTTGGAAGCACACACAAACACTGAATAATATGGGGCGTGGCAAACTATAGATGCTCCAATCTGTGGCTAGCTAGCTGGCCAATATGGCAGACCCACTGTATCTCTCAGACATATTCTGTCAACTTTCTACTGCCACAGCTTTGCACATAACCTTTCTTTTAAAGCTAGAGTAAAATGATACTCCTTCAATTTCTGCAAATCCAAATCCTAGCAACAATTAATAGATTCTGAACCATTTATTTATATGCAACTCATGCAATTTTTATGCAAATCTTATTATGTATTTCCCCTTTTCATGTTATATAGTAGGCAGGCTATCATTCATTCATATAACTGGAAAGTGATAATTAAAGCCAGGTAACAGAGTCTGTAAGCAATCTTTAATATATCACATTTTGCTGACTTCTCATCTTGGAGTATATTTGGATTTCACCATCATAGCAGCTTAACAGAGAAGGGAGACCACAAGGGATTGTCTACACTGCATAGATGTAGTAATTTGGTACCACTTTAACTCTCATGGCTCCTCTAAATCTGTAGTGGATGATTCTAAGTACTCCATCAAATTACCCATCCCAGGATTCTGCAGGATCCATGATAGTTAACATAGCATCAAAATATTACAACTGTATACTATGAAAGAGTGTAGGATTATTACTTAGAAAGAAAATTACTTGAGACCTGTTGGTTTAATTTATGGAAGTTGCAGTCCTTTAAATAAATTTCAGCCTCAACAAGAGAAAACATTTTAAAAGTAATGCACTAGCAGTGCTGTCCTGCACAGATTTTAAGGACTGACAAAAATGTAAGTCCAAAAGGTTGGTGAGTTTGCAAGGGAAATAGCACATTGAAGCATATGTGGCTAGACTTACAAAATCAAGTAATACATTTTATCTCAAACTTCAGAGGATTGCCCCTCGGAGAGAACTTTTATTATTTTCAGTTTTGAGGGAGAATATAAACAATTATCTCACAGAGATCTAGTTGGAATGCTTTTGAAAAAAGCTGGAAAAAATAGCAAAAAAGGGGGGAATTTGGCACAAAATCTTTCGCAAAGAATCTAGGTAAAAAGAATCTGGCTTTTAGCTATCTACAGACTAAAAGATGTTAAGGGAGAGGAGGACTCAAATAGTTTTGATGTTATCTGGATTCCATTTATTTCATATATCATATCACCCTAAATGTTTAGGGCTTGTAGAGCCTCTACTGACAGTTCCAATCTATCTTTAATTAATTTGGGGAATATTTAGCTTGGCTTTGCAAGAAGGGGTAATATATGCAGGAACTAAATACCAACTATACCAGTCATAACTGATAGAGACTCTAGGCTTGGGGAACTACAAGAGCTTTTATTATAATATTCAAAATTTAAATTGGCCTTAATAGATTGTAAGGCTAGGCCAAAACTAGCAAAATGAATTTCAACAGGAAGAAATGTGGGATACTACACTTGGGCAGTAAAAGTGAAATGCACAGATATGGAATGGGGGACACCTGGCTTGACAAAAATACATGTGAAAAGGAATTTAGGATCTAGGAATCTTAGTAGACCACATATTGAACTTGAGTCAACAAAGTTATTCAGTAGCAAAACAAAAAAAGCCAATACTATTTTAGGTTGCATCAATGGAAGCATAGTGTCTAGGCTGAGAAAAGTAATAGTACCGCTCTATTTAGGCCTCATCTAGAATACCACCTCAACATCAGGAAGAGCTTCCTGACAGTAAGAGCAGTTTGGAATACACTCCCTCGGAGAGTGGTGGTGTCTTCTTCTTTGGAGATGTTTAAACAGAGGCTGGATGACCATCTGTTGAGGGTACTTTGTGTATTCCTGCATAGCAGGGGGTTGGGCTTGATGACCCTTATGGTCTCTTCCAAGTCTATGATTCTATGATTCTATAAGAAATATAAAAGATTACACACAGGAAAATTACCCATTCAGACAACCAACATACAGAGCTAGCTGAAATAGAAAAAAATGTATGTCTTGTTGGATGAGGTAATAGCTATCTGTCTTGAAGAAAAGATTCCACAGAAATCCAGAAATTATGAAGACTCAAGCCATGAGGATTGAGTATGCGGGTTTTGGGAGGAGGACGAAAGCAGAACAAAAGGACTCAGACTGAGGTTTGAGGGCAACAGTCACTATACACTGCGTGTGGGGGAGCAACCGCAGCAAAAAGATGACGTTTTGTGGTTCAAGTTATAACCTTTAAAGCCAAACACAATCCAGAGAGCTTCTGTGGGAAACCAAAACTTTGAGTGCCCCTCAACAAAACCCGAGAAGGTTCTCCAAAGTGGAGAGTTTGTTTTAATATTTAGGAGATGAGAGGGACTTGATTTTGATTGATGATGCTGTATGGACTTCACAAAGTTAGACAAGATCTGGAGTCCTCAGAATTGAGAGGGCAGGAAGGGGTGCTTGGGAACACACAAGAGATGGAAGGGGGAGTCTAGTCTTCTTTGATCAGGCAGAACTCATCTTCTGGCTTTCATTGTCTGTTAGAAACGGGGGGGGGGGGATGCAAGCTCCACCATCCCCACACCATTCCACATGGTTGGGTTTACACATAATTTACATTACCTATTCCAGGGCTATGTATGCTGTCGCTACTGTGTCCACTCAGTATCTAATTAAACTATAGCTGGATTAATAAATATATTAGGGGGTGTTTGGATGCTTACAGTCAATGTAACTTGTAATGCAAGTGGTCCTCCATCCATGCAAAGGAATTTCTGAAAGGATGTACTTGGAGAATAACATGCAAAAACTCACCTGTAATGAATAAAGAAAGGAATGAACCTGAAATTCGCTAAATTAGCTTAGCATATAGTTTATGAAAAATTTGTAGAAGAGCTTCCAACATCATATTAATATTATGTATAGGGTATTTTAAATTGTTCCCATTTACTCTTTTTATTTATATCCTTTCCCCCATTTTGTATGACTGGATGATGATTATTTTTAACATCAATGAATCATATAAATTTTATAATGAAGAATTGTTTTTAAAAAGCACTGCAATTACACTCTTGTGGTCTCTCTTCTCTGTAGGACTTTATGTGATGGTAAGTGAAGATGGATTATCATGAATATTATATTCTTGAGACTGAAAGAGAAATCTATGTGTTCTATAATAAATAAAAAAGTTCTCAACAGATCTTAAAACAAACTTTTATTTGATTAAGTTGGTGTCTTAAAACATTGTTTGACATTTTGTGCTCCACTTAAAAACTATTTGAACAACTTCTAAAATACTTGAGAGAAGAAGAAAAAATATTTGCCAAGCAAAAAGTTAAGAAGGGGAAAGAGGAGAGAAGAACTAACTTTAAAAGCAGTTACGACATAGAGTTCTGAAATAGCAAGGAAATAAGTTTTATCTTATGTTGGTTTGGGTGGTAAATAATTGGCAGACCAAACAAAGGCAAGATATTACAGCAGACAGTGGACAGCATGTGACATGAGAAACTGAATAAGAAAGATTTAGCAAGAGCAAATATCTGAATGACAAAGGTGTAACAAACACACAGGAATGTGGACTGGTTGACCATAGGGTCCCATCACAATCCCTTGTCACACCATGGCATGGTGGCAGGAGGAAGCTGGAAGTGTCATTCTTCAGTGCCCCACTCATAAGTGCCACAGATACCTTTACTCAGTATAATTTCCTGGCCTTTAAGGTCCATTTTGGAGGCTTTTGTGGTCATGGCAATGGTGCCATGGTTGTACAGTAAATGTAATACAAAACAGTTAGGAGGTTATTAGTCTAGCTAATAGCAACAAAGCATGAAGCCAGCTGAAGACGCTTACAAGCACAGTATGTTCTTGGAGGTGTCTAACATGTATTCAGCAAGCTCCATGTCAATTACACTTAAGTAAGTGTGTATTAGATAGAATGCAAGCAACCTTTATTGTTCCCAGCAGGGCTCAACAACAATTGGTGTCTTAATATTATTTTGTGCTTGAAAATTTAGAGCACTTCTAACTGATAAGGCTTGAAGAGACCCAACTAGATAAGAGTCTTGGTGGTCATACCTTGGGTTAGACCTGGTACAGACCGGCTGGGGCCAAAAGTAGGGTTTGGGAGAGCAGAGTGTCCATGTGCTCCCAAGTCCTACCACACGCTGTGGGCACCATCTTAGTACATCACCGTTTACACAGCACATGCAACAATGGCGTGGCTTGTGCGCTGCATCCAAATGGTGCAGCGCATGAAGGACATCACAGTGCTGCTCCAGGGTGCTTATGGCATCTCGGCAGTGGCAGAGAAAGGAGCCATGTTTCGTGGCTCCTTTTTGGAGCAGATTTTTGCCACGCCGTGTGGTTGCCGCAGCAATGATCTGAGGAAAAAGAATCCAATCTGTACAGCCCATGAGTCATTAATCAAAATGGAAACTGTAATCAAGTAATTGAAAGAAGACTAGGACATGGAATGACAGCTATGAAGGAACTAGGCAAGATCCTTAAGTGTAAAGGTATATCATTGAATAGTAAAGCTAGGAATGTCCATACCATCATATTTCCACTTTCTATGTATGGTTGTGAAAGCTAGATAGTGAAGAAAGATGATGGGAAGAAAATCAACTCATTTGAAATGTATTGCTGGAGAAGAGTTCTATAGATACTGGAGACAGCTAAAAAGACATATAAATGGGTCCTAGAACAAAACAAGCCTGAACTCTCCCTAGAAGCCAATGTGACTAAACTGAGACTGTCATATTTTGGCCATAGCATGACTCACTAGAAAAGACCATAATGCATGGTAATGTAGAAGATAGTAGAAAAACAGGATGACTACATTCCAAATGCATAGACTCAAAGGCTATTTATGAAGAGGGACTTGAGCTGCGCCTGCACTCTACAGGTAATCCAGATTAACACCACTTTAACTACCATGTCTCAATGGTATGGAAATCTAAGAATTGTAGTTTGTTGTGGCACCAAAGTTCTCTGTCACAGAAGGCTAAATGTGTCACAGAACTACAATTCCCATAAATCCATAGCCATGGCAGTTAAAATGGTGCCAGCCTGGATTATTTCTGCAGTGTAAATGCAAATTTGGAGGTCTCTCATTCATAGGATCACTATAAATCAAAGTTGACTTTACTGCATTTAACAACAACAAGCTGGTTGAGGGATGTGTAAAATTTTAGCCTAAAAAAGTAAATAGCCATTCTGTCTAAGGGATGACAGTATCTACAATCCCAAAAAGTATGTTTTCGAAGGTCTGGATAGGACTGCCACATAAATCACATATACAAAGCGGAGAACATGTAACCCTCCAGATGATGTTAATCCACTCAAACCCAGCCAGCAGGGATAGTCTGGACTATAATCTATGGCCTGGTGACTCCCTACTATTATAGCTAATCATTGGATTCGCATGACAGTAGAATGCAAACTCCTCTTTTCCAGTTACCCACTTGCAGTGAGAGCAGCTAGAGAAGCCACAGATTTTCAGGCACCTATACCCTAAAATGGCAAAACCCTTCTGAACAGATCTTGTCAAGAAAACCCCATGATATGTTTGCTTTAGGGTTATCGTAAATCAGAAACAACTTGAAGGCTCACAGCAACAGCACATAGCCTAAAGACATTAGATCCAATCTGATTTTGGTAGCTAAGCAAGGTTAGCTCTGGTTAGTACTTGGACAGGAGACCAATGAATATCAGGTGCCATAAGCTATATTTCAAAGGAAGCAACTGGAAAAACCACCCTTGACTATTCTTTTGACTAAGAAAACCCTGTGAAATTCATGAGGCTGCCATAAATTGAAAGGCAACTGGAAGGCTCGTGCACACATAAGCACATTGAGAGCAGTATGGTGTAGTGGTCTGAGTGTTGGATTAGGACATTGGGAGATCAGGGTTTGAATCTTCACTCTGCCATAAAAACCCACTGGATGACCCAGGGCAAGTCATACTCTTTCAGCCTCAGAGAAAGGCAAGGACAAAATCAGTACATAATGACTTCAAGGCACACAACAACAACAACACATTTCATCTTGCCAAGTTGACTAATGTTAGGGTACAGGTTGCCAAGAAATAAATACAAGGACAGATACAGCCAGGGCTAGATTGATACATAGTGGTCTCTAAGAATGTTAATTTAAAAATGTGAAATTTAAGAGGCATTAGCATAATTCCAACTCAAATGTGTTTAATTATAACATATTTGGCTTTTTATTTGAAGGCCTCTCATAATATGAGGACTGAAAGTATGGGTTGGAAAATGAAGGAGGAGACAGGAATTATTCAGCCCCCATAACCTGCCTACAAGCCACATCATTGCTCTGATCATGACCTGAAATGGTGCAATATCATTTCTTGTTTTGAATGGAAGTTTGCCTGTTTTCCAGACTTGGCATCCCTAAGCTGAAATGTGTGTTGTTGTTGTTGTTGTTGTTGTTGTGTGCCTTGAAGTCATTTCTGATTTTGTCCTTGCCTTTCTCTGAGGCAGAGACCTTCCTACATGGGTCCCATCCCAGAGCTTCACTTCCCCCACCCCTGTGCTAAACTGTAGTTTACGTAGCTTCTAAATAAGTCCAGCCTTGGTCAGATTTGTTGTTCATTGTTCTGTGCCTTCGAGTCATTTCCAGCTTATGACGACCTTAAGGTGAACTTAACATGGTGTTTTCTTGGTGAGGTTTGTTCAGGGTTTGCAGTTGTCATCCTCTGAGGCTGAGAGTGTGTGACTTACCCAAGATCACCCATAAGGTTTCCATGGCCAAACTGGGATTTGGTCCCTGGTCTTCAGAGTCAGAGTCCAAAGCTCAAGCCAATATACCACACTGGCTTGCCCTGCTCAAATACCTCATGCTTTATTGTGGATAAGTGGGGGGGAAGCAGTGGAACAGTCACAACTGCTACCATTATAATGGAAAGCAGAAAAACCTGCCAACAAGCTGCTTACATATCAGATCTTAACACTGTTCCTCACCATGGTCAGTTTCTCAAGCACATGTGACTCCCGCTTCAATGAAAGTGCATTCTTTCTTTCCATGGCTTTTGATTATCTGAGTAGCAATTATGACTCATAAATGTGCTTGAACGCAGTAGGAATTCCTCAGCTGAGAATTTTGAGCAGTGGTAGAAAGTCACCTTATTGTTAAAGCCTGGTTACAAGGTGAGATTTTTAAAATATTTATTTATTTATTTATTTATTTAAAGAAGAACTGGGGAAAGAAAAGACAACATGACTGCCTGGTGCAGAAATGATTGCAAGATAAAATTACATTGCGAGCACTCTTTTAGAGTTACCATTTTAGAACTTTTGAAAGGGAGCTCTTTTAAAGAGGTGTTATTGTGGGCCTTCAGGTTGTTTCCAACTTATGCCAACCCTAAAGTGAAGCTATCATAGGGTTCTCTGAGGCTGAGAGCGTGTGATTCATCCAAGGTCACCCAGAGGGTTTCCATGGCCAAGTGAGGAATTGAACTCTGATCTCCAGAATTGTAGTCAGACTCAAACCATTATACCAGGCACACTGGTATGAAATCGTGATTCCAGCTTCATCTGAAAGTTTTAGGATGGCTGAAAAACGTTTGTGGACATGGGGAGGAAATGCAAAGATTACTAAAGGAAGAGGAAAGAAGCTGGCTTTCCTATTGCCTCTCCCCCCCACTGGAGAAGGGGAGAATCCTCTAGAATCAGGTAAAATCAATGTCCCCTACAGTAGATCCAATTCACAGGGCTTGGGAGCAGGGGTAGCTGGTTACTGGTCTGGAAATCTTGAAAGGCAGAGGGCCCAACTACATTGTAAAGAGTCTCTTCCCAGCCTGCAGGAAATCCAAGAGGGAGAGGAACAGGAACAGAGTCCTTTCCTCAGATCTCCCCACTCCACACACAGTCAGGACACCCTTTCTCACTTGGCCCAAGTCCCAGAGTTGCTGAGACAGACAGACAGACGACGTTCACCCACCAGCTGTCTATGCTCATCATCACACAGTTCAGTTGTGAGCAAACAGCTGGACACTTGCCAAAGGAAAAAATAATTGAGGGCCCAAACCTTCTCTTGACAGCCCTGCAGAGCAACAGAATTTTAAATGAAGAAGAGGTTGACACTAGAACTGGCTTTTGAATGAAACAAAGAAGAGTTGAACTAACGGATCTTTTCATTCATTTAAATAATTCCTATCTTGCCAATCTGCACCAAGGTGGCTTATGAAAAACCAGCCATAGAGCCATCCCTAAAATGAGGGTGGTGCTTTTTTCCGGGAGCAGGTTTTGACAGGAATTTCTCATTAAATGATCATAAGTGTATTTTTACTGCTAAGATGAAGGAGAGCTGCTTGCAGAATTTTCTGTCTCAGGAGTCAAAATATCTTGATTGGTTTGGAGTACTTGCACCACTCCTGAGGGCGAGAGGCCCTTTTCACCCATAGCTGCTTCAGGCAACAAAATATTTTAGGCCAGCTCTAGAAACAGACAATAAATGCAAGGTCATAAATACAATTGCACAGTAAATTGCAACTTAGTCTTTTGTGGGTTTTTCAAGCTATGTGGCCGAGTTCTGGAAGAGCATGGTCACATAGCTGGAAAAAAACACATAAAACTATGGATGCTGGTTGTGAAAGCCTTTGACTTAACATTAAATCACAACAGTTCTTAAAATTGCAAGTGACAAACAAGAATGCTTGCAGGGGGGAAATGCAGGGGCGGGTTCCAGTTAACAATTCAATAATTTGTTTATGAATTCATAAATTAAACTTTTTAAAAAATCCTTCTGGATGCAAGAGTGGTGTGGAAATACAATGAAAACAGTAACATGATATAATTCAATCACGCTGACATTAACATAGCTGAGTCTACACATTTTAGAACAAAAGAACAGGATGTGGGGGCCAGAGTTGCATGGGTTATTATATGATAAACAGTCTTGCTGAGAGGATTCACTTTCCTTGTCTTCAGTGCTACAGTGATATATACATATATGCTTCTGTTTGCATGGATTTTTTTTAAACCTTTGGACTCCCTTTTCACCCTGAGTGTTCAAAGCTGTATATAAAATTTAAAAATTTTGAATATAAAATCAAAAGGTGAAATGTTCTGTGTCTATACGGGCCATCCTCACCATACCCTACTTTACTTTATTTTATTTTTTTAGACAACAACCCTGAACACACCTAGTAATATCCAGTGAATGTTATGGGACTTACTTTTAAAAAGACACACATATTTGCATGATTTGACTGCTAGTCACACTGGGATCAATGAACACTGCTCACACTCAACAAGATGAAGGGGGGAAAGTTCTATGAGTGAGAAATTAGTTAGACAATTGGTTGGTTTTGCTGAGAAGCTAGTTGTTCTTCACTGGTGCCTGTGTGATAAAAAGCTACACAAGAGATTTAAAGATAAGGAGGTAAACTTCTCTCCATCATTGTAGATCAGTGTGCAACAAAGCTATATTTTTTTTAAATTATATTTTTGTTGTGCAAATATTAAACTAAAAGGATGAATCCCTGTCACAAAAAGAGGATATTCTAATTAAACTATACCATTGTTTATCTAAGTGTGAAAAGAATTATTTTCCCCAAAACACACATGCTAAAACACAAAGATATCAGATAGTCTCCAAAGTAAATTGTTCATACATTTGGCTTTTGCAAATAACTCCTTCTTGACTGAGTTGTTTTGGAAATATGATGCTACATTCCCAGTTCTTCCAGTTTTCAAAACTACTGTATCTGTTGCAAGCAACAGACTTGCAATGTAAACAACAACTGCACTTAAACATTACTAAACAGTAGTTTGTTGTGATGGATACAAGCAATGGTGAGCTTTTAGACTGTGTGCTTCCTCCCACCCCATTGCTACCATGGTAGTGAGGAAGTCAGAAACTTTCACATCTGTTACATTCAAGTCAGATAATGTTAACCATGGCCCTCGACAGACGGGCCCTTTAGCACGTAAGGAATACATGCTAGGGTTGCCTCGGGGTGTCCTTTACAGACACTCCCCAAACCTAGCATGTATTCCGTATGTCAAAATGGCGGCGCCCTGTACAAATGGGTGCTGCCATTTTGACGTGACGGCCACACCGCATCCAAACAGTGCGGCGCGGGTGTGACATGCTCGCGCCGCTACAGGGCACATAGGGTGCCCTATTTGCTGCACCAGAAGGAGATCCAAAATGGAGCTCCTTCTTGGGGAGCGCCTCATTCCCACAGTCACCAAATGGTTGCAGGAATGAAGACAGGGGGAAAGGGGCCAAATGGCCTCTTTCTCTCCCTGCAGCGGCTTCCTGGGGTTTCCTGAGGCATGAAGCCCCAAGGACACCCTTTCCAGGCTGAGGGGAAGCAGTGGATCGGGGTTTCCAGGGCTGCCACTATGGCTGCTCATGCCCTGATCCAGCGGTGATTGCAGCCCCTGCAGGCCACCCCAAAGGGGTGGTCTGTATCCCGCCTATGATTTGTAGAATCAAACCAGCTTACCAAAGTGTAATTTGAATTTGGTTTGTTTCCACTAACTGAGGTTAAAACTAATCATAGTCAATTACACTGTTAGGATTTAAAGGGCCTGTCACCATCACATACATTGTGGGTTGCCAGACTGGATCTAGGCTGGGGTTTCTGAAACTTTAATCCTTAACAGATCTTGAAAGCAGGACAAGGTACCCTAAAACTCCATTAAGTGGGGAAAAAGTACTTGTCCTCCCTAAACTTTCCAAACCCCAACATTCGACCATAGGCACCTGCCCCCAATATGGCTATAGCCTTGTTGGTGGACAACAAGAGGAGGATGAAGAAAGGAGCACACCGCTCTGGATATTCAAAGGATGGTGTACACATCTCTCCTTTATCTGAAGCATATCTCTTAAGGATTAAAGTTACAAGAGCCCTGTCCTGAATTTAATCTGACAACTTTATGTACACATCACTGTGGATAGTCTACCAGCTCCTTTCTCCCACTAGGTTGCCATACTTTTTGGCTGCTGCCCAGGACATTTGCTGACTCCCACCTCCCTTTATCAGGTGGCCAGAAAGGAATTTTCCTTTTCTTCCTTTATTGTTATTTTTAATAGAGGTCAGCTTTCAAAAGAAAAAAATAGTGGCCATTAACTCTCCCTGGTTGCTTTCTCTCTCCTTGTTGGCCAAGGAGAGAGGAATGGTGGCAGGAATGATGTGGTGGCATTTTATTTCTGGATGTTTATTTGAACAGAAGAGGTTTTAAAAGGTGTGTTTGTTAGCACAAACATTTCTTTCTTGAATAGGTGGGGGGGGGAAGTTAAGATGATGGGTGCAACTGGAGCTTTGAAAGAGTGCAAGAGAGAATTGCTGGTGTTGAATTACCTTTGGGGGAACCATTCCACCACTGGCATTGGGGCTCTAGATCTGTTCCAACCCTCACACAATCACTGCTTCTCTTGTTCAAATGACACAACAAGCTATGTAATAATAATAATAATAATAATAATAAAAACAAAAACACCAAACAACAACTGCTGTTACAGATTGCCAAAATAAAGCTGCTTCGGGTCTCTTTAGAGGTATGCTGTTTAAATGATGCATGCACCCTAAGAATCCGGAAGCTGCACCAAAGCTGCACCCCAGTACTTAGGAATGGAGTGTGGCTTTGGCGCGACCTCCGGACTCTTAGGACCCATGCATCATTTAAATAGCATACCTCCAAAGTGACCCGAAGCAGCTTTATTTTGGCAGTCTGTAACAGGCCAACAACAACAACCAACTGTCCATGCTGGAAGGAGGGGTGTGCTGACATGTTTAGGCATCATAGAGTTGTCAAGAACCAAAGACAATAGTTACACACCTTACATAGCAATTATGAAAACCTTACAACACTAACAAAATACAGCAAGAATAACCTATTGCAATGCTGCAACCCTGCACAACTTACCTTTGAGTAAACAGCATTACTTGATGAGATTGGTTTAGTTCAATGAGATTATAAATGTATAGCATCTGACTGTTAATTTCATTCGCCTAAATCCAATGCAGAGTTTGGCAGGTTTTTCCCCATTGATTCCAATGGCCTGAGGCATGCTTAACCCTGGAACAGATTTAGAACATTTGTAGTTGAAAAACCCATACCAGCAGTTCCCTAAATTGACTCCAGCAATACAGCTTGGTACAATACAGCTGCAAATGTGATCAATTAAAAACATAGATTAAATCAAAATGGAATGGATACTAAGACTCATTAGTTTATTTTTGTAATTTATTTTTATCACTGTATCAGCAATGTTTAAAAGAGATAATCAAATAGAAATTTCGGTTATTTAAACATAATAACCCACTACAAACAAAAAGGGGAGAAAATGCAACATATATACACATAGAGCATATAACCTAATAACTTTCTTGGACAAGTCATTTAATTTTCATTTGTTCCTCCAGACAAATTTCGTTATTTTAAAGGGGAAGATGGGAGGAGGTTTAGGTAAGTTGTTGGCCAGATGCAAAAGACCACAGCATTCCTGCCTCTTTACATGGAACCTGCTGGAATTTCTGCTGAGACAACTGCACAACTATTGAAGTGGCAGAGTATTGTCCTGGGGCCCTTTCACTCTGTACAATGATATAGTACTATAATTCTACTTTGCCAGGACAGCATGAGCCTTCTGGCTGAGATGTCCAATCCTGGAATTCCACAGAATAGAACGATGGCAATTATACTAATTAATAATTAGTATAGCATTGTGTACTGTGAAAGGGCCACCCCCCTGGCCACCCCATCACATGCCATCCAGTCTGTCTCCAAAGCCAGTTCTACAGTACTCTCCACCCCACCTTGTGCATGCAAGAGAGACATCTGATTACATTATTCTGCTGTTGTCCTTGTCCATCTCAACTTGTGACCAGAAAGGCTCTTGATATGCAAAAGAAGGAAGCTTCACAGATAAGTTGGAATGTTGCCCCTCATTCCAAGGTCTTTTTCAAGATAAGGTATCTTTTAAGAACAATTGAATTTCTAAATAGAGAACAGGATCCCCCCTGGGCTATTTAAATTGCATTTGAAGTCTACTATTCAAATGTTTATAAACTGTATTTTATTTATCAAAATAGTTATATCCTACCTTACATTACAGGTTCTCTGAAAAAGGTTTAAATCAATTGTTAAAGTTGCATTCACATGTTAATGCATTTTAAAGTTAACATCAATTCACAGGTGACTTTAAACTGCTGTCTTCCACTTTGTATTCCATAGCCTCTTACAATATGTAGAGAAATCTTGTAGCACCTTTGAGACTAACTGAAAGAAAGAAGTTGTCAGCATGAGCTTTCCTAGACTTCAATCTACTTCCTCAGATGCATATAGTTGCATATTGATTCTACAGACTAACATGGCTCTATCTCTGAATCCTCTTACAAGTGAGGAATTTCCCAGGAAAAGCCACTTTGGGTGTCACTTAAAATTTATATTCCTTTCTGAGAAAGATCCCCAACTCCTAAACTGAACTAAAATGAAATAATTAGTAGTGCCAACTGAAAAACAGAATCATCCACACAAAGAAAGCATTAAATGTAGAGATAAGAATTTGCCAACCAGGCAAATTTTGTTTCTTTTCACTTATATCATGTATGTAGGTTGAGGTGATACAAACTACCTTCATCCATCTCATCCTATGTCTTTTAAAGCAGGAGGGGGAATCATGTCACCCGCCGGATGTTGCTTGGTTGCGACTCCCATCAGCCCTAAGTAGGGTAGCCAATGACGAGGAATACTAGGAGCTGCAGTCCATCAACATAAAAAATGTTTTAGGGTTAAGATTTCCTAGAAAACCAGGTGTTCTACAATATAATTTTCAGCCATTCCAAACAAGAAACACTTCAGCAGCATGTGAAAGAGTAGGCTACATGAAGCATTCACTTGTATGCAGCTTCCTATGTGTGTCGGGCCTTCATGGTGGATGCCCCTACAAATGAAACAGGTATTCTAGGCAGCAGATTCAAGGGGACAGCATGTGGTGCTGGAAAGGTGTCAGAGCTGTGCATTCTTTGCTGCTACCCAGCACATTCTGATCTAGCCTGCTACACTCAATGATGGAGCCTCCTTCCTTGGAGGTCTTTAAACAGAGACTGGATGGCCATCTGTCGGGGATGCTTTGTTTGAGAGTTCCTGCATGGCAGGGGGGCTGGATTGGATGGCCCTTATGGTCTCTTCCAGCTCTATGATTCCCTCAAGAAGAAGAACCATCCCTCCGTACCTACTGTCATCATCAGATCTGGGAGGGAGTGAAAAAGACAGGCCCAATTCCATCAGGTCTAACTGTGAATTCTGTAACTCACGTCGCTCTCTTATATTTTATTGTATTTTATTTATTGTATTGTATTGTATTTTATTGTGTTCTCTGTATTTTCATTGCTGTAACCCGCCCAGATTCCTTGTGATTGGGTGGGCTATAAATAGATCATTACTATTATTATTATTATTATTATTATTATTATTATTATTATTATTATTCTATGATTCTATGTACAGTATTGCAAAACAGGAGGTGCATCACATACCTCACCTCAAGCAGCCAAGCAATTTAGGGTGGCTCTGAGTGTTTCTAGTAAACAGGGTAGTTATTGGCTCAGTCTGTTCCAAGGTCTTTTTGAAAACAATCTTCGTCTTAAGAGCCTTGCAAAGGTTGTATGAGAATACGATAGCTATAGATATATAAAACTGCTAAAACTGCTCTGGCTGTTTTTCCTTTGTCTATTTTCCCCCACCAGAGTCAAAGTTCAAATGCATACCTTTCAAGTTCCCTGTTGCTTAAACACATGAGATCTGCTGAACTATCCAAATTGCAAAACAGAATAGAGACTTGCAGTCCTCTGTTCTGGTTCATGCTGACTTTAAGCACTTCTGCTTTCTGATTGTTTTTTAAAATACTTTTCTCAATCGGTGTGTCTTTATTTCACAAAGCACCTTCATAACTAAACCATATGGGGATTTTTAAATGTACATTTATTTATTTTTCTCAATGGTTATTTATTTGATCATGAATAAAGCTTTTTAAAAATCTGTAATAATAGAAGCATTTTACAGAGATTATGAAGACATGATTCTCCCATTACAAGTCATGACAAATGAAATACAATTTTCAAAAATATCTATTATACAACATGTATCATACGCTCCTCTTTATGATTAAAAGTACAGGATTTTTTAAAGAAAGAAAACATTGAGCTGCTTTTTCATTATAGTAGTTCTCATACTACTTCATTATAGTAGTCATTAGTAGTACAGAGAGACAGACAGCACCAAGGGAAGTGATGTGATGCAAGGGAGAATCAATGAAAGTACAGTGGATCCTTGTTATACGCTGGGGTTTGGTTCCAAGATCCCCTGTGTATAACAAAATCCGTGTATGCTTAAGTCCCATTAAGTATAATGACAGAGCAAAATGGTGTCCCTAATAAAAAATGGAACATCAAGGTAAATTTATACTTTTTTGGAACATTTTCAAATCGTGTATGCTTAAATCCGTGTATAAAAAATCAGTGTATAAGAAGGGCCGACTGTAGGAATTAGTGACTAAATTAAACTGCAATCCATTTTGAAATTTTGGCCCTTACTGGTGCAGGATGTATTGAAGGCAGTAATATTTTGACCAAAGAAAAAGGTGGTTGCAATTATAACTTGTGGGCTGCCATACTGCTGGTGATTTATGATAACATAAGTCAGACTTATGACATTGCAACTCTCTACCAACTATGCAATGTCCAACCCCGCACCCCCCCCCCCCCCCCCCCCCCAAAGCAATGTACCCCCCCCCCCCCCCCCCCCCCCCGAACCCAGTCTGAAAGCAATGTACCCCTCTCCTCCACATGTGCATTTCCATGTTGTCAGAGATCAGGGAGATCGGTGCGGGCTCATCTAGCTATTTTCCTGTTCCTGGATGGGCTGCAACAGGCATCTGCAAAAACCTCCAGGAGTCCTTGGAATATCCCTGCATGTGATGCCTTTACAGTACATCCAACTATATGAAAATAGCTAGCCATGTCTCTGCTGATACCCTCACATCCAACAACCATGTTGGGGGCAGCTCCACTGTTTACAAGGTGAGTTTGGGGGGGGGGGGACTGCCTTGGAAGATGTAGCAACAGAGGCATAACTACATGATGCACATATGTGCCCCAATGCATAATCTTGGATGTGGTTTGGAAATTTTGAAAAAATTAGGACAATATTTTCGCAACTTGATTTACAGTAATAAAGAACTTTTCTAATTCGATTCTCTAAGTGTGATAAATAAAACAAATGATGTATTAATCAATCAATCAATCCTATCACGTTATCTCAGGGGTCCTCCAAAACAAAAAGAGGTTTAGTTCCTAGTTATTTTTCAGAGTGATAATGATGCTACTGATAACAACCTGCCTGCCAGTGTTGAGACCCCACCTTAAGAACAGTTCTGGGTGGTTGTGAAAGGTATACCTTTAAGGGTAAGGCTTAGCAGCATGGCCCTGATCTCTACATATAGCCATGTTAAGATACAGGTATACTGTAGCTCTACATACAATGTCATACTAGCAACTCTCACAAGTACACAGAACAGTTTCCCCATTTGGCTTCCCTCCTCCTTGCACCACCCCAGCTTCAAAGCCATCGTATTTTGGTAACTTCAGAAGAATGAGTCTTAAATGGGCCTATTTTTCACAATGCTATTTTTCTATCAAAATGCTATATATTTTTCAGAGGGTAGAGCTATGAAGGAACTAAACAAGATCCTGAAGTGTACAGATACAGTCGGCCCTCCTTATCCATGGATTGTTTTATCCACGGGTTCAAGCATCTACGGCTTGGAAATATTTTTTTAAAAAAGACATTCCAAGTAGAAAACCTTGAATTTCCATTATATATAAAAGACACCATTTTGCTATGCCGTTATATTTAATGGGACTTGAGCATCCACGGATTTTGTTATCCACAGGGGATCCTGGAACCAAACCCCAGCAGATAACAAGGACCCACTGTATATCATCGAATCCTAAAGTTAGGATTGTCCATATCATTGTTATTTCTAATTTCTATGGATGGATGGAAATGGTGGACAATAAAAAAGGCTCATAGGATCAAAATGAACTCATCTATAATTTGGTGCTGGAAAAGAGTTCTACAGATACATGGGACGCCTAAAAAGGCAAATAAATGGGTCATAGAGCAAATCAACTCTCCCTAGAAGCCATGATGACTACACTGAAGCTGTTATACTTTATCCACATGGGACAGTGAAAATTCCTGATATATGAGTTTGATAGCCAGGAAGTGGCTGTTAAGAAGACTGTGTTCTACCTAAATATCATGTAAAAGTATTTATTTTAATTAATTTAACCTGACTCTCAGGTTGGGTTAGATTTTACAGAACATCTGTTCCTCTCATCACTCTCACAGCCCCAAATATTGGATTTTCTGGAAGTCTATGGAGTGTCCTTCAGGGCCAAGCTTTCTGGCTGTCAAATGAGGGACATCCCTTACAATAAGGGATGCCTGGCAACTCTAATGGCTTAGCCATTAATCCCATCTAGCAAACTTTTCACCAAGTTAGCAAACTCCAGTTCTTAAGCATGTGCTAAATGGGGAAACGTTCCTCTGGAAACTCACACACACAAAAAAAGTCCATATCAAAGGACCTTGAGTTCTCAAGCCAAAATGTGGCAAGCCCTACAGCCTTAAATCATAGTTCAAATATTATCAGCCTCTACCTAAACCAATCAGATTACCTGTCAGGTAATCATGGTATTCTTTAACTTTTATTTTGGAAAGCTGTTTTTAAACTATGGAGATTTGGTTTACAAGCTCCATAATCTTACAATTCCATAATCTTAAAAGTAAACTGAAACCTTCACATGACTCCAGGCATCATGTGATTTTCAACAAAGCATGGGTTGAATGAAGAACTAGGGAGTTGTGAATGGAGAGTTGCCTGTTGACCCCCATGAAGGTCCAAGGGTTTTCTTAGGCACGAAATGTGTTTTTGCCAGTTTCTTCCTCTGAAATATAGCCTACAGCACCTGGTATTGGTTGGCAGTCTCCCATCCAAGTCCTAACCAGAGATGAGCCTGTTTAGCTTCCAAGATCAGATGTGTTCCAGTGCCTTTAGAGTATTTAGGCCCATTATTACATACAATTTTATCCTACCCATTTGGGCAGCTCTCCATTAAATAAGTCACTTGACTGATTTAAACCTCTGTAACAAATAGCTTTCTTGCATGCTATTTGAAATGGGAAGGTCACTTTCAACTCTGAATTATTCTACTATGGTCGGGAAAGGGGAAACCAAACAAAAAGCAAAAGGGAAATGTTAAAACCGGAACCTAAAGATACAGTATAATAGAGAGAGCCATCTACATATAATCATCTAACAAATAATATTCATAGGTGAGTCAATATACACTGATATTCATGCATCCTACAGGTCTGAAAATCAATATACATTTGTTTAAATCCAAACATTTGTATAAATCTGAAGACATTTGGAAACCCTTTATTACATATGTTACTTGTGCAAATTCTGGTTTTAATCCACTATTTCATGCAACTTTTTAAAAAATGTATTTTGAATGTGAAGGTTAATACACAACTCAGTTGTTAATACTATGAAGAGGTATTTGATGTACAGACAGTGATAGTGATATATATTTGGTTTATTAACTAAGATTGGGGGGATAAGAGAGAGGGATGTATGCATACATACACAACCCATTTTCACCATATTCACATTAGCACTTTAATCATTTTGGAGCTTTCTTATTAGACAGTTAAAACAGCTAAACAGAAGATCAGTATACTTAAACATTTACGATTAATGATGATGATGATGATGATGATGATCATCATCATCATCATCATCATCATCATCATCATCATCTTATACCCAGATAAAGATTTTGTTTAAACTGAACATTTATAAAAGAAAGATAAAAATGGTGGAAATTTTTACCAAGAACTTTGAAAAGTAGAAGAACATGGAAACAACTGCAATGACTTTCTGTAGAAACCAAGGCAATGAAGTGCTTTAGAGATGCGGAGGCTGAGGGCAAGAAGGGGACACACTCACAGAGAAAGGGACAGTGAAATTTTGGGGGAAACTTGGATCCAAAACACACTGCAGAAATAATCCAGTTTGAGACCACTTTAACAGCCCTGGCTCAATGCTAGGGAATTCTGGGAACTGTAGTTATGTGGGATATTTAGCCTTCTCAGTCAGAGAGCTCTGGTGCCACAATAAGCTACAATTCCCAGGCTTCCCTAGCACTGATCCAGGGCAGTTAAAACGGTCTCAAACTGGATTATTTCTGCAGTGTGTTTGGGACCTTTGTTTCCTGCAGGAAATAAGGGGAAATGGTTTCTGAACGATTTCTGTGAACTATTCTTTTATTTTATGTTTGAATTACGAATAAAATAGTTAAGCCAAGATGTTCCTACAAAGGGCCCGTGGTATCCATGCATGTTTGTGTTTTGTTGTAACAACGGGGTGGTAAAATGGTGTCCCTTATACAAAATGGCAAAATCAAGGTGTGCTTTTTGGAATTTTAATTTTTTAAAATATATTTTCATGCCATGGGGGTTGAATCCATGGATGCACGAATATGAAGGGCCAACTATATATTTATGCCTCCTAGTTCTAGTTATCTCTAAAAAAAAACTATGTAGCAATGTGACTTTTGTGTAAGACTAAATACAATATAGGTCACATCATTGAAGTTCCTGGTCTTGGCTTCCTTTTCTCGCTTCTTTTTATGGCAATGAGCCCCATGGAGAACTAGAGAACAATATAAATAACTGTTTTGCTGTTTTACTAATGTTGATGGCTTCTTGTTTTTAAATCTCCTTTTCCTGCTCTTAATAAACTGGCAGAAGCGGAAGTTTTATGTGTGTGTGTGTGTGTGTGTGTATATATATATATATATATATATTGATTGAATGAATGAATGAATGAATGAGTGTTCCTTGGTCCAAACACACTGCAGAAATAATCTAGTTTGAGACCACTTTAACTGCTCTGGCTCAGTGCTAGGAGATCTTGGGAACCGTAGTTTGCTAAGGCACTAGTTTATAGTTTACTGTGCCATCATTCTGACAGAGAAGGCTTAATGTCTTGCAAAGCGACAGTTCCCAGAATTCCCTAGCACTGAGCCTGAATAGTTAAAGCCTTCTAAAGTTGAGTTATTTCTGCAGTGTGTTTTGGACCAAGTGTTTTCAGTTTCATGCCCCTCATATTTGGGGGGGGGGAGGGATGCCCTCTTGTCCTCTTTTGCAAGGAGGACACCTGGCTCCAAACCACATCTGGACTTTTTAAACTCTCCAACATCTGGCAGGCCTGACTACTCACTGCCTACTAAGCAGGATCCCTTGTGAAAGAAAAAGAGGCATTTGAGGCCCTTATTGCTGATTTTGGGGAAAAAGCATTATCTCTCTCTCTGTGTCTGTCTTTGGTTTGTTTTTTGGCTGCCTGACCCACGAAGCCAGCCCTGGCGTCCTTGGCCCCAGATGCTGTTGATCCCCATCCCTCCATCCCAGCCCCCTCCATCACGGGATCCAGAGTCACGATCCCTGGCAGGATTAAGCCCAAGCCACGCCCCCTGAGCTTCCCAGCCAATCAGGAGGCTCGGGGGCGGGGCCTGGAAGGAGCAGGAGAGGCTAAGAGAGCAGCCCCAGACCCTAAACGCTCCACAGCGCTCACGGAGCAGAACCAGGAGGACTCTGCTGTCAAGGCTGCGCTCATCCAGGTGAGACTCCGCTCTGGGCCTCTTCGGGCCCTGCTTTCCCTTCTGTGGATAATGGGAGTTATTGTACTTGGCTATCCTGGCGGATACGGCTACCCCTGGATAGGCTTCCTTCTGAAACACACACATGCATGTATGTATGCACACACACTGTGTGCATATGTGTGTGTGTGTGTGTCTCCAAGCATTTTAGTCTATTTAAAGCATTTGTCATTTTAGCCTTGAATTTGTTTTAATTATTCTGGTAACCTAATCTTGTTTTATTTCACCGCATAGTGTTTTTTAATGTTGCAAGTTGCCCTGAGTCCCAGCTTTGGATGAAGGGCGAGATACAAGTATCATATGTGTGTGTTTGTGTTTCTATTTATGTATTGTGTATGTGTATATATAATGTGTACATATGTGTGTGTTTCTATATATATATATATATATATATATATACACAATATATCTATGCACACTATATATATATAATGCACACACATATATAGGTCTTTCAATGTGTGTGTGTGTGTGTGTATGTATATATATATACACATTGCCACTGCGTTTGGGCGACTCTGGAGAGCAGGGTTCGAACCCCTGACCCTGGGACCCGAGTCCACCGGGACGAAGTCACACTCTCTCAGCCCTGGGGGCTCCCTCTCTGGAAGGACCCTTTCCAAGAACCCCCCCCCCCCTGCTGAGTCTGGAAGGGCTCCGAGGCATCCACAAACAACAGCAGCGGCAGCCTCTGCTCCGAGGGAAAGCGAGGCCTCCCTGGCTGCCTCTCCGGGGCCTCGGTTACGAAACTGGGCCAGGTGCCACCTCTCTCCCTCTGGTTCCCTGGGGCTGCCTTTCCCGGCCTCTGCCCTCCTTCCATTTCACTTCGGTCCTACATTCCAGGCTGGGGGGGGGGGCTAGAATAATAACAGTAATAATAATCTCTCTCTTCTCTTCCATTTGGGAGCAGGGATTTACTTCCATGCCCATCCCCAGCTCTTTCTGTGGTCCTGGCCAAAGTGTTTTCTTCCTTCAGTGTAGGGCGTTATTGTATATGGACCAATGAGGCATCCTTCCCTTCTCCTTTTGTTGTCTTTATGGGAGTGGGGCACTATTGAAAGTGCCTTCCATCCTGCTGCCCAGGAGGGGTCCCCCAAATGCCCTCCTCCTCCTCCTCCGGGAGCCTGGCTGAGAAGCCTGCCCAGGGGCCTTGGGCCTCCCTTTGGGCTCTTTCCCCTCTCCTTCCCCTTCTCCTTGGACTCCTGCCCAGCCAAGAGGAGGAGGAGGAGGGAAGCTGCCCTCCACAGAGGCCCTGGAGGCAGTTGTTGTTGTTGTTGACACTCATCCTGGGCCTACAACCCCCACCCCCTCTACACGCAACCCTTGGTCATGTGAATTGGCACTCACGTGTCTGTTCCCTGAGCTGGGTCACGTGTCTTTGCCCCCCTCCCTCCCTTGGTCTCTCAGCCCCCCCCTCAAAAAAAAGAGCCTTGGAGCCAGGAGAGCGGAAGTGATTCCTGGAAAAGGCCGGATGAGTCAGGGATCCTCCTCCTCCTTTTGGGAGGCAGCTGCTGGAAGGGCTGGGCTGGGTCTCTGTCCTGTTTATCTCTCTGGTTTGTGGGCCTTCTGGGGGGAGAGGAGGGGAGAGGCCTCTGGGGGGGTTGAGGGGGAATGGGGTCTTCTTTCCCCGGATCCCCTCCCCCTTGATCCACAGTGTGGGATCTTTAATAGACCCTTGGACCCACAGTATTGGATCTAATAGACTGAATACATCCTTAGTCCCACAAAGTTGAATCTAATAGATCCTTGGACCTGATAAATCCTTAGACCCACAGTCTTGGATCTAATAACAGTGGTCCCCAAACTGTGCTCTTTAAGGGAATTTTGGACTTCAGCTCCCATAATCCCTGACTATTGGCCAACTTGGCTGAGGCTTCTGGGAGCTGAAGTCCAAAAGCTCTCAAGGGCACTGTTTGAGATCATTAGAGCCGCAATATTGGACCAAATACACCCGGCAACGTTGCTAGTGCCTTTTCAAAAAGAGATTTTTAGTTTCCTGTTACTTTGCTGAAGAACAGTGTCTGGCTGCCACACTATGCTCCTTCAATAGGGAGAGATTATAGTTTTTAGGAACTTTGGTAATAATATAGAGAAAGGCAGAGAAAATACTTGAAAGGGCTCTTTTTTCTTCTCATTTGCTACCAAAATGGTATTGACCTTGCATTGTTGCCGTTAAGGTGCAAGAAGTATGAGACTTCCATCCCTTCCTAAGAAAATTTGGTTAGCGTGTCAAAGGTAGTCTTGCCCCATCCCTGCTTCTCAATGTGTATCTATGTACATAAAAGTTCAGACAGCATTTTGAAAGAACTTGAGGCATCACTGCGTTCTTAATTTTCTACTGCTAAGTCACTGAGAAGATCGCATAAGGAACAGACTGACATTCTCTTGTACCAGATGCCTTATGTGATAGCTGTGGGGTGTGCCTGTGTTAGCCTTTTTAAAAAAGTAGGTTATTCTCCCAAACTTGGAAAGTTTTTTCTGTACTATAATGTTGTTAATTGTAAGCAAAGGAGGTTATCTTGCTGAACCAGATTTTCTTCTCACAACAGGTTTCAATATGAAGGTCTATCTGTGTTTACTGGCCCTTGCGGTGGAGACATGCTTTGCTGCTCCCAGCGTAGACCCTGCTCTGGATAGTCATTGGGACGCATGGAAGTCATGGCATGGCAAGAACTATGCTGAGGTGTGTATAGGTCAACCTCATGTATAAGTCAAGGGCAGGTTTGGGGGGCAAATCTATGGATTTTGATATGACCCATGGAGAAGTCAAGGGTAAAACTTAAGGGCATGTAATGAAGGTAATGAAGGATGTAAAGGACAAAGCAAAGGAAAATTACACAATTCCAACAGGCATAACTGTCCTCATACCAAAGGCTGGATGAATTTGGGGGGGGGGGGGTCAGTGCTTCCAGGGCAGATTAAACTCTTGCCTTTCACCAGGGGATTGTGTGTGTGTGTGTGTTATATACACATACAGACATGATGTAAAGTAAAGTTTGGGGTCCATTTCTAGACTTACACATGAGTATATACAGTACTGAAAGACAGTTTGAAATGGTGTAGTTGTGAATGTCTTATGAATAGTGCATAGGAAGGGCTGGGTTACAATTCCCTTCATCCCCAGTCAGGGTTAGGAGCTGTTGGTTTCCTGGTGTTTTGTATTACAATTCCCATAAAACAGTTGGGATGGGCAGTCATGAGGTATGGGAAGTGTAACTCATAACTGCCCGTGGGTACTAGGTTGCCTCCTTCTCCTATGTTTTTTCTAGTTTTGATTTGGATATTAATTTAAATATTAAATGTTTTCAGTTTTGATAGTATTAGTTATTTGCTACTTGTGTAACTTTTTCCACCCCTGACATAAACAAGCCATTGAATAGTAAGGCTTCATATTGGAGGTTGCTTATGCTCAATTTTGAAATGGTAGTGCTTAATTTGAGTTGGGGATATATAGCAGAGATGGCTGTTACTAAAACACCTCCACAGACCAAAAGCCTTGAATTAGTTTATAAAATAAGCATGAACTGTATAATTTTAAAAGGGCTGGCTGAAATAGTGGCACACTCTTGGCATATCCAGCATG
The DNA here is from genome assembly GCF_019175285.1 of Sceloporus undulatus. Classification (NCBI taxonomy): domain Eukaryota; kingdom Metazoa; phylum Chordata; class Lepidosauria; order Squamata; family Phrynosomatidae; genus Sceloporus; species Sceloporus undulatus. The sequence goes on from NC_056523.1 coordinate 252,256,513, forward strand.
AAAAGAGAAGCTAGATATTGGAGATATTTTAAAAGTTTAATTCAGGCATTGTTTCAAACTAAAACTAAGAAATATAGTTGTGGCTTCAACATGCTGCCTTGAAGTGACATAGTAATTTGTGTTCAGCTACCCAACCAAAACTGGATGCTGTGGTTTGTGCTACAGTTTTGGCACAATCTGTGGCATTTGTAGCTGTTGGGGGCCAGGGAGCTGACAGGTATAGGAAGGAGATGGGAGAATCAAAAGCAAATAAGCAGCTCTAAAGCATAACTTGCATGAACTCTTGGCAGCTGGATGCTAAAGTGCTTCATCCAGCCCATGGTTTATTCGGGTTACTAGATTTAGCCAATCTCTTCAGAATCTAGAGGATGTTGAAGACTAAACATTAATTTCTTCTTCAGAAAGAGGAAGGCTGGAGAAGAATGATCTGGGAGAAGAATCTGAAGATGATTGAATTGCACAACCTGGAACACAGCATGGGCAAGCATAGCTTCACCCTGGGAATGAATCAATTTGGAGACATGGTATGTATCAGCAAAGTTGTAGTGCTACTTCCTTGAGTAATTGTGTTGATGTTATCCTGATGTATTTCCTCTTTTTTCCAGAACAATGAAGAGTTCAGGCAAGTGATGAATGGTTATAAGCACTCCAAGACAGCAAAGAAATACAGAGGATCTGAGTTTCTTCAACCAAACTTTGTGGAGCTTCCAAAATCTGTTGACTGGAGGGAAAAGGGATATGTAACTCCAGTGAAGAATCAGGTATGTATCTGGGTTTCTGGGTTTGGCTTAGCTGTATACTAGTAGCTTGAGCAGCACTTTTAAGCAGTGGTTACATACAGTGCTTTGCACTGCCTGAAAATCACCTCTCAAGCGTTCTTGGTTCTCATAGCACTGGTGGAATCTGGTCATCTGTAGTAATATTATAGCATGTAGTTCTCAGACCTTTTGGGATTTCATCAGGTTTACTAATTCTCATCTTACTATTTGAAGCATTAGCAGAGGTTCAGAAAGTTGCTTTGTTGGACTGTAAATCACAGAATGGCCAGTGGTTAGGGGGTCTAGGAATTGTAGTCCAAAGATTGACTTTCCTGAGCTCTGAGCAGTAATAGTTCTCTTTCTTCAGCTGTGCAGCTGATGATTAAGAGAGAAATTGCCTTTCCTTCCTCTAAGCCCTTTTCTCTAATTTTGTTCACGCCAGGAAATGGAGGCTGGGTAGAATGCTGTGACTGTCTTCCAGTTAACTTGCTGACTTTGCATATTTGCAGTGTTGTTGCTACCAGTGCCTGGCTCTGCTTAGACCATTAGTAGTCAAAATTAGTCCCGTGAGTTCCACAGTCCCTTATTATTGGCTTTGCAGTGCAAAACATCTGGAAGGCCTACTGAAGCAAGTAGAAGAACTTGCTACTAATCTGGAAAGATCAGTTGCCCAGAGAAGCTCTTTTCTGGAAAGGCAAATTGAGTTGAAAGAAAGGTGGACTTCATTGACTGAACTGGGCTGGCTGAGGGATTCTGGTAGTTGTAGTTCAGTTTTTCCCAGTTGTGTTTGAGCAGATTGATCACAGCATGATAGCAGTGTTTTCTCCCATTGCAGAACTTAACAAATTTCTCTCAATTTGTCCTTAGGGTCATTGTGGTTCTTGCTGGGCATTCAGTGCAACTGGAGCCCTTGAAGGACAACATTTTCGCAAAACCGGCAAGCTGGTCTCCTTGAGTGAACAAAACCTTGTGGATTGCTCTCAGGCTGAAGGAAATGAAGGCTGCAATGGGGGTCTTATGGACCAGGCTTTCCAGTATATTCTGGACAATGGTGGCATTGATTCTGAGGACTCCTACCCTTACATTGCCAAGGTATAATGGCGTCTGAATCAGTAGTGCCTTCTTCCTTGGTTAGATTTCGTTCCTGCCAAATTATTTGTCAGATCTAACAGGTCAACAGATACATTAGGGAAGCAAATTAAGAAATAGCAGCTATTAAAATCTCTGGGATTGCCATTGGAATACTTGGCTGCCACCATATTGAGTTTGCAGTGCAGCAAATGAAAATGGTAAACTGTTCTTTGAAAAAGTTGATAAATGATAATGCTTCAGTTTGAATTTAAATGGATTGAATTTGCTCAGTAATTTCAATCTCTGCTTCATTATAGTTTAACCATATTGATAGTGGAGTTTTTTTTTAAAAAAATGGAGAACTAATGTTTCAATGAGCTTTCCTGCATTTGAAGTTTGAATTGTAACAAATGTGTTTCTTCATTAAGGATGATGAAGATTGCCTGTACAAATCCGAATTCAATGCTGCTAATGACACTGGATTTATTGATATCGAACCAGGACGTGAGCATGCCCTCATGGAGGCAGTGGCTACTGTTGGGCCAGTCTCTGTTGCTATTGATGCTGGTCACTCCACTTTCCAGTTCTATAAGTCAGGTGAGGCGCTGTTCAAACATGTGAGAATCTCTTTTATGCACTCCACTGCCAGCCTTTACCCAGTTTCCTTTCATTCCCAAATGCTGGTTAACAGTGAGAACTGCAAAGTGTATTATGCAGTTTCTCAAAGGAAGCCAATGAAAAAACGGTCAATGGCTGCCTCTGACATGGCATTGACATGGGAATTGTAGCTTGTTGTGGCACCAGAGTCCTGTGCAGAGAAGGCTAAATGTCTCACAAAACTACAATTATCAGAATTCCATAGCATTGAACCATGGTAGCTAAATGGTGTCAAACTGGATTATTTCTGCAGTATGGAATCAATGTGGATTATTACTGCAGTTGCTATTCTCTTGCTTTTGTCTTATAAATACGAAGAGCAATACTTGACAGTTCCAGTCTGTCAGGTAACAATAGGATATCAAGCAAAGGTAGAATCTGCTTTCTCCTGCAATTTTAGGAGGTTTGCAGATAATTTAAAAGATGACTGTTTGTTTAGACTTGTGACTAAAGTGACCCATTTCTGTTTTCTGAGGCAGATGTAAAACTGTAGGAGGCTGCATGGGTAATAATCTGTTCTTACTACTACAGCTCCATGCAAGTCCTTGAGCCAAACCCAGAACTTACTCCTTCCTCATCACACTCACTCCTTTTATGGGGTGGGGGGCACCAAGAATTCTCCCTCAAAATCCTAAGAAGTAAATGAGGCTCTGCCTCACTCAGACTTGGCAAATGCCAGAAGAGCCTTAATATCCTGAACCTTGTTTCCTTTTATATGGACATCTTTACAGAAATTTTGAATATCTGCTAGTGTTTTTTTTTCTGTCTCATTGAAAGCCAGCATAAAGATGCACATTCCCTTTTCTGTATTTCTTTGAATGAAGGTTGGGGAAAATCTTGCCCTTAGTGAGGTGGTGATATATTTACAGATCATTTGTCACATAATAAACAAGAAGCAAGAAACAGAGACTTGTACTGTATCCAAAACACTGGAGAGTCACTTGGTCGGTCAGCATAAACAGATTTAAACTTTGCATAAATCAACTTCCTATAAGAGGTTGCATCAGACAAGATAACCTGAAGGAAAAGTTAATTATCTGAAATTTGATCTATCCTTCCATTTCTAGGAATTTACTATGAACCAGAATGCAGCAGTGAAGATCTGGATCATGGTGTTCTTGCTGTTGGTTATGGATTTGAGGGAACAGATCCCGAAAACAAGAAGAAAAAGTACTGGATTGTCAAAAACAGGTATGTGCCGCAAAACTAATGTAAAGACTTCTTGCCTTTGGATTGTGTTAATAATTTTTCTGAAGCTTTACACAGTGATGTAATTTTGCATGTATGCTGGAATTTGTAAAGTGTGCTGTTTATCCTAGCAGTTTCTATATAAGTTTTTTTTATTGCTTTATGGTCTGTAATACCATACAACATATATATAATACATCCTTACTAAAATCTATAACTGAGGTGAAGTATTTGCATGGAAACCTACTTGAAAAAGGGGCTAGAAGGAAATGCAGATAAACTTAGCTGTTGGCTTATAATAAACACTTCAGCATTTTTTGTTGATACTTGTAGCCATATTTACCAAATTCTGCACAGACAGGAGATAGTCCCTTACCCACAGGCTTTCAATGTAATAAAACTTGATACAAAAGAAATACCATGGGAAGAGATGTGAGCATTGTGGTAGGTGTTCCAAAATCCTAGTTTGCTATATTAAAATAGTAGTTTGCTTTACCAGTCTTAACTGCTGTTTTTTTTTCTTTCAGCTGGAGTGAGGCGTGGGGTGACAAAGGTTATATCCTCATGGCTAAAGATAGAGAAAACAACTGTGGTATAGCTACAGCTGCCAGCTATCCTCTTGTATAACTTCTCCAAGGACGAAATTGCTGGTTAACAGCAGTTCTTCAACTTGAGAAGATGAACCACTGGAATAAGCTTTCCGGATTGTTGGTCTTTCTGGACACTTTCTCTGAGGCCACCAAAGTATTTCAGCACCAGAAAGGACTTTAAACTGACTTGCACATGTTACTAATACATGTGCTTGCAGCTGTTTTCTTCCAAGATCTGAGTTGTGATTTTTTTTTACCTTGAGCCTCTGTGATGTTTACTTGATGGCAATGTGTGCCCTCTTTTATAAACTTGATGTAAATGTTGCTTATGTACACAAGCTTGTAATATTGATAGCTTGAATTCTGGCTAAATCAGTTTCTTTTTTAATTTTGATTTTTTTTTAACCAATGGCTTGCACAAAGAGCTAGAGCTTTTCAAATAAACACTGAACATTTCAACATATTCAGAAGAGTTATGTCCCATTTGTATGTGAAACCTGTCTCCCCATTCTGTTCTGAAATAATTTTATGCTATTATGCATACTTGTTCCTGAGAGTCCAATTTCAGTAAGTCCTTTCTGATTTAACCTAGGTGAACCAATTACAGGGTTGGGGTTTTTTTGGAGAATATTTGTTCAGAGGGCATTTCCCCTTTCATCGAAGCTGAGAGTGTGACTTTCCCAAAGTCATCCAGTGTGCTTTCATGGTCAAACATTTAAACCCTGATCTCCAGAGTCAATAGTCCCCAGGCATTGCTACTACACTTCAAATCCCACATTCCATGCATCTATCAAAAGCTTGGAAATCCTGCTCTTTTTCTACACCATCCTATTTCAATGGCATGTGCATTGTTTGTATGGCATGTCACTTTCAACTGAGTTTTGAAGCATAGAAATGGATTTGTGGGCTGCTACTCCCACCAGCTTCACCCACCATGACCAATGGGTAAGGGTTTGTGGGAGCTTTAGTTCTGAAACTTTTGAAGGGCCATAGGTTCCCTGCCTCTGCTTGAAGACTTCAGATACTTAGGATGCTTCATGCTTTGCAGACTACTTGAAGACAGAAGGCTAATGGTGAGACCATCAGTCACTTTAAATGGGAAAGGGATCTTGGACTTTGAAGAACTGATGCAGCTATCCATCCATTTCTGAGACCCATTTTGCAGCTGAAGTAAGAGTTGCAATGCATGCTAGCAAAGGCCTCTGGTTACTGTTTAAAATTCCTGAATGTCACCACTTCCTATGTGATGTTTCCTGACATTTTGCTGTAAACACTGGTGTATGCCACCCCAAGGTCATTACTTACTGGTGAACAGCTGCAGCAACATTTGCTTGGCATCCATAATATTTTATCCTATAGTTGTGTTGTGCTCTGCTGAAATGCTACTAAGTGTTTTAATTACCTGGTTCTAGGACAGAACTGAAACCTATAGCTGTCCACATGTTAGACTGCATTTCCCATTCTCTCACACCATTACCTTTGCTACTTGTAATTGATGAGAGCTGCAATCCAACTGGCTAGAGGGACCACCCTCGCTCTCAAACCCACTGGTGACATGATTCCCCTCCCTGTTGTAGAATAAGACCTGTTTTAACACATTTAGTGCATTTTAGGGTAAACCAGTCTGGTCATACTGGGGAAGAAGAGATGGAGAAGTACAGTGGTGTAGTCTACTCTTTGCCAGATTGGTAAAGAATTTCAGCCAATATCTTTAGACTAGCTTAAACATATAATACCCAGATTCATCTGTTGCTTCACATATAAAGCATTTGACTCGCTAAGATAATCATGATACAGTACTCTCCCTGCCCTGTTCAATGTACAGAAAATTACTAATTCATAGTTGAGATGGTGGTGGTATAGCATTGTATACTGCAGGGGTACTATCTCCAATGATTCTTAATTATGTATCACTAAATATTTTTGCAGTTGCTCTGACGTATGAATGACATCTTCTGTTGCATCTTGCACAGCTTTAAGAGAAGTGAACTAACAATTTCTCCCCAGAAAATCCTATAAAACTAAAACGAACTATTCCCCTATAGTCTAGTCTTAGCAATGCTTAGAGTAGATCTATTGAAATCAATAGTACAGTACACATAATGAATGCTGATCCTCTTCCTGCCCTTCTTATTTTTATTTATGTCTTTCCAGCATTTCCCCCTGTCTTTGTTTTGCTGACCAGCCCAAAGGCCTGATATTTAAATGTAGACAAACATGGTTTCCACACCCTTGCCTGACCTAGAGATAAATAGGTTGATCATTGCACGATGTGTTCTGGCAAAGCAGTCCATCCTGTCTGAACCCTGTTGACTCAGAAGTCAGTCACACTGCTCTAAATAGGACTTCTTCCTTAACATATGTGTTTAGATTGTAGCATGATTGCATAAGACATTTTGGTGGTGGTTGTTCTTGTGGAAAACAGCCTATTTTAGTCAATTCCTCACTTTATTGAAACTATTTAAAAAAACAAAGCTTGGTTCTTCATGCAACTGTTGATGACAGGAAAGCAACTAATTTCACCTTAATGTTGGAAGAAAACCTGATCAACTAGATTACAACAGGAAATGGGACATCCTACATTAGGTTTGTTTATGCAGTGATTGGTAGGTGTGTGAGAGAGTGTGGGGGTGTGAGAGAGAGAGAACCAGAATATGGGTGAATGTTGTTTCTGTGGGGTTTTTACAGTAAACAGACGTCTCTTTCTGTGGCATGGGTTGACGATGAATTCTGAATTTTATATTGAATCAATGAGGTATAGAAAGCCACTTTGCCTTGGGGCAGGATTAAGTTTTCTTTTTTAAAAAAGAGTTATCAAATGCAATGACTGACTGAGCGATAGGGAAGGCATATTATCTTTTCTTTGGCAAATATTTCTTTCCATGACAAACTACTGTATCATGGAACTGGCAAGGAAGTTTAACTTGGTTTCATGACCCAGAGAGGAGGTGAAATGCTTGTGAATATTGTTAGCTCTTGAAGACACACAATCAAAAGGAAATGGAAAACATTCATGATGGCACTCCCTGGCAGCTTTAAAATAGAGTGGGATGGCATGGGCTTCCAGATGTTGCTGTATTTTAGCTCCCACCTGCCCTAGCCAGCATAGCCCAAAGTGAGGGATGCTTGGGCCTCCCACTCTCAGCAAGATCCAAAAGGACACTTAATCATAATAAAAGACTAGAAAATTTAACAGAAAAAAATGATGTGAAGGATGGGTTTTCTCATCTGCTTCATGAGTGCATATTAATATGTTACAATATATATTTCTGTATTGTTACTGTGTGTGTGTTATATGTATAACAGTATATTTTAATATGTTATCAATATATTCAAGAGAACTTAAAATTTTGCTCATATCCTAAAACTACTCTCACACCTAGTATCTGTTATTGTAAGCAAAATAAATAAAAGGAAAAGTCTATCAGCACCTTTCAGAATTTTACAGTGAATTTGCATGGATCCCAATCCAGTTCCTAAGACACACTGAGGAATTAAATGTTAAAGGACCACATCTATAAGAGTGACATGGCTGAAAAGGGATCTTGTACCACCTTTGGAACTAACTGTGTGAAAGAAGTTGTAGTATAAGCTTTCGTAGACTTAAGTTTAATTCCTCAGATGTATGGAGTGATGTCCTGGAAGGACTGGTATAATCGGACTGTATGAATACCCATGGAAATGCAAAACATCTGGGTATGAGGAGGAGGAGATAGGTTCAGTTTTAACTATGGACACTGAGGTACAAAAGCAGGAGGGAAAATGTTGCCTGAGGCAGGGGTGGTAGATGACCATAAGAATGGTGGAATGTAGTGTGTGTGGGCAGGCCGGGAACCTGAAGGGAAATATTTTAATCTGGCTAAGAGCATCCAATGTTATAATATGTGTAGTGTGCCAGGAGGCCATTGTCTTTGTTCCACTGTTTTTGGATTGATGTTTTTGAATATATTGTAATTCAGCGGTTTCTCTTTCCAGTCTCTCTTTACAGTTTTTGTTGTTGATGTTGTTCAATTACTGCTATCCTGGGTCAGAGATGAAATGCCCAGCAAGATTAACGTGTTCTGCAACAGGTTTTTAAAATATTCCCATTCTTAATGTCTGATTTATGTCAATTTATCCTCAGGCTCAGAGACTGGCCAGAGTGGCCCAGTGTAGAGTACCATTGAGAGAGGATGGCATGTATCACAATATTAGAGGATTCTAATATTGAGAAATTCAGTGTCCTCTGTCTAACAAAGGTGCCTGTGGCCTCAAAAAGGATGGAGACATACTAGAGTGCAAAGGAAGTATCTTTTTGTGTTGCAAATGGATGTTATATTTTTAAAAGAAGGTGCTAACCTGCAAGTAATATCCCTCCGTACCATCTGAACCGAGACAAAACAGCAAAATGCAGGCCTATGACAAACATGTTAAAAAATGCTCTCTATGGTTTTTAATACCTTCCTTGATGAAGAAGCCAGTGGAGCTTTGAAAGCTTGCAACATGTATATTGTGCATTTTGGCTGGTCCAGTAAAGGTATCACTGATGGTTTTTTAATGTTATTGAATATTACAGGATGAGCAAGTGAAAGTTCCTGTAATGTTGTGGGTAGATGTAATTAAGTCCTGTAAAGACATTTCCTGAGTAGATGTGTGGGCAGAGTTGGCATCTGCGTTTGTAGCAACAAGGTCCTGTACCCATCTCACCATCTGTATTGTACATCCTCTCGTGAACAAGTAATAGATTGGGATGCTGTCTGCAGACAAGTAAAGGCCTGACATCAACAGCCTTTGAGCAGGCAGCATTATTGTCCAAAATAGGCTGTAATTCAGTAATGTTATGTGAGTGGTCTCAACTTAGAACTGTATGCGACAACTAGTGGGGTTCTGAAATTTCCTGTCTTCAGTTTGTTCTGTAATAGATTGGTCCTTGTTCCTGTGAGGGTGGGATCAGAGGATAATAGGATACAGAAAGGTGCAAATTGGAATCCTAGCTATAAAAGTTCAAAGGGGCACCTAACATGATACACAACTATCAAGTTGGTAGTAACCTTGAGCTGTGAATGCACTAAATCTGCTTATCCAGAGTCAGTTTCCTTGATGTCAGTAACTTGTTTAGGCAGAACTTCTGTGCCACATGTGAAATTGAATCAATATATCCAGATACCCTGACAGTGTGGGTTCAAATGCTTGAGATGATTCTGTCACCCTATGTTACCTGGTTTGAGGTAAATTTCAAAGATATAGCCATGTTAGTCTGTAGAATCAGTATGAAGAAATATCTTGTTGCACCTTTGAGACTAACTGAAAGAAAGAAGTTGACAGCATGAGCTTTTGTAGACTACAGTCTACTTCCTCAGATGCATTTAGTGGAGTGGTTTGGGATAGTAATTAGAAGGTTTCTGGTTAAGGCTTCCCAGGGTGGAATATCTGTTGATATAGGAACATAACTGCTACCCCATCTCCACCAGCCAGTAAATCGTTGTGTTGGTGGAACCAAAGCCGCTAAAGATGGGTGAGGGGATGTGAAGGGAATGACTTGTCATTCTCCTTGTGCAGAATTTTACAACATGTCTCATCACTTTTTTGTTTTGACTTCTGTTCCCTAGGTCTGGATCTCCAGATTAGTCCAAAGTGCTTCTGACTGTGACATTCTGTTCCAGAACCAACTGGGCAAATACAACTTACTCCAAAACTGGTACAAATATGTTCAAATCATTTGAATCTGGCTCATTACTCAGCCTTCAGAAGAAGTGTGGCACAGGACTAATTTTTTCTGTCTCAACAGTTCAGTACGATTAAAGTTGGCAGAACCTAATCAAAGTTACAGCTTTTGATACCCTTTCTGCAGTTATTTAACTGAACCACATAAACCAATGTTAAAAAAGGCTTTTATCAGAATTGTGACCTCTATTTTAATAAATGAAAGTCATTGTGAGTAACTAAATCATGAGAACTGCAATTCTCACCAGCGAGAACTCATGAGAACACTTTCTCATAAAACCAAGGCTGCCTTTGGCCATCAAATGGAAAAATTAATGTCAGCATGAAAAACATAACTGAGATTGTTCCTTTTCAAAAATATTATTTGATGACTAACTGCAGGCTTCTCAATAAGAAGAATCAGACAATTGGTTACAATTGAGCGATACTGTTTAAAGCTGTTGTATTCTGCTTCCAGTAAACTCAAACAAAATTATTATTGCCTGCAATTTGTCTACAAATAGTCCCTATAATCACTTCTAGAAAAGTATTCAGTTACTTCACATGTTTCCTTGGCACTCATGAGCAAATTCACTAAGATTAAGTGAAATGAGTGGAGGCTACTCTGGGAAACATTGGCTGGAATCCCATTGGGAATTTATGTATGTATATACACTGTAGTGATGGTGCTATGCTGCAAATCCCATCTCAGTTCCCAGTAGCATTCCTAGTGTTGGAGTCACCCAGAGTGGGTCCTGGGGAGGCAACAGCAGCCTGCCCTACCACCTTTCTGCACAACTAGGCCAGCTGCAGGCCACTCAAGACACTGGGACGGGGGGCAGGTGCACATGCGCTCGCCCCTGCTCCTTCCCCAGTCCCTTGGCTTGCTCTGCCAAGAGCCAGGAAGGCAGAGACAGGGCAGGCACTAGCAGCAGCACTGAACCGTACACACAACAGGAGGAGGGCCCAACCAGCTGTCATCCCTCCTCTCAGGTGTCACCCAGTATGGTCCATACACCCCACACCCACCTAATGAGGCCACTGTCAGTTCCCCAGTCCTCCCTTATTGGGCAGGGGCCACTGTGATCGACAGGGGTCATTCCTCTGTCATTTCATAGAATCATAGAAGCAGCTGGCAGTCCCACTCCCTACCAATAGTGATCTTGGGGGCAACAGGTGAAAGAAGGAACCTTGTTGCAATTACGCTTTGCACTGGGGATTGCTCATGCAAAGGGTGGGGGGGGGGCAGTAGAGCTGTTAGCCAGCTGCTTCCCAATTGACAGGAATAGACCCTTGTCAATTGCAGTGGTTGTTCCCCAGTAAGTAGAGACTAGGGAACTTTAATGGTCCTATGTCACCCTTAAACACCATAGGGCTTATAAATACAAAACAATTACAGTGGACCCTTGTTATACGCTGTGGTTTGGTTCCAAGATCCCCCGTGTATAACAAAATCCGTGTATGCTCAAGTCCCATTAAATATAATGACAGAGCAAAATGATGTCCCTTATAAAAAATGGAAAATCAAGGTAAATTTATACTTTTTTGGAACATTTTCAAACCGTATATGCTTAAATCCGTGTATAAAAATCCGTGTATAAGAAGGGCCGACTGTACAAGAGTGTATAACTCTAGGTTATGCATTTTTAAGTGGCCAACAAGATTCTGGCCATTATACCTAAGTGTTTGGATGGATTGAATCAACAATCCACTAGTGTGCTACAATATCTGTTGCTATGTCTTCATGGTGGGCAGCAGAGTTCATTGTGTCAAAGATCATTCTGAAGAGAATAAAGTAAAATATGAGAATGATTAATAGTAGGTATGGCTATTCTTCGCAGTCCATTAATGTTGTATTGGCTTCTTCCAGCTTTGTCATCCTGAATGATTCTTTGTTTTGTATAAGCTGACTTTGTTCCAACCAGGCTTGTGCTTGCAGAAATCAGTCTTCAAACAATGGCTTCAGGTAACAAAAGTTTAAATTTGACCCCTCACAAAACAGTGATTCAGGCTTGGGCTCGATATGTAGTCATCTCATTGCTGGCATTTCCATCCAGGCAGATGCAAAAAGCACAGCCAAGACAATATACAAACTTCATTGTATTTTAACATTTAGCAGTGACTAAATGCCGTGTTTAAGCTTATAGGTTATGTTTAAGCCTATCACTAGCATCCCCCTCACATGTGTGCTCCAAAAGATCTATATTTTACATTTAGCTAGACTTATGTACAAGGGCTTATTTTGTCCACTGTTTTTCCCCCTAGCCACAATCGGAGACAAAGTATCTTGAGATTCATTTGACACATAATGGTTACAATTCATCATGGCTCAGTTTAGCATAGTGGTTCCATATATCTACTTACACTAGGCCAAGCCATACAAAACCATCACCCCAATTTACTGTACAACCTCTGAGGCCCACCCCACCTCTTCATGACTATTCTGTGCTTCATGGGACGTAGGCAGGAGTGAAGAAGCAACTGGCTATGTCCCTGTTGGCAGAAGGGAAATGATTGCATCAATACTGAGCTTTACTGGGTCCTTGGAGGTAATCATTTTGCCACTGGCTATGGGGACACAGCCAGATGTTTCTCCAATACTGCCCAGTTCCATATATATATCCATGAAATACAAAATGGCCATGTATGTGATCTTTAGAAGCTGCACAGTAAGTCCAGCAGGAACTTTGGGTACTACAGCAGGAGGAAAGCAATACCAACCTCTGTATTTAGAGCCTAAAATATGACATACAGAGGTACAAGGGAAACATACATGTCTGTATCTCTCTAAAATAATACCAGCTAGAGTTAAGTATGTGTGTTGGAGCAGGGTACACTCCTAAGATGTTTTAGGTCCATAGCTGAACACATAAAACTTATCTCTTTCAAGATATTAAATAAACCAACCTAAACCCACTTGCTAGTTCCAATTAGAGTAGACCTATGAGTTAATTGCTGGGTGGCAAGTTAACATTTAGGGATGTCCCATTGATTTAAATGATTTACTCTAGTTGGAACTGGCAGTAGGATTTACACTATAGGATAGGGTCAAACTGAACATGTTACTGGACAGCAGCTCCCATCAACCCTAAACTGCATAACCAATATATAGTCTACCACCCCCTCACCATTTTTCAAAGTTCTGGAAAAAATACATAGAACATTACTATGTATGAGTCATTTGTGTAAGCTGTCTGAATGTAGACACCCTACTTAGAGATGAATTTTTAACTGTGCATAAACTCACAAAGGCAGTGCAAGAGGAACAGTCTTCATCTGCACAAAGCTAGGTTTCCCGTTAGCTTTGCAAAGTCTAGTCAATGTGGGCAGAGAGCCAAAGATAATGGCATTCTTGTTTTGATCAATTACCCATAGCAAAAATTGTTGGGCAGAAAAATGTATTACTTCATAGGTCACAAGGCTGGTAGCTGTGTGTGGTTTAATGGGAAACAAACACTTGCAACAGACAATTCAGCTGAAGTGACGTTAGATGTAAGTTTGAACCTTTCTGTTTCCTCAGAAAAAAGAAGGTAGCTGACCAATTGTCTACTCTCTTCACTAACAGACACCAAGTGTGCTTTGGTTTTCTTCATATATGAGAGAAATTGAGACTATCTGTTTTATATTCTTTGTCAGCAACAAAGGAACCATTTCAGAATGGCTTTATTTCTACTGATGTCAGCACAGTGGACGTTTTTGGCTAGAATTGTGTTGGTGCACTATGCTGACACTATTAGCAGGCAGGGAAAAGAACAAGGCCAAGGGTACTGTGGCCACAAAGGAAGGAACACATGATAAACAGGCTGCTCAGAGCTCACACATTTTGGCCAAGACATCAGAGTTATGTAGAGAAACTCTCTGCATAATTATACGTTGCTTGTGATTACACAACCCTTGTGTTAAATGGCAATGTTAGGTAACTGAACAAGCAGATGCACAACTGAATGCAGGACCAAATCTGCATGAGTGTCCATGTGTATCCACATGTGCAACTCCACTTCAACAACTTTGAACAAGATGTGGATGTGCCATATGGGACAAAAACATCTAGCCGCTTTCATGGGGGAACGTATACATAAGTATAAGACACCAACAGGATTCAAGCCTTTGTTGGCTTTCCCTTGCCAACCTTGCATGACCATGGGGGAAAAATAACTGCAAGTGCATCAACAGGATTCTGGCCCTTGTTTCATTTTTCAGCATCATCCTTTTCCCAATATACAGTGAAAAAGGAGGTGAACACAGAAAACATCAGAGGGCCATTAGCTGCTTTTTTGGTGTTTTTGCACGAAGGAAAGGTATTCTTGAACATCCTCAGGAGAGCCAACAATAAAGGGAACTCTTTGATGAATCGATTCTGGTTTCACGTCTAGCACTGCCCCAGTCCCAGTTGTAGCAATCCCTCCGGCCTGCTCAATGATGAAAGCTATAGGGTTGCACTCATAGAGGAGTCGGAGCTGAAATACAAGAGGAAACCCTTTATTGCAATGTTTTTGCATTCGTTCAGAAAAGTGGAAAGCGTGTCCTCTAGTTTCAACAGTTTTGAAAGTTACAGACACGCTTTTGTAGATTTACTTGTCAGCCTCACAGTTAAATTCCAATTCTGCTTTATTAAACAACAACCAAAATCACACAATTCAACCAATGTTAAATGTTTTAAGCTTCAGTTTGTTTCAGTGGGGGAACATAGGCCATGCTAAGATTTTCACCATTGATATCAATGGGACTTAACTCCTTAATCCTGCAATTTGGAGTCCCAATGAAATTGATTAGGAGTAGATTCATGATCAACACATGAAAGGACTTCTTCAAGTATTAATGTAAGGAAGTCATTCATGCACAGAGTGCTGTGATGTCCACTAGCTTCAACAGGGGAAACTAGACAAGCTCATGGTAGACAGCTCTAACAACAATGACCCATAATGGCATTATAAAACTTTCTTAATCTATATTTTCTTTTCTTCTTTTTTTAGCTACATTTGTATCCTGCCTTTTCTTTCAGTGAGGTCAAGGTAAAATGCATTGTTCTCCTTCTTACTTAATCCTCACAATAACTCTGTAAGGTCACGCTAAGAAAGAGTGAACTAGGTAGGATGGGAATTGCAGTTCAACAATATCTGCAAGGCCATTTGTGCAGCTATCCAGATATTGAGCTGCAACATCCAGCAGCCTTAGGCATCATTGCCAATGGTGAAGAATGGTGAGAGTTGCAGTTAAGCTGCTTTGAGACCAGGTTTTGCAGAAAAGCCAAGGTATCACTGGTAATGGTGGTGGTGATGATGATGACAATTAAAACAAGATTTGCAGACCTATCAGCAATTCACACACTTGTGAGAAATTAGACATTCAGGCTATTTTCTGTACACTTACCTTATATTTTGGATGCTATAGAAATACTACACCAAAGCATAGAGAAAAAGATCCTCCCCAGTCCCCATTAAATTCACTTTACAATTTCATTTGTAATTCTCTTCTTGTAGGTCAGTATCATGCTTTTAATACATAATTTGATCCTATAATCAGCAGTGAGAATTTCTTCCCAAATTAAGTTTCAAAAGTTTTTTTATAGGGAAAAAAGGGAACCCTATATTGTTAAAAGTATTATGGCTGGAATCTTGCATCTGCTTACATGTGACTGAGTACTTAACTGAATAACTTCTTCTCTGACTCTCTTCCCCACACACTTGATGGAAATGGCATTCAACTGTGCTCCTAGCATTGGCAGGATAGGCCTCCTTATACATATTTATTACGGCACACAGCCTCCTTATCCCAATGAAGCTGATGACTAATAAAAGGGGATGGGGAGATTTACAATCATGGATGTGGCAATAGTATCAAAATTGTGACTAAGTAACAATTGTGAACACAAAACAGTTACAGTAACCCACCTTTCAACCTACTTTACTAGACATCAGGTCCATTCTGCCGGTAATCAGAGCACAGGTGAATGTTGTTTCAATCAGGTTTGGATGGGTCAGGGTAGAAGAAGTTACTTAGGGGCTGTGTAGACCACTCCTTTTACAGCCAGATTGGGCCCATGGCAACTGCACATCGCAGCCCCAATCTGACCTTTGCAGGGTGCAAAAAGAAGCTGCAAAAGGTGGCTCCTTTTTGCACCCTGCAAAGGGCTCAATAGCCATGGCACCACAGCTTTACAGTGCTCCTTCGGCAATGCATCATGCGGACACAGCGCCAGAGGAACACTGTGATGCCGTGCGCTGTGTGGTGTGGCACACGGCATCAAGCCACCCTGGGAGTGGAGCCAGGGCATGTGTCATATGGACGCCATGCCCCAACTTCACCCCCAAGCCGGCCTTGCCCGCTGGTGTGCACAGCCCCTTTGTCATGTACATGTTTAAGCTAATATAGGACCTCAGTTAATAAAATGGGTCCTTGGTATCTGATGGAATCTGGCTACCAAATCTGTGGATGCATAAGTCTCATTATATTCACAGGGGTAGTAAAATGATATCTCTTATATAGAATGGGAAAATCAGGGTTTGCTTTGGAGGGTGAGGGGTATGTTTATTCAAGCTGTAGATGGTTGACTCCATGTATACAGAGAGCCAACTGTAGTATTTGTATCTCTTGTTTAGGCAGGGAACCCATTTCTGAGTTGTGCCCTTTTTCAAGTGAAACACTAGGTTTCTTTCACAATTGTTTTATATAGGCATTCAGATAGGACACAACACGGGTCCACAGAAACATTCTAAGACTAATAAATAAAACATCTTAATAACATTTTATCTTAATCTTAATAATGTACATTCCTGTGGAGTCAACTAATTTATTCTTATTAAAATTCCTGCCTGGCAGGGGGTTGGACTGAATGGCCCTTGAGGTCTCTTCCAACTCTATGATTCTTCTTTGATTTTATCAGAACCTTGCTATGGCTCCTTGAAAACCATACACAGCAGACTAACAAGGTTACAAGGCAAGGGCACATCTGCACTTCAGAAATAATGCAGTTTGACCCCTCTTTAACTGCAATGGCTCCATCCTATGGAACTCTGGGATTTGTAGTTTTTTGTGGCACCAGAGCCCTCTGACAGAGAAGGCCAAATATCTCACAAAATTGCAAACCCAGAATTCCACAGCACTGAGCCATGGCAGTTAAAGCAGTGACAAACTGCATTATTTCTACAGTGCAGATGCAGCCTAAAATGTAGTCTTGTAAACTTAGGAAACAACACAGTCACATTATTTCAAACATGGACTCTGCTGATAATTGGATTTATGATGAGCTACTTGACTTATAAATACCATAAAGGCACCAAATCCTGTCTGACACTGGAAGCTAAGCAGGGTCAGCCCTGGTTAGTACTTGGATGGAAGTCTGCTAATGAATACCAGGTGCTGTAGGCTATGTTTCAGAGGAAGAAATTGGCAAACTACCTCTGAATATTCTTTCCCTATGAAAACCTGTGAAAATCATTCAGTCACCATAAGTTGACAGGTGACTTGCAGAACAGTAGAACAGCAACCCCAGAGTTATAGTGGACATTATTCGCTTCCGGGCGCAATACAAGGTATTGGTTATTACCTATAAAGCCCTAAATGGCTTGGGCCCAGGGTACCTTGAAGACCACCTCTCTCCATACAATCCGCCCCGCACACTCAGAACAACTGGGCAGCAGTTGCTAAGGGTTCCAGGGGCCAGATTAGCTTTCATTTCTAGGAGGGCCTTCACCACCTCGGCCCCCAACCTCTGGAACTCTCTGCCCATTGAGCTCAGCTCGGCCACCTCCCTGGCCCAGTTTAAAAAGGGGCTGAAGACTTTTCTATTCAAACAGGCATACCCTGATGTGAGCCCCAAATAACCCCACCCTCTTCTTTTCATCAGCAATGGCAAGCTGGCTGAAGTGTTTTATTGTTTTATTGGATTTTAAATGAATGTATAATCTGCTATGTGTCTTATTGTATTTTGTGGAATGTTGTGCACCACCCTGATTTTGTAGAAGGGCGGTATATAAATAAATTTTTTATTTATTATTTATTTATTTATTATTAAATTCTATTTTCATTTTTCTTTTGCTTCATATGAAAAGTTGTGATACACCATTCCCTTCTTATGTCTGCCTCAAAGAGTTTGTTGGCACCTTGATCCCTAACATAGTTTTCTTGAAGACCCTAGAAAACCCAGTTTTTATGGGAAGGAGGTCGATAACAATAATGGGGGGAAAAGGACTTACCTTTCCCTTTGGACTCTTCTGGTTAGCTGGATACAAAAAGATCCCACCATACACCAACGTACGGTGAACATCAGCCACCATGGAGCCAACATATCGGGCTCCATAGGGAGCAGCGCCTTCCTGTGGAATAGAGACAATTGATATATTAGTTAGTCCTTGTTCAAATTTGCTTTTCAATGCAAACCCTGATGTTAGTTCTATTTCCAAGAGAACCACAGGAGCATAAATGCCCCGAAGGCACATCTGGTCCTGTCTGATCCTGGAAGCTATACAGCTCAAGTCTAGTTAGTACTGGCAAGGGGACTGCCAGGGATACTAGGTGCTGTAGGCTATATTTCAAAGGAAGGAACTGGCAAAGCCATCTCTGATTATTCCTTGCCTAGGAAAACCCTAGGGAATTCATGGAGTCACCACAAGTTGATAGGCAGCTTGCAGGCACATAGACACACCCCATGTGCTGGTAGCCAGTACAATGTGTATCAGCACATGAAGGCATATATTACTGGTACGAAAGAAAACATATATGGCCTTCCAGATGATATTGTCTCTCAGTTCCTATCAGCTCTACTCAGATGAGCCTATTTGGCTGGATCCAGCCACATCTGGAGTAGGGCTAGCTAGCCAGTCCCCATCCCATGAACTAGACTGAGCAATTGGGTGGTGGTGGAAACATTTAATTTCAGCTGTGCCTCCAGTTATATATATGTTTTTTAAAAGCTACTCCATGTATGATGAATTTGGCTTTGAAATTAATTAGGAAAAGTTAAATTATAGATCAAAGAGTCAACAAATCCTTAAATGAAATATGAGACCTATATCTTTAAATGCTCTTGGGCAACAAAAGAAGTCAAAGCTTCATTTCTGCTAATGAACCTGCCTCAGCCTGCCTGATGTGGAAGAGGACAGCATTAAAATCCATGAGGCTATAGCAGGGGAAAGCAAAGAATGGGCAAGGGAACCAACAGTAAGTCAGTCTTAGAGTGGCCTATTGCCTATGTAATTTCCCTCGGGAATTGTTACTCTGCTTTCATCACCTGTCATATGCTTATAGTCATTTCACTTACAGGTGGGAAGTTAACATCTCTTTCAGTTGACAAAGACTACAGATATTCACTGACATCTTGGAATTATTCTGTTTTCCATTCCTTAAAAAAGCTAATGAGAGAAAGGATGTTGTAATAATCTACTTGCATCTGCCTATGTGTTTCTATAGGGCATCTGATACTTCCTAAGTGACCCACATGAGAGTTATACAGTAAAATCCCCAGAACCATGAGACTGGTACCTGTGATTTCACTTACCCACTTCCAAAAAATATATATGTTTCTCTGCATATTTTCTAGGTCCTCCAGCATGATTCTATGTTTTGTAAAGTGCTATGTAAAATCTATGGTGCTATATAAATAAACATAATAATAATAATAATAATAATAATAATAATAATAATAATAACAACAATAACAACAACAACAATAATAATAGTATGCTTCTTGTGGAACTCATTCATTTCAATAGGGTTTGCTATTGTCCATGGTTGTCTTTCCACGGTAAGTCCAGGATAAGGGGGTCCTACTGGGTCGATATGGGCAGTTGGTGGCACCCATGTCTTTGGCATAGTGAATCTGCTCCAAGGTTTAGTATGAATTTTGCAGGTGTTACCCAAGGTGCTGTATCACAACTACTAAATAAGTTCAGCATAGAGAATAACTTGAAATACATTTTAATTTTTATTGTGTCATGTTTTTAACTTTTAAAAATAGCTTAATTATTTTTAAAACTTTGTATCCACATTTTAATGCTTTTGTTTTGTCTTTATCGTGTACTGTTTTAGATTTGTTGTTAGCCACCTTGAGTTTCTAAATCAGGAGAAAAGCAGGATATAAATAAATAAAATGACAACAACTGTAGCAACAACTTCTTAAAAGTTTGGAGTAAAACCAGGAACGGATTCATCACCCACTGACATCAGAGCAAGCCACGGGGGGGGGGGGGGGGGGGCGCAGGGGTTTAACATGAATTGAGATGCAAAATGTACTGTTGAAAATAACTTTGCAATTAGAAAACTCATGATGGACAGTTGTAAACACAGGAGGAAAACTAGGCACATTAGGTTTGTTAAATGACAAGGACAGCATGGACTTGAATCAACACTACAGTATTTCGAAACAAACTGTCCAAACACCATTAGAACACCTTCTTCTTTTTGACCAGCACCTCTACCTTCTCACTGTCCTCTTCTGGCAGGTGATATTTTGTGGTGTCCTTGTAAATACCCTTGTAGTACACTTATTTTTGTGTCTTTTTTTTTCCTGCTGCCAATGCAGAACAGCTGTCTCAGTTTGGCAAAGATGGCATATTACTGAAAGGCTGCATTGTAGGTCCTATTGACTGCAGTGCAAAATGAACTAGTTTTAACCTGTTGCTGAGCTGTGCTCAGGCAATCCTGGCAAAAACAGGTAAACCCAAGTTTTGAAGAAATGAAGCCGCAGGAACAGCCCTTGCACTGGCGTCAGTGAGTTGGGATTTCCATTGCAGCACAAGCCAAGGGATTATCCTACTAGTTAATGAATTACGGTGGATTCTCAAATGACCCATTGCTCTATAGCAGATATAAATTATTGATTCCTGTTTTGTTTGTTTGTTTGTTTGTTTTTAACTGCTGCTAATCCCAGGTGCAAGCAAAACTTGCTTTGGTTTGATTTTCCTTTACTCTGCTTTTTTCATTTGGGGTGTCAGATGTGGAATTTGTACAGTTGGAACATCAGCTTTTGAGGACAGGAGCCCTGCTAGATGCCATTGAGTCTGAATATTGGTTCCATCCATGATCTTAAAGAACCATACAAGTCACTATTTAAAAACAATAGCAACTTGTATTCTTAAAATGCTGAGAAGGCTATTTTCACTTGCTAGATTTGTGTGTGTGTGTGTGTGTGCGCGCACACACACTTTCTCAGATTGTTCATTTGTGATATTATCTTGCACCTGTATTCTGAGAAGGAACTACTAACCACATAACAAAAGAAACAATCCTGTGATGAGCACTATCACTAGATGTTCTGTTTCTTTTCATTTTATCTCAGGAAGCTAGTCTCAATACACAATGCAAGAGCACTAGCCACCTGGTTTGAGAGGCCTTGGGTTGGTTGGGCCTTACAAGGGCATCGGATAATGGTTCATTTCTCTGGCACAGCAAATGTCATAACACTTCTTCAGCAGCATGTAAAAACCATTTTTACAGCTGGGATGAAGGAGGAAACTCTTTCGAGAGGAAAATGAGCAGCTGGACATTAAAAATGACAAACAACATTTACTGGCTTTCAAACCATGAATCAATTAATTGATCCTGTTCCTTTAGCTGAAGTTTTCTTTCCTCCCATCAAATTGCACAAAGAGATAAAGAAAGTACAGCTGGAGTCCTCTAAGGCAATCAGTGGATGCTCAAGTATCATTTACTCTTTTAAAATGAATAATTCTTTCCAGCATTGCTGGAGATACAAGTTTAAATAACGTTATCTTAAACTGTTTTTATAATGTATGCTTAACCATACTAGTTTTATTAAGTTAACAGTATATTGAAAGTGTTGGTTAAACAGATGCTGTTGATGTTAGCTGAGCAAGCTGAGGAACGGAAGTGAACCGTCAGTGAATTTTGCTGCCTGAAGTTTCTTTCTTTGAAATGTAGGCAGCATGAGATGTACTAATGTCACTAGTTCGTTTTTGTTTTGTACCGTATTCGTTTTGGAGTTATTTTGCATTAGCTTTACAAAATGTTTGGTTTCAAAGGTCAGGTTTTTAGGTCATGTCCTGACTTGTGCAAAAATACCCTGATAAAAAAAACACCTGACATTGGAAAAATACGTTTCTGTATTCTCATGCTTGCTGACTTTGTGAAAGTCATCAAGCCAAAGAGTTTAGCATTCCATGAAATCAAACCGCTTCTTGAGAAACCGCATAAATTGTTGTAATGCAGTTTAGCACAAACAATAATCTTCAGATCTGAGGACCAGTTATTTGATCTCAGTCCATCAAACCAGAATTAAAGCCATGATGATCACAGTGTAAAATAATGTTTTATGGAAAAGAAGGAATCTTTAAAAAAAAACAACCCCAAACACAAGCATTCATTAATGGAATATCTTTAAGTCAAAATCAAAATAAACCCAAATTTGTAGTTACAATTGCAATCTGGAGCTCTCAGTACAGAGTCAGATGAAACACTAATGTGTTTGGTTCACAAGTCACAGTAGACCTTAATGCTGAGTGTTCCCTGTTTCTGTTTACAGTTCTGCTATGGTCCAGAGGAGAAGATTAGAAGAATCCTAAGCTAAAATAACATCAGGTAAATATTATATTGTGTATTGGTTTGCCAGATAAATAAGACCGCATTGTCTAGTGCTATGAATGTGGTTTTAAAATTGCAAAAATTCTGGCATAGGACTGGCATGGTATTGACAGCTAAAGTATATAAATTGTATAACTTTCAAGTGTATAAATTTTAAAGAGTGCAACATTGTACATCGTAGCAAATAGATTTAGTTCAGCAAGGATACTACAGTAACATCTGTAATAAAGTGGCAGCAAAATGATATAATTCAGTACCTCAGGAAATTTCTTCTTCTGTATGTACTCTGTTACAGCAGGATCAAAGTACTTCGCATAACCCTCATTCAGGCTGTAGATTTTCCCTTTCTTTTTGATTCTCACATCTTTTTCCACCAAGATGAATTCACCAAGAGCCTGCAAAATAGTTAATTGATGGCACAGCTATTAAATGTAGTAATGTCACCTTTATGACATTCAGGAGACTTAGCACTTATATTCATCTAACTTAATAGATTAATGTTCTCCATTCCTCCAAACAGTAAAAAAAGCTCTGTGGTAATGTTTCAAGATTTGATGCAATTTAAAACAGACCTACAAGGGAGTAGGACCCACTGGACTTTACTTCCAAGTAAGCATAGAAAGGATTGCACTGTTAATTACTTTTGGATAAGAGGATTTGGAGACTAATGGTGTCTTTGGCACATTTCTTTTCTTTCCAGATACATAAAGTCAAAGTCAAAGCAAACAGGCACTCTGAAGCAGGAAGTATAACCCCCTGTACTACATCAGTTTCTCCAAAAGTATTGATCTCACACTTCTTCACCCCCATTATTTCCATATCTCAAAATTATGTCTCTGATCTTCAATATTTAGACTACAAGACTGGTACTGGACTATTTCTCTGAAGAATATCCCTTTCCCATTGAGACTGTATTCTTAAATCCAAAACAAGAACTTGATCTTTCATCAACTGATTATTATTTAGCCTATCAACCAATCATCACTTTAATACAGGAAGGCCTTTTTTTGGGGGGAGCAATAATCCTATAAAAGAAGTCCAGACCACAGAGAGGAAGTGTAGACATGATGCAGTAAATGTGTCAAACATTGATGGCAGAGATGGGAAATGTGTAGCCTTTCAGATGTTGCTGGACTGTAATTTCCAACACACCTTGCCAGCCTCATCAATAGTGATGGATGATAGAGACTGCAGTCTAATAACATCTGGATGGTTATATACTCCCTATTCCCAGTTTAAGGTGTGTTGCAGTAAATCAATTCATAACTGAACTATTTCTATATCTGTGTCTTTATACTTCTCACGCAGTCATTCATATATGATGAACAAAACATTTCCAAAAGGACAATACATTCTGTATGTACTACAGTACCCTAATTACAAGCTTATTCCAGAGAAAGCAATTATATTTAGGTGATGATGACTAAAGTTACTAGTGATACCATTCGTTGCATTCTAATTGAGATTTTTTAAGATGCACCCTCATTAAGGTGCATCCTTGCCAAGATTTTAAAAGGCACATCCTACCTTTCAAGCATCCTTATTGAGATTTTGAAAGAAACTGAATATGCATCCAACATTTATATTTGAATGAATGGCTTGAGGTTTTCATCCTGCATTGCAATCAATACCATAAATGGGAGTGACTGAAGGACAAGTATGGGTTATACACTTTACATGATTTGATTCATAGTCTTAGTGCTAGAGGAAAGGTGTCTAGCCTCTGGGAAGTCTTTTGGCAATTCTCACACAGCTGCTTAGTGCTAAATGCTAAAGTATCAAGCAAAAACTGCAGGATGTTGTTACTCAGACATCATCTTAAACAAACAAATTAAGTTTACACCATCATGTCCAGAATGAGGAGGAGGCATAAAGGCAAGAAAAAGAGTTCAAGTAGGATCTGTGCTGGGGCAAATGATAGCTAGAATCCTGTTGGTGACTTACAGTCCCTTATTCAAAGGCACGTTTTGAAGTGGTCCATAGTGAGAGAAGTAGTCAATATGACAAAAGAAGATAACATACAACCACTATGAAATTAAACAAAAACAAAAAATGATGGAAGCAATACACAGAAGAGCTATATAAAAGAGAAGAAAGGAAGAATAACATATGGGAAGAAGCACCATATGAAGATAAACCCCAAATTCTGGAAAGTGAAGTAAAAGGGGCACTCCAAGCAATTGGGAAGAATACATAACCAGGATCAGATGACATACCAATAGAATTGCTGCAATGTAGTGAGAGAGAATCAACCTCAGTTCTAGCTAAAATCTGCCAACAAATATGGGATACAAAACAGTGATCCACAGATTGGAAACAATATACATTCCTATTCCTAAAAAAGGAGACACAAAAGAGTGCAGCTGCTACAGAACCATTGCACTAATCTCCCATGTAAGCAAAATCATGCATAAAATTTTGCAACACAGATTCCTACTATAGGATGTTCCAGAGGTGCAAGCTGGATTCAGAAAATGAAGAGACACTAGGGACCACATAGGAAACTTGCTATGGATAATGGAGTACACCAGGCAATTCCAGAAGAAAATAAGGATGTGTTTTATAGAAATGACAAAGACTTTGACTGTACAGATAATAAAAAACTATGGAGTGACCTTAAAGGAATGGGTGTATCATTGCACTTGATTGTCATGATGTGTAACCTGTACTCAAGACAAGAAGCAACCATCAGAACAGAATGGTTCTTAATTGGAAAGGGGGCCAAACCAGGCTGCATCCTTATCATCTTATCTATTCAACTTGTATGAAGAAAATATCATACTCAGAGCAAGTTTGGACATGGAGGAAGGAGAAGTGAGGATCAGAGGAAGGAATATCAATAATCTAACATATGCAGATGACACCATAATAATACCAAAAAATATCAAAGACTTGAAACAATTACTAAGGAAGGTCAGAGAGGAAAATGCCAACACAGGCTTGTTGTTGAACATTAAGAAAATAAAAACAGTAGTCACAGAGAAAATACAGGAATTCAATACAAATGAAAAGGAAATTGAAATTGTCCCTCCGGATTTGTGGCCTTGTCTGTGGCAGAGGGGGTGGGTGTGCACACGCTGGGCCACGAGTGCTGCTGGGAAAGAAAGTCCTGATGGCTGCTGGGGCCAATTACAAGCCCCAGCAGCCTGGGCTCCAATAGTCCCCAGTGCCAGAGGGAAATTGCAAGTAAGGGAGGGAGGGGGTGGGGGAGGAGGGAAGGGAGGAAGGGAATTTCACAAATAGTCAAGTCCCATTGTCCCCAATGACTCCACTGAGGACAATGGGACTTGAATGTTTGTGAAAATTTTACGCCAGGGAGGGGGCGGAATGTATCCTCCACGAATCCGGAGAGATCACTGTAGTTAAAAATTTCCCATGCCTTGGATCAGTCACTGACTGGGAATAGGAGCCAAGAAATAAGATGAACACTGGGATTGGGAAGGGCAGCTATGAAAGAACTAGACAAAATCTTAAAGTGCAAAGATATATAAAGCAGAATACCAAAGTTGGGATTGCCCAAGCCATGATATTTCCCATCACCATGTATGGATGTGAGAGCTGGACAGTCAAGAAAGTGGATAGAAAGAAAATTAAATCATTTGAGATGTTGCGCTGGAGAAGAGTGTTAAGGGTACCATGGGTGGCCAAATGACAAACAAATTGGTTCTGGAACAGATCAGGCCTGAACTCTCCATGGAAGCCAAGATGACATGGACTTGAAATGCATGGGCCAAATAAAGCATCTTCTGACTGCTTTGTAGGCTTTGCATTTAGATGACACACACCCGCAAAATAGCCCAAAGCCATGCTGCACTGGAGGGCAAAAAGCTGGCCCAAAAAGAAAGTCAATTTAGATTGACTCCTGGCTAGAACAGCTTGTGAATGTGGTAATGGCCCACTTGGGAGCGGGCCGTGTGGTCGCCGTGGTCCCAGCCTGATAACGGCTGGAGTGGCCAGATGCCGCTCCTATGGGGCCGTCTGCTTTGCCCCTAAATTGAAGCTGTCATACTTTGGACATATCATGAGAAAAGATGACTCACTAGGAAAAGAAATAATGCTGGGAAAGCTGGAGAGAAGTAGAAAGAGAAGAAGATTACATACTAGATGGATAGACTCAATCAAGGAGACCACAGCCATGATTCTGCAGGACCTGAGGAGGGTATTTGTTGACAGGGGGCCTAGGCAGTATCTCATTCACAGGGCTGCCAAGAGTCAAGGCTGACCTGAGGGCAGTTAACAACAACATAGTAGTAGCAAAGATGGAAAAGAAAGCTTTATCTGGGATGAAACAGACAGCCTGAAGGGGGTGGCATGACACCACTCCTTTGAGAGCTGGATTGGGGCCACGGCAACCACATACTGCAGCCCCAGTGCAGCCAGCTTCCACCCCAAATAGGAACAGAAAAAGTCTACTCCCACTTGGGGCAGAAAAAAGCCACCTCTTCTCCTCTAAAGCCAGCTTTTTTCTGGCTCTGGGGCAAGTAAAGTCTGAACTACATGCCCCCAAATCACCCAGAATCAGCCAGTGTGTAATCGCCGGCATGGTTTCTGGGTGTGTGTGTGTGTCATGTCTAAATGCCACACCCCCAAGCTGGCTAGAAGCCAGACTTTCAAGGCCGCCTGTCTCTGCCCTCTATCATCAGAGAAAGATTTCCTTCTAGCTCCTAAGCACTTTGGGAAATGATAAAGCATCTTTCTGTTCTGACAAGTATGGCTTTTGCTGTTGTTGCTGGGCCTACAACCATTTCCCCCATCCTATTGTGGTGTTTCCTGTGAGTTACATGGGCCAACAAGCTTGTGGTGTCTATACAGTTCTACCAGAATAAGGAGAAAATGAGTATCAGTCAGTCCTATGCAAAATGTGTTTAAGAAGTTTATAAGTTATTAATTAGATGGCTTTAATAGGCCCACCCTCAAATCTTCCACACCATCTTTTTAAGCTTGTCTGAAGCGACCCATAAATTGCTTCTGTGGCATCATTTCCCCCCAAACTTCTCCTTACTGACTACATCATCTGTTGAACTGTCACTATAATGATATCTTGATGTGGTGAAGTCAAAAAGCCAACATGGAGGTGGGGGTAGTGGAAATCATTGCACTCAGAATGTTTGAGAGAGACCTGAACAGTCAAAACTTTCTTTACTGTTTGCATGTGCTACTTAGGCAAATGGGGAATGCTAATCAACTTGGCAGCACTCAGAAAAATTAATTGTCTGGACTACTCCCAGCATCCTCAGCTACCCTGCCTACTCTCCAAACTCTGAGAATATGAGATCACAGCAGAAGATGGAATAGGATTAGTAATTGGTATTTGTGCAGTACCGGATCCAGCATGAAGAAATCCACCCCTTCTCCTGTGGAAAGGGCCACCAGCGTAGCACTGCCATACAAAGCATAGCCCGCAGCGACGATGGTGCGTCCCGGTTGCAAGGCATCTTTCTCAGAAGGCTCATCTTCTGATGTCTTAGGGAAGAAGAAAAAAGAAAAGAAGCAATAGTAAACACAAATGCAAATAGGAAATTCTCTTAATCACAGAAGTAGAGATTTCATCTTTCTGGCAACAGAGACTTGCTGAATATTTGTACACATACCTGATATAATGAGGTGAAGCTTGGGGGCACATTTGGCAAGAATTTAACTCCAAACAACAAATTAACACAATAATTTTTTTAACATGGTCATGGTCTGAATCCTGTTGTTATTCATATCAGAGATAACTCACTGAATCAGTGAAATTTACAAGGTTTACCAAACTATGAGTATTTCAATAGGTCTACTCTACCTGGGACTAACAATTGGCTTTATGTCAAGGGTGTCACAATGTAATCTTTAGAATAGCTACCTACTTGTTAAAATGTCCACTTTTGCCCAGTTTCATGAACATTATTCTCACATTTTTCAGGATATACAGTACAAACAAGCCACATGGAAACCTTGTCCAAAAGCCCATTATTTCACAGAAGTAATTCCCACTTAGTGGAGATAGTTTCATCTCAGAAAATTAGCTGTATTGCTTATATGGCTGACATTCCTAGAAGCAGAACATCTCCCAGATTTTCATATATTTGCAAATACTTCCCAGAGAAAAACTTTGCTGTGTATTGATATTAACTGGAAGGAATCGATACTAAGAGAATGCAGTCTTTTGTGAAATGCACATTCTATGCTTTGAAGATCTTATCCTCATTCTTGGGAGATTGAATCAATAAGACATTTAAGTTCTAAGCTGGACTCTTGGTGAGTCATCTTCAAGACTGCATAATTGGAAGGAAGATAGTAAGGGTATGTCAGTGACAAGAGAATAAAATAAAAACAAAAGATAAAGAAAAGCTATCTGCTATATCTTATCAAATGGAGAAATACAAATAAATGGTATTCTGTAGTATTTACTTTTTAAACATGCAAATCCTGTCATGTAGCTAATGTCCCCAATGTAAAAATAATAATTTGAGAAACACTCCAGTTTGTCTGAGGTTCTAATACCTGACATTGGCCTGTTACAGACTGCCAAAATAAAGCTGCTTCGGGTCTCTTTGGAGGTATGCTGTTTAAATGATGCATGCGTCCCTAAGAATCTGGAAGCGGCACCAAGCTCACCAGTGCTTAAGAATGGAGTGTGGCTTTGGCGCGACCTCCGGACTCATTAGGACCCATGCATCATTTAAATAGCATACCTCCAAAGAGACCCGAAGCAGCTTTATTTTGGCAGTCTATAACAGGCCATAGGATCATCATATTCTAATCACAGAGATTGATCTGATATCCTACCCACTGCACCACAACGGCTCCCAGTTCATATTACCATGTTGGGAGCATTTTTTTAAAAAATAGACAAATGATACATTTCAAAAATAAATATGCATAGTGTATGGAGAAATGTTCCAGATGGAACAATTGAAAGTGGCTTCCATTCATTAGCCTTAATATAGCAGGCTTCCATTAAATATTTGTGAGGCAGGCTGTCACATACTTAGTACGATTTAAGATTACAGATGAAATTTACCAGCCCCCAAATCCAAAAACAATTTTCAGCAAAAAAGAAGGGGTTTACCCACCCCTAAAACCCAGCAATGTTCAGTCATACAAACTGCAGTTGCTCCCTTCCAAGCCTTCCACCACAATGAGAAAGCAAAGTATGGGCACTTCCCCTAATTTCTGCTCATTTTTGTATAGGGTGCAAACTGAAGATATTCCAGGAGATGAGCTAAAAATTGCCCCCCCAGTGTGCCTGTTTCTGCTGTATCCTATAGCTTCTGGTTACACTAAAACACCTACATTACTATTTTAAGCTGAAAATAATGTTCAGCACAGCTTACAATGATGAAATACAATTGGCCCTCCACATGTGCAGCTTTTCCAGATTTGATTATTTGTGGTTTTGATTAATATGTTCCCTCTAGGAATCTCTACACCCTCCAGCACAACTGGAGAACCTGGACATGAAGGGGATTTGCAACAGGGTCCTGCTTGTGCCTGTTGCAATGGAGATTGCTTATGAGAGTGCTGGGAACACCAGTCAGCTGCTTCCCTACTAACAGGGGAACAGATACCCTTCAGCCACAATGGCTGCTTCCCAATGGAGACTGGAGGAGGCTGGGCTGGAATTCATTGTATATCTCCATTAACTATGATAGTTATGCATTCATAACTGCCCAGTAGGATTTTGGCCATAACTAGCACCCAGCCCGTCAAGCCATGCATCAGATCTACAAAAGGAGATCATGTCATCAGCTTCTTTCTTTCAGTTAGTGTCAAAGGTACTACAAGTTCCCTTTGTGTATAGTTCTAAAAGGCTGTAAATGCACTTGAAGATGTAATACACTTTTAAAACTATTTATTAATTCTCAAGAAATTATATGTTTTTTCTTTAAAGGAGCCTAGGTGGCACAGTAGTTAAATGCAGTATTGCAGCCAGTACTGCAGCCACAAGGTTGTGAGTTCGATTCCAGGGGCTCCAAGATTGACTCATCTTTTCATAGGTCGGTAAAATGAGTACCCAGTTTGTTGGGGGTGATTAGCGTACAGATTGTAAACAGCTTAGAGAGTGCTCAGTTCACTGATAAGTGGTATAGAGATGTACATGCTATGGCTATTGCTATTCTTTCACATATCAACTCACCTTCTTGTAGATAGCAAATATAGTTCCTATTGAAGCTAAACAGTCTATATTGGAAGAGCCATCTAGTGGATCAAAACACACCACATATTTACCCTGAAAGAGAAGAAATGAAAGCAGTCTTCAATGACATGTTTATCAGGATGAAGCTGCATCATATGTAGTTTTAAAAAGCAAAATAAAAGTTTAGCCAACAAAATTTGTTTGGGGAACTATACATCAATGTAGGCACATGGTTCTATAAAATAAGGGTTGCTGAAATGTAGTAAATTGGCAGAAAATAGCCACATACATACAAGGGAACCAGTGTGGTATAGTGGTTTGAGTGCTCCTCTGGACAAATCTTGCCAAGAAAACCCCATGATAAGGTTGTCATAAGTTGGAAACAACCTGAAGGCATACAACACATGTGCACATATAATATACAAAGGCTCTGGTAGGGTTATCAAATCAGTTGAACAGGTGTATTGTATCTCCTTCTGAATGATACAAGCTTATTTCATGTCAAGAACATTTTTTACTGTATTCAGAAATTAAGTGCTTTTCAATAAAATCATTTGCATAGGTCATACTACAGACATGCTGATATAAACCTTCATGCTCCATGTAGTCTTGTAAACTGTAGTTCTCTGAAAGATAGCTAACAACAAAACTACAATTCCCAGGACTCCTCAGACAAAATATGTTTTCTGCTAGTGTATAGCTATCCGTGGTGGTGGTGATGGTGGTGGTGTGTACCTTCAAGTCATTTCCAACCTATGTCAACCCTAAGGCAATCTTATGGGGGTTTCTTGGCAAGATTTGTTCAGAGGCTATTTGCCATTGATTTCCCCTGAGAATGAGAAAATGTGACTTAGGGTTTCATGGCTATTGGAACCATATGCAAAGGAATCAAACCCTGATCTCCAGAGTCATTGTGCAACACTCAAACCACTATGCCGCTCTGGTTCTCAAAGCCACTCTTAGATAAACCCAATGTACTGTACTTCTCTCTTTGTTCATAGTTTGCTTCAGTAATTACACTGAGCCTTCAATGTTAGGTATTCTCCCATTTTAGTTTTCTAATGTCTAGCTAATTTTTTAGCAATGCAACTGCGCCATCTACTGCTAAATGAAATACTAACACCTCTTCCCAATCACTCTGAACATGTACAGACCCTTTTTTCTTTTGGCGTGATAATTGCTTCTTTATTCTCCTCTGAAACCAAGACACAAGTACTGTAGGAAGACTCTAACATGTTAATAACCAGAGAGTTTGATAGCACATCCAACTTCTTCTGCTCATCACCAGTCACATTCACAGTGCCTGCAATTCCAAACCTATGGGAAGAAGGGAACACCATTAAGATCATGAGCATATGTTATATTGTAAGAATTTGCTTTTAAATACTGTGGCTTGTTTTTGAGCTCCCTTCTTTTTCTTCCTGGCATTCAGGATTCAAATTATTTAACAGTCCCATTGGAATTTCCTATAAAAATGTCTAACACGGCTCCTTTATGTAGCTAGTAGTTCTAAAACCTTTTACGACTGATATATGCCAATGAACATCTTTGTTGGAACTTATCTGCTCATGGAACTCCAGTGGAAGGTCATTGTCTTTTCAATACTATGGTCTATGTTGAGTTTTAGTTTTTCTGATGATGTGCTACTTAGACTCCCAAACTACTGTTTACAATCACATAAAACTATCAAGTGAAGATAACAGTCATTCTGCAACTGTACATCTGTCTGAAATGAACAGATAACACAAGTCAACTTGTTGTTGTTGTTGTTATTGGATGCATTCCAACTTATGCAATCTTAAGGTGCCCCTGTCATGGGTTTCCTTGGTGAGATTTGTTCAGAGGGGGTTTGCCCTTGCCTTCGTCTGAGGCTGAGAGAGTGTGACTTGCCCAACATCACCCTGTGGGTTTCCATGGCCAAGCAGGGATTCAACTGATGGTCTCCAGAGTTGTAGTCCAGTGCTCAAACCACTACAGTATGCTGGCTCTTTCACAAATCAACTATTAGTGATAAAACATTATTATTACACCCCTTGAGAAATGATACCAGGCCCACTTATGTGTGATTTGTAGCTCTGTCATGTACACTCAGAGGTAACACCTGTTGATTTAATTTGAGGGTAAGTGCATAGGAAAACTTGAAAACTGTTGCCGCACTACTAATTAAATGAACCAGTTCTCAAACCATCCATTCATTCAACACATGAGTCACCTCTACTGATGAAGGTCACCAGGTGGTGTATACAAATACAAAATAAAGCACAGCAGTGTAAACTTAAAATAACTTGACAAAATAAGACACAATATAAAATTCTGTTAATTATAATTTTAAAACCTGTAAGCAGCCACAGAGAGCTTAAGCAGATCTTAGAAAAGGTTACTTTTTAGATTACATCTTCCAGAATTCCCCAGCCAGCATAGCCAGACTTATGGTTGAAAAAGGTAATTTTTCAGACTCTTGAGTTTAAGATGGTGAAGTCCTACAATGTTTGGAACACCAACTCCTATAAGATCTTTATGCGATACTGAAAAATGGGCAAAGCTGGCATCAGATGTGCCTCTTGGAGAGGATATTTCACAACTGGATGACCACAGCTGAAACGACCATTCACACACAGCTACCCTCTGAATACCAATGTGTATTAATGCCAACAACAGATTTTATGTATACATCTCTGTGTATAGAACAATCATTAAAAGAATGCAGTCTTCATGCACAAAAATATCATAGAACCTCAGAAGAGAAAAAGGACAACACATTATTAGGGAAATTTTTTTAAAAAAAATGTGGAGTAACAACAGTGTAATGGTAAATCATGATGGTGAGCTTGGGCTCAACATGCCTTTATTTCTAACTAGGCCAATGTACATCCTTTCATTAAATAGCAGGATATATTTATCTTGCAATCTGCTGTTTTGAATATTGCTTTATGGTCTCATTATATTTTTATTATTATATTTTGTTTTTTAAAAGAATATTATAACTGGCTGCACAAACACTGGAAGACAGTACACACATTTCTGAAATAAATTTGTAATACTTGTAGTAAGCTACAAGTAGAATTTTCTAAACTTTTACAAACAAGTGGTGGGACCCAGACTTAGTCATAACAAGAGAAGACCCACTGAAATCAAACAGTATTAAGTTAGTATTAATTTATACCCCACTAAAATTCATTCCAAATTGACTAAACCTGAATCCAATCCAAAAACTGGGCAAATAGGATGGCAAATTTAGAGGCAGAGCTTGGAAGTACTGTAATAATAATAATAATAATAATAATAATAATTTATTATTATTATTATTTCTACCCCGCCTTTCCAATAAGATCAAGGTAGCATTATTTGCATTATAAACACCAGGTGGTTAACAAGGGCCTAAAGACATCTTCTCTGCAAAATAATGAAATGATGGGTAATGTAATTACATTTTTGTGTCAGAATATTATTCCATTTTGTTTTGTTTTTCTTATTATGGGGGAGAAAAATATGTTCTGAATATTTCGAAACAATTCTCTCTGCCTCTCCACCCCTTCTTCCTTTTTAAGATGGATGTCTCCACCCAGAACTGAAAGGTGACAAGTTATGTAGTGAATTAAGTAACAACTACTATTATTTTTTTATTTATTGGTTAACTTTATTTATATGCCACCTTTCTCCCAAGTTAGCTTCCAGAAAAACAAATTAAAAACATTTACAAAAAAGTTTTAAAACCAATGTAAAATCCCCAAACTAAAACACTATAAAACTGTTTAAAATCATACAAAAGTTAAAAACAGATAAAACATACATTTCCTTTACTTGTAATGACTATGTAATGAGCAAATACTATGTAATGAGTCACACAATGAGTTACATCTGAAAAATAACTTTCCAAGTGCTGATGGGAGAAGTAGGATTATATCCAATCAATGAAGAGACATATGTGTATAAACTTGATCAAGGAAGTCACAGCCCTGAGTTTACAAGACCTGAGCACAGCTATTGATAACAGGAATACTTGGAGATCTCTCATTCATAAGGGTTCTCTAAGTCTAAGTCAACTATTAACAATTAACAACAATAACATTGTGAAGAATGCCCAAACTTTAAGTGGACATTCTGTTACTGCAATCTTTCTTCACCCTTTCCATGGATTTATTGCAACATCTGCATAGTCCTACAATAATATAAGCCACATACTAAAAAGGAGGAGTAGTTAAATGAGTGTGTAACAAAGACTTGTCTCCCATGCATTTTTACAGCCTAATGCAGAATCTACTCCTAACCAATTATTAAAATATTTTGCTTCATAACTATAGATATATCAGGTAATAATTAACATGGCCATCATTGTAAGTAGGACTCGTTCACTCTGTAACTGGAAGGAACACCCTTATTACAGGTTAGGGAAAGAAGTGATGAAACACTAGTTTAAGAGGAATGGTTTTCCTTGGTGAAATATTAAGCATGTTTATTCAGAAGCAAGCCCAATGGAACTTATTTTCTAATAATTGTCCTTAGGATGAAGCCTTAGGGTGGAATCTTATGCATATTTATTTGGGAATAAGCTTCATAGTTCACAGTGGCATTTATTTCCGGGTACATTTGCAAAGGATTACACTTAGTGCTTTAGTTACTTGTTGAGATTCTCACAATTTGTATTGTGCCACTTAAATTGTTTTGTGTATGCATGAGTGTGTGTGTGTTTCCTAGTGCAGACAACTGTAAAGAGTTATATTTTATTATTTATGGATGAATTGAAGACAGGACTTGATTCATTCATTTGAATATTGAATCAGAAGAGTAGTCTGACTGGCTTTTATAGTATAGCTTGTGTTGTTTGTGTTACAGAACCAATGGAGCTTGGTCTACTTCAGAGTATGCAATATTAAATGCATCCTCTGACTGCATCTTCTGTTACATTTGAAACCAAGTTGGCTAGCTTAGATCTATGGGCCAGCTTGTTTGACCTTGACTGCAACAGAGGTGGCAGACAAAGTTATTCTTGTTTCTTTAAGCTGATTTCATAATGTTAAAGCAAGATATATGGGTTACGCAATCCACATTACTGAAATAGCTATAATACAAAAAGTAAGTGTTATTCCTCTTCTTACAAGTTTTGAAAGCTTAAGCAGTTTCATTGCTTTTGTGTCCTGATTCACTCAATTACAGAATATCCAAACACTGGTAAAAGGTTTTGTTTATACTCCTAGTCAAATCAAATTCTCTTTCCCTCTTCTGAAACTTGGCAAAATTTGGCCAAATAATGAATTTGGCAACATTTGGCAAATATCCAGTTGGAAGATAGTAACAGAAATGTTTATTTACTTTTTCATTCGTTTTGATTCTAAGAGTAGGATTCCTTATTCCATGTCAAAGGCTATAAAAGTTACTTTATGATGACAACTCCCAGAATTCCCCAGGCAATATGTTACTGGCTGTGCTGACTAGGGGATTCTTGGAGTTATAATCCTCAAAGTAACTTTTCCAAGTTATATTATAGCTACATAGAATTTCCAAAGTGCAATTCGAGTTGTATTTTAGTGCATGCAGTGTTGAAACTATGGCTCCCTACATCCCAAATCTGGTAACACTGATTTTTTATTTTATATTATTTTATTTTCCCCATTCTGTTCCACTTACATATGTGCAAGTCCTGCCTTTCGGACTGCTGAAGAGATGGCCTTGATGGCAGTGAGAATAGAGTTCAAGAGTTGGGTTAGTTCTCCTGTAGCCCCTTTAACCCGCCGTCCTTTCTCCATGACAAACCGGTTTAGGGTTAACATATCCGTTTCAAAGGGGCTTCTGTCCGACATCTTGGCTGGCAAACAGGATTTATTTTCTTAGATAGAATCGAGTGGTTCCTTTCCTCTCAGTGTTACTGCTGTTCAATGACAGTTTTATTTTAAGGAGAAGTTGTTGGCTTGCACGCTGGGGATGGTTTAGTAAAAGATTCCCGAGTCCATGTGACTTACCTACTCTGGAATAGACATGCAATACAATTCCTCTGGTCTTCAAGGCTTCAAGCGCTTATTATACTGCCCGTATGAGGCTGAAAAGAGTAAGACTGTGCAAGGTCACCCAGTGACCAAGTTTGAGATTCAAACCCAGTTGTGGTCCATCAGGGACATAGCCAAATGGAGGGGGGTCCCCAACCCCCCTTCCATTAGATACAATGAATGGCCTGCGCCACTGCACGCAAGCCCATTATAATGGTGGCACTTAGTCTGGAACCCACCCCCCCCTTCCCAAAATCCTGGCTACATCCCTGGTCCAATGCTCAAGTCACAGCACCACACTGGCTCTCACCTTAAGAGAATTTGTGCCCATTAAGGCAGAGTAGACAAATATTGAAGACAAAAATGATGGCAGATGTAAAGTGTGAGTAAAATAATCAATTAAAATTAACCTGTGGCAGAAACATATGAGAATGGAGTTTACAGTAGCAATACAAAAAGAGAGGAATAAAATAAAGCTCTGAGAAAAATGAATGTATGTAAGGATGAATCCAAACTTCCATAAAACCGTCTGAGTGCTTATTGCTAGGGCTCCATAAAGCACACTCTCTTAATGCCATTAAGCTTATTTCCACAAATGGCCCAAAATGAACCTCATTATCAGAGCAAATCTATTAATATCTACTCAGAAGTGAGCCTCGCTGAACTGGACTTATTCATAGATAAGTGAATACAGTATGCTTCCTAAATGACCCAAGTCCATGACATGGAAAAGTGCCTCTTTGATAAAAATGGAGCAGTTGTTGAGATCAGCTCCCAGCAGATGCTTCATTTTTTCCAGGGTGATTTCTCCAGGCTGCATGAACAGCTGTACTGTGTTTATCAAATGGCTAATGAAGAACTTTCCTGAGATCTTGAGACTGGCCCAATACAATTCTAAATTTAGCTCAGCAAGAGCAAAGCTAACTTGTATTTATATTGTAATATCCAAATGTACCCAAGGAGATTTATCTGCCTTATCGAGCAAGGAGCACTTTGTGTATCATTATAGATTTTGTCAATGCTATATTGATGTCCTTTTTTAAAATGGTATTTAATTTGAGATGCATGGAAAACTTTTATGTTATAGAATATTTATGTTATAGAACATGTTTATTATTGTTTATCTCTTATTTTGTCTCTTACATTTACTTCAGAAGTACCATATATACCCGACTATAAGTTGACCTCATGTTTAAGCTGAGAGCAGGTTTGGGGGCAATAATTATAGATTTTGATATGACTCGTGGATAAGTCGAGAGTAAAACTTAGGGTATGTAAGATATGGTGCAAAGGATGAAGCAAAGGAAAACAGTGCCAGAAAACTTACAAAATTCCAGTAGGCATAACTGTTTGTGCTCATATTAAAGGCTTAGTGGATAAGAGAATATAATGGGGGGTATGTGTGCTTCCAGAACAGATGACACTCTTGCCTATCACCAGGGGTTGGTTCCTTTTTTTAAAAGAATTAGAGTACAATACTTACATTGACCTGTGGATAAGTCGACTCAAGTTTTTGGAATCAATTTTTTGACTAAAATTTCTAGATTTATACATGCCTATATACAGTAAATCCTTTTTGTTCTTCTGCTTGATTAAAGTTCAGTTGATAGGATTATAGTGCCATGTAACGTTTAACCAAGTGCTGCAATCATCGTACAGTATTCACACTAAAATCTATGGAGGTATGGACTATGATTCTGGCAACCAGCATCTGAATTCCCGCTCAGCCATGGAAACCCACTGGGTGACCTTGGGAAAGTCATATTCTCTCAGTCTCAGAGGAAGGCAAAGACAAAACCCTTCAGAACAAATCTTGCCAAGAAAATCTCATGATAGGGTCACCATAAGCCAGAAACGACTTGAAGGTACAACCAAGAATAACAGCAACAACAGAAATGGATTAATGGTTGCAGTCTAAACCTGTTTGTACTACTACATCTACCAAATATTAGTGCTATGGAATTCTGTGGTTTGTAATTTTGTGATATATTTAGCCTTTGCTGTCAGATAGCTCTAATGCCACAACACAGTGCAAATCCCAGGATTCTATAGGATGGAGCCAAGAGAGCTAAAGCAGTGTCAAACTACATTAATTCTGCAGTGTGGCAGCAGCCATAGACTGACCAAGTTTTAAGACTGGGCCATCAATGCACTTTTCTGTGGCCCTTTTCCAACACTCTCCTTCTCCTTGGCAGAAATGTCATGGCATTTCACTGCCTGAAGTGCAGTTCCCTAAAAGGAGACTACGGCATTCCTTCCATGTAGCTTAAATATCCACTAGTGGAGTTACTTTACACAACTAAATATCAATGTAGCACAATGTATGTGGCTAAATAGTCAAGGCATGGGGCTGGCAACCTATTGTTGAACTACAGTACAATAAATAGAGGCAAACTGTTCTGTGTACTTTAATGTACTACCACATGTGCAATGGTGCCAAAGGTGTAACTCCATTTATACTATTAGCTGGACACAAGCTGTGACAGACTAGTTGGAGCCAGTCAATCACAGCTCAGGTAATGCTGGAGGGGGGTTGTATGAGAGAAAGGATAGAGAGGTAAGGGAAAGATGTCAGAGAGATAGTTTAAAGCTGTAATAGAAATAGGACAGAGCCGAAGAAGAACTAAATAGGGTTTGGGGGAGCTGTGAATGATTAAATAGTTCAGGACTTAAATGTGATTTAATTATGTATTAATGAAGTTGTTTATTGCAATTGTGTCTGGCTGTTCCTATTATGTTTTGATAGAGAATCTGGTCACGCTCACCATGGTGAATGCACAGAACAGCACATCCACTAGTCCATATAAGGACCATCTTGAAGCCCAAGTACCAGATCCAGGGAGGGATTTTGAGGGGGGAAAGAGGCAAGGGGAATGACAGGAGCTTGGATTAGTCTAGCGAGGGGTCCATCACTCAAGCATTGTACAATGTCCAAAAAAATAACTCCACATGCATAGTGCAACTTAAATCTATGTCACTTAGAGGATACAGAGTATGTGGTCCTAATTGTGTCTGTTCAATAGATGTCAAAGTTTAGCAGCCCCAATAAACAAATGTTTGATTTTCAATGAATGCTGTGATCATCTTGATTTTAGCTGCAGTTGAAAGTTGAGAAGGAATCCGAACCCTGTTCTTGAAATATGAAGCTACACTCTTCCCTAGAAGAGCCATGGTGTTTTAAATGTATGTTTGTCATCAGGAGGGAGGGTTCTGTTTTCTATCTGCCAACTTCTAGCTACTTATGTCATAGAATCATATGCTTCTATGATTCTATGAAATAAGTAGCTAGAAGTTGCCTTTTAAAAGGTGGCAAATAAATGAAGAATTAAAAGCAGTTATCAAGGTTAAGTTCCAAGATTCTTTCCTTCATCGAGATAATGGATGCCACCGTGTTTTTTTGAAGAACAATATTAATTCTGATTTCTTGCCTAATCACACATAGAACTGGTACAGGTATTGCAGAACTGCTAAACATCTTCTCATTTTGATTGAATTGATAGAGGGAAACTGATGTATTTCATAACCAAATGAGGATTTGAACCTGAGTTTCCCATATGTACACTGGCCCTGTAGGAAAGGAAAATGACACTGGGAAGCCCCTAGCTATATTATGAAGGTATTCATAATAACATGCATAGAATATACGTGTGTTATTTCCATTACCCAGCCGACTAAAACAGTTCCATTAAGGGGATACTTTCTTCCAACTCAGTTTAAATGCTAGTAGTCTGTGTTACTGAAACCATCTGTAACTAGAGCCAGTGACCTTTCACCAAATGCCAAAGTACTTTAGTCACTTAGTAGAACAGTAACTGTGGTGGTCAATAATGTTCTAGATAAAAACAGTGGGAAGTTACTCTTAGAATGAGAAACCTCATTTACCAGTTTAACCCCCTCCCCACCCATCATCACCATACATACAATCTTGAAATCCAATATAATCTGATATAGTTCACATCTGGATAATTGCTGGTGGCTTCCCCTCCACATATGGCTAAGAAACAATCCAATACTGGGCCAGATGGACCAATTGTCTGACTCACTTTACTTCCTATATTCCTACTATATATTGTTCTCTGTACTTTGCCCCACATCTCACTTTGGCTTGCTTTACAATAGTACCAATTAAGTTAGCAATGATTAATTCCTAAGCTAATTAGTAATTACAATAGTATAACTAATATACTAATTCTGGATTGGAAGTGTAGTGGAGGTTTCTTTGCTTCCAAGGCTGGGTTGAAATAAACTCTCAAAAATCCCTTAACTCTGCATTGCCTTCTAAACCCCTAATGGTTGCACTATGAACTACCACACATATAAAACTACCTTAAAGGCACCAGATCTCCCCATCTAAGCAGGATCAGCCCTGATTAGTATTTAGATGGGCTCCCACCAATGAATATCATGTCCTGTTGGCCATATTTCCAAGGAAGGAACTGGCAAAGCCACATCTGAGTATTCCTTGCCTAAGAAAACCCTACGGAATTCATGGGGTCGCTGTAAGTCGGCAAGTGACTCAAAGTTACATTCATACACCGAACTGCAACTCCCAAAAGTCCCGGTCAGCAGAGCTTGTGATCACAGATTGTGGGAGCTGTACTGTTAAACACATGAATGCTGCTAGGTTGTCTATCTGACCTAGTCAATGAGAAGGAACAACCTATGTTTGTTGTGTGCCTCCATGTCATTTCTGACTTTATGCACATAAACACCCAATGATAGAGTCGCCTTAACTCCTAATAATCTATTTAATTAGTCCAATGAGTTAGTGTTTTGATGTAACACCCATTTAGTGATGCATGTGCTTTCAGGTTCCCCAAATTCCCTCTATACTATTGGTATGAAATGGACAATGTCTTTACTTCTGAATGACTCCAAAGGGCCATTGGCTAGTCCTTGTTCCATATATCTATCACTTTATATCCTGCCTTCTCCCCAACACTGGAATTCAAGATGGCTCTATCAGCCATTTTAGTAGCCAAAGGAAACAAAGCATAAAGTGCAGGTGGTATAGAGCTGAACAAATCTACCCCAGTTACCTCAATGCAGGATACTAATATATCTATAGTTTAGTATCAGGTCCTCTTACACTGCACAATTATAGCACCATGATTCCACTTTAACTGCCATGGCTGTATCCTGCAGAATCCTGGGGTTTGTAGTTTGGAGAGGCACTAGAACTTTCTGGATGAGAATTCTAAGTGTCCTTCCCTAAACTGCCACAGAAGGGAACCATGATAGTTAAAGTGAAATCACAGCACTATAATTGTCTAGTTTTAAAGAGACCCAAGCTTGTAATTTGGTGAGGCACTAGAGCTCTCTGGCTAATTTTTTAAACCTTGACTTCTCTATAAACTGCAAATCCTAGGATTCCATAACATGTTGCCATGGCAGTTAAAGTGGAATGATAACACTATAATTTAGTAGTGTGAAAGAGCCCATACGTATGTTACTCTTCAGCCAATGAAGACTCCTTATGACTGTGAACTAGGATTCAACTAATAGGCTTCCATGCAGGATATTGTTTTTCCAGTCTAAATCAGACTTATATCCCAAATACTGCAGTCTTGAGGCTGAACAAAGAAGGCCCTAAGTCATGTGGGGACAAAGTGCATTTTTCTGGTGCATTTTTTTAACATACCCTCATCATTTTAAAAAAGTTTACATGTGGGACTACTGGTCTCAGCACTTCTCGATTCATAGGGAGAGGCAGATCATCACCATCACTACCGCCTGTGTTGGCTAGGCAATCCAACAACATCTGGAGAGCTGCATAATTCCCACCATAGTGCTAAATCAGCACTGAGCTATAGGGTACACTTTCCTGATTCTCTAATGGTATTTTACCAAAATGGATTGTGTAGCTAAAAAAATGAAGTCACTTTCTTTAACTGGCACTTTTAATGGCACTATGAAGATAAGCACCAAGCACACTTTTTGCACACAGTGACATTACGGCTCTTTTGCACTCAATCAAAGGCTTCACAGTCAGA
The DNA here is from genome assembly GCF_019175285.1 of Sceloporus undulatus. Lineage (NCBI taxonomy): Eukaryota > Metazoa > Chordata > Lepidosauria > Squamata > Phrynosomatidae > Sceloporus > Sceloporus undulatus. The sequence continues at coordinate 252,299,089 of NC_056523.1, forward strand.
ACTATGGCACAGTATGGTCTTTGGTCCAGGGGTAAGGCACTTCAGTTGGTAATGCAACAACTGCTTCCTCCACTTCATTTAGCAGAATGCTTCTTGACAAAGGCTAGGTATTCCTGCACATCATCTGGGGAACCCAAAACAATGGGCACACGCTGGTGAATGTTTTCGGGCACAATGTCCAGGACTGCCTCCTTGCCTGTTGTCGCCAGTCCTCCAGCCTTCTCCATGATGAAAGCCATGGGGTTGCATTCATAGAGCAGCCTCAACTGGAATCACATAGTTTGAAAATAAAAAGAAAGCCATCAGCTAGTACTGCAGAAGCAAATAGGCACTTACAGATCACCAAAAAAAGCACTGCAGTTGTATCATGCTCCTTGTGTATTTTTTCAAATTTCAAACCCATGTTACTCCAAAGTAACTTCCAGTGTATTCAAAGATTTAAAGAAAAGTGTAATTTGGACTGCAGTTTGTCTTACCTCACAGGGTTGTTATGAGCATAAAATGGAGGAAGAGAACTTTGAGCAGCTTGGAGAAAGATTGCAAATTAAGTATGAAAGCATTGCTAAATCCAGATTTTATCAGTGAAAATATGCAAGAGACCCAGCACTATTAGTTGTGTACATAAGAAATACTGTTCTCTTTTCAGGTAAAGGGGAAAAGTTTTGTTTGTGACATTCTATGTAAATGAGTAACTGCTTATCTACAAACTGAAGCAAACACTGAAACAGTTTCAAAATTCAGATTAAAGTTGTTTGCTGAGCAACAGCCCTTCTCCCTTCCAAATATGAACTAGGAAAGTGTTTGCCAAAGAAATCACTGTCGGCAGCTTTTCCATTATTGAAACTGGAGCCTACACCTGAATCCTACATGAAAATGTCAGTAAGTGAAAAGTGATTGCATTTCTTATACTGTAGAGAAGCAGTGTAACTCTTTAGTGGTGTGGAATGTTTTGCCTTTCTTAAAATACACCAGCTAGCAAAACTAGTATTGAAACAATTATTTTAATTAGCATTTGCGGTACTTGATGTTTTAATTACATACACTTGCCCCATAATTCCAGACCTGATCTACACAAGTAGTGGAATCCTGAATGGTAGAGGGGATTCTGCCACTTTGGATGGCAGATGCAATTTCCCACAAGGCTTAAAAAATGGACATATCGAGAGAAATTTTATTCCAGCCCACTGTCTGCTCAGCTAGTTTTCCAACCATAGAATTTCATCTTAATTTGTAACACTTAAAATATGGCCCTTCACCATCAGCCTGAAACCATTCACACTGTGTCTAGTTCTTTTCCACAGTGCCATGACTGAAAACTCAAGAGTGTCCACAGAAGTAGGTGCAAGTCTAGAATATAGAGGCAATAATAACATGAAATATAAAAAGAAGTATATTTATGTTACCTTTCCCTTGGGGCTCTTTGAATTGGCTGGATACAGAAAGATTCCTCCGTAGACCAGTGTACGATGCACATCAGCAACCATAGATCCAATGTATCTGCTTCCGTAAGGGGAGCTACCATCCTAAGACAGCAATTGAAGAAAGCAGGGCATTACAATAAATGTTTCCTTTATTCCTTTATTTATTCCTTTATTCCTTTAGGTGTTGTAGTCCAAAATAATAGGAGGGAAGACAATTTGGGAAGACTGCACAGTATTTTATGAATGGATCACCATTACTCCCCATTAGGGCCAGTCCAGAAAACAGCTAAAATTTGTTTCTTCCTAACTGGGAAGAAATTGTAGCATCCAACTAGAACAGGACAACAGCTGGGCAAGTGACAGAGGTTAGGAGGCTGTGTTGAACCTCAGGAAATACTGGTGGGTTGATTCCCTCCCACTGCATTTCCCTGCAAACAAAACAAAACAAAAACAAAAATCTCTCCATCCTCAAATGACCCCAAACACACTCATTTTGTGTTGTTTTGGGGCCCAGGAGGAATCCTTTTTCTGCAATAGGAAATCACTTCTAGCATTGAAAAGAGCCACAGACAAAAATGATGTGCAAAGAGAATATGGCAAAACTGCCCACTCATGCTCCCTAAAGGGTGTTAGAGGCATTTGGGGGCAATGTTTTTAACCTGGGGGCTCAGCGGGCTCACAAAACAGCCTGTGGGCTGCACACAGTCAGTGCAGCATAGTATGCTGATCCGTAAACAAAAAGGACAAAATGCAACCAAAGGAACAGAAGAAGCCAACTCCTCCAGACGGTCATCATGTTCACTATAGGGAAGCTCATCATGCAGACCCTTCAACCACATCTGACTGCCCTATGAAAAGCCAAGGCAGTAGAAAACAATGTGTGAAGTGGATATACTGAAATATATCCACTTGGATATATTTAGGACTATTTTTAAAATTTAAAAATTCCTACACAAAGGAAAAGTATGAAAAACCTGAAGATGGCCCCATGCAGTGATCTACTAAAGCTTATCACACAGATTCCCAGCACTTTAACACAGCACATGAGAGGCCAGTGCAATATGACTGGCAGCAGCCCACAGGTATTTTTTTTCCACCTCTTTTCCTACAAAAGATTTTCATGCTGGAAATTTTAAAAGTTCAAACCAATCCTTAAAGTTTCTTGGACATATCACATTTACCCTTCTTATTCTAGGGACCTTATCATATGGGAGGCAAAGTGCCCAAATCCTGTGGGTAAACAGGGTTTAGATCCCAGGAAAATCTGACAAAAGCAGGATTGTTTTCAGTCATGTCAGGCTAACTGAGCATTAACCCGACATTAACCTGTGCAGAAAGTGGGCAAAATTGGCTGCTTTTTACTTCCGGGAAAATCCTGAAAGTAAAAAGCAGCCAATTTTGCTCACTTTCTGCAAGGGTTAATGTTAACTGAATTAATGTTCAGTTAGCCCAACGTCATCTGAAAACAATCCCGCTTTTGTGGGATTTCCCCGTATTTAATTCCCGTTTATCCACGGGATTTGGGCACTTCCCTCTCATGTGATAAGGTCCTAGGAATCAACCTTGCTTCTCAATTTGTATAAAAAATTATTGAAGCTTATAGTTGGAAGGGACCACAAGTGCCATATAGTCCAAGCCCATGCCACACAGAAATACACAATTAGAGCAATTCTAAAATATGCCAATCCAACTTCTAGTTAAATACCTCCTAAGATGGCATGTTTGCCACCCTATGAGGCAGTCTATTCCACTGTTTAAACAGCTCTTAGAGTATCCAATTTACAGCGGTCCCTCCATATTCGCTGGGGTTAGGGGCACGGAACCCCCTTGAAAGTGGAAAAATTGCAAATAAAAAACCACTATGATTTTATCTTGCCATTCCACTACCTGTACAAGTACAATATCTGCCAGAAATTGACCATAGAATCACACTGGAGGACTTACAAATATCAAGAGAATTGTTTTCTCTAGTAACCTCTAAGTCCCCCAGTGCAACTCTATGAACTATTTCCAGCAGAGCTGCATTGGAGAAGCTAGAGTCCTAGAGAGAACATATTAATCAAATCCTCAAATAATCAAAGCTGCAAATGTAGAGGGCTGACTGTATTCACAATGTTTAGGTGGAATCTTCTTTCTTGTAGTTTGAATGAATTTGTTCATTTTTTAGTCTCTGGAACAGCAGAAAACAAGTTTGGTCCACACACAGGACTGCTTAGATCCAGAGGGCTGGATGCAATCCATAGGATTCCATTCATATCAATGGATGGAGACAGTTAATGCAATACATGGAATCAAAGAAGTGATGATTCCCTGTGTATTTTGATACCAAGTCTATTAGCAGAAGCTTACCTGAGGAAATTTCTTTTGCTTAAGGTATTCTGTGACAGCCGGATCAAAGTAGGCAGCATATCCCTCATTAAGACTGTAGATATTTCCTTTTTTCTTTATTTTCACATCTCTGTTGACCAAAATGAATTCCCCAATTGCCTAGCATTAAAAAAAGAAAAGGAAGAAAATCATTCCCATTCTCATAGCAAGCACTTTATAGCCAAGCAAATTCCATGCATAGTTTAACAGCAACAGCGAACACCTTACTACAATGCAGAGTGATGTTGGACAAGTTATTACTAGCAGAATAATGTATTTTTATACATATGTACAAGTTAGAGAATGTACACCGTCACATCAAGTGGACTGTATTTGTTGTAATTCCCCTGCAAAGTTTAAAAGTAATTAGGAATACCTTTGGCAATAACAGAGGGCTATTTACTAGCATAGTTCCTCATTTAGGAACAGCCATATAAATCTTGTCCATACTAAAACCAGTTATTCCTAAATGGTGTTTATGCTTTCATGATTATCTAAGGAAAGTGTTACTACATATACACAGCATAAAACTCATAACAGCTAAGGGGAAACAAACAAAAAGCAAGTTACATGCAGCCATTTCAAACATACAGTAAGTTCTGCTATAAAGCGATAGTTGCATTCCTTAAAAAAACCTGTTATAATATTCATGTTCTAAAAATAACAGGACTTATATGGAAAATAGTTACAGCTGAGGTAGGTGGCTTTTCCTAGGGGCCTTTATAGACATCTAATTTTTGCTGCTTTGCCATTCTTTTTCACTTGTAAAGAAGCTGCTGGTAGGGTGCAAGATAAGAGTTCGTGCTGAAAACTGCTACTCTGCTATGTTCAGCATTACATTCCCTTTTTTCTAAGACTTGCAATTGCTTTTTAATTTCTATCAGCACGTTTGCTAACACAGAAGTATAAAGCTCTCTTGGTTTTGTATTTCATCATTATCTTCATCTGCTGCAACCTCAGCAGTTGCGACAAGCTGCTGCATACCTTCCATGCAGGAATTTTCTCCATGTGATTCCAACAACTCATTGATATAATTTCCCACCTCCTGAGATCCGATCTGCTTTGCAGGTGGAGCACAGCTTTCTTTGATTGGTGCAGGCTTTTTTTAATGGCTTAAAGCCCGAAGAATCACAAACATACCCATAAAGGAATATTTTCCCCTCAACAAGTATGTACACAATCTTTAGTGACATCATTCCAAGCCTCAACAATGATGTTGACGCCATTCTTTATGTTAAAATTCTTCCAAAATTCAGCCAAACTTACCTTGTCACCTGTGGTTGGCAAGCAACTTTGCCTCAAATAATAAATCTGATATAACCCCCTGATCCATAGGCTGTAGTAGAGAAGTTGTATTTGGTGGTAAAAAATATCACTTTGATGTGTTGTAAAAGCTCAGCAACTGTATAGGGATGACAGTGCATTGTCTAAAAGCAGGAGAATTTTAAAATTCGTATTCTTCTTCTTGCAGTATTTTCTAAAACTTCTTCAAAAACACCAGTTAAGAGATCTGGAAAAAATTGCCCTGTCATCCATCCCTTCTAACTTGATCTAAAATATACACCTAAAGTTGACTTTAAATACTCCTTTGAAGCATGCAGGCTGCAGAGTGGTAATCAGCCACAAGCTTCAACTCCAAATTACCACTAGCATTTGAACCAAGCAACACAGTCAATCTGACCTTTGCAGCTTTGAATCCAGAGATATGGACTTCACTCTCAGAAATATACGTTCTAGATGGCATGCATTTCCAGTACAACCCTGTTTCATTAGCATTAAAAATCTGATCCAAGTTGTAGTTTTCTTCTTCAGTTAATTTCCTTCATAGAGGAAGGAATATATTTGCAATTTCTTCATGTGCACTTGCAGCTTCACCACATAGCCTAACATTATGAAAACCATATCAGCTCTTCAATCCAGCAAACCAGCCACTACTAGTACTAAATGATGGCACTTTACTAGGATTTTCAGACTTCTTAGCTAATGCTAAGAGCTAATGCAGTCTCTTTTATTGTTAGAAATGTGGTCCCACATCAGCTTTTGTTTGACCTTCAATCCATGCACTTAGTAGTTTTTCTGTCTCCTTCATACGTGATCTAGATTTGCTTGCACTTAACTTAGTCCCTGCAATACAACTTGCTTTAATTTTCTCTGCATTATATGTGCAATATGGATTCCTTTATTCCTGCTGCACGAACAAGCTCACGTGCACATTTTGTTTAAAATGCTTTATCACATTAAGCTTCTCTTCTAGTGACATTTTTTACCACAGGGCATTTCTTTGAAGCACTCTTACATAGCACCTTATTCAGGAAACACAATAATGTTTCAGATGAACACAGCAAAAATCACTTCTGAGCACTTTACAACTGATTAAATGAATGGCTAAAATGAGAGAAGTGGGATTGCATCTTTACAGCCAAGATGCAGAGAAGCACCGATTTTGGCAATTTTGAATGCACAAGATGGAATTGCACTATCTGCAAATAGTTTTCCTCTGTTAACTGATCATGTTACTGCCAATCTGCCTCATAAAAACATGCATTATGGCTGAACTTACTGTATACACAATGGAGAATTCCAGGTTCTAGCAACAGAATCCAGAATTCATTAAACTCCAGCTTCTCAGATGTGAATAGACAAAGTAAAATTCAAGCAAGTCTGTTGAATATCACTTCTCCTATGCAAAAAGTGGTTTTCATTAAAGGTATGAGAGCTATGTTGTAACATGCAATCTGCTAAGGACGTTCAAGGATGAAAATACTCTAGGGTGTTTAAGATGTCACACACATAGGATCACCACACTTACTCTTTTAAAGACATCAGGATGCAATCTGAAAGTGTACAAGAACATCTGTTAACATGATTTTGATGGATATAGACTAAAAGAAGATTCCCTTGTTTGAAAACTTCTAGAGTAAAAGGAGCCAATCTGATGTAGTAGTTTGAGTACTGGACTAGGACTCCAGGAGACAAGGGTTCAAATCCCTGGTCAGCCACAAAAACCCACAGGCTGACCTTAAGGCAAGTCATTGGCAGTGTTTGCACAGAGCCAGAATAACCCAAAGTATTATGGCCCCAAAACAGCCCTGACTTCCCCTTCATTACCTTCACACTCTGGAGTGATGCTGGTTAGCTATTTGTATGTGTTTCCAACGGTGTCATCCGCCACTGGCATGAGTTGCTTCCTCTGAGGCTGAAAACGAGGTGCTCAGCATCAATCACATGGCCGGTTGCCTTATTCTGATCTCAGAGGGGACAACTCATGCCAGTATCAGGTGGCACAATGAGACAGGCATGCAAACAGCTGCCCACTGTCACTTCACAAGACTGCAAATCTTCTGGGGATATCCAGAGCAAAAGGTTACCTTATTTTAATCTGTTTAAGAGTGGTATACCACAGATTCAGTTCTGAACTAGATGTACAGCATCTGGACAGTTCACACCAGAAGTGAAAATTGGGCCTTTCATTGTCTTCACTGGTCGCTATGAGGGGAAGGCCTGTTTTTTGACTCATTAAGATATAGCCATAATGTCACATTCAAAGAGGAAGGCAGTGGCAACCCCCCTCTTAACAAATCTTGTCAAAAAGACCCCTTAATATTTGCCTTCAAGAAACAACCTGAAGGCACACAACAGCAACGAAGGAAAGGCAACCGCTTTAAATTCTAAAGATTCTTAAAACTATATGTTCGTTAAGTATGAAAATGACACTTCAGCTTTGATAGATAGTATGCAGCTCAATCTATTCCCTTTTCTGTACTCAAAAGAAAGCCAGAGGACTGTTTGCCTCCAGTGATGGTCCTAATTCATACTAGGGTCCCAGGCCCTTCAATCTACATAAAAATACACTCTCATTTGTTTCAATTGAAGATTTTTCCCTATGCAAAAAGAAAGTAACACCCATATAGATGTGGATGACAACAAGGAACAAAATTTAAAACCCTCTGCATCCAACAGTAAAATCCTAATCCATGCAGGGTCTGTTATATTTACTTCTGAGTAGGAAAATTGGGAACATGTCCCCCCTATGTATTTAAGGTAATAGGTAATTTGGGCTTAATGCTGAAAGGAGACTTCAGAGTATTTGGAGGGTGAAGATGTTAGCAAGTATGATGGGAAACCCTGGCAGGATGGGTGGGGCTCATAGCACCCCCAGGAGCAGGATTGCAAAACCAAGGGTATGCAAGTGTTTGAATGTAAGGATCCTAAGTAAATAAGCTATTCTTTCTTTGACACACATGCCTAGTTTGCTCATCTTAATGTTACTGTACATGAATTTTGAAAGCAGAACCAGCTTTATTACTTTTAGGAAAAACTTATTGCTTCTTTTAATAAATTATTACAATATTCTTGGGGGGGGGGCAATTTCTGCCCAAAGCATAGAAAATAAACTTTTTCACAGAATATTATTTGAATGGCTTACCGGATCCAGCATAAAACAATTGACACCACATTCCAGGGCCAAGACAAGCATGGTGGCACTGCCATAGAGGGCATAACCAGAGGCTACAAGATTACGCCCAGGCTGTAGAGCATCTTTCTCACAAGGTGCACCAGGAGAAACCTTGAGTAAGGGAGAAAAACCTTCAGAGCTGGAAGTCAAATGTTATGGGGTTTTTTTAACCTTAAAGTATTGTTGAGAACTTTCTTCTTTCCTAAATGCTTTAAAACTGAAAATGGCTTAAGGAAGAAACTAAATGGGAAGAATTACATCTGTTAACAATAATTTTATGTGGTTTTCATGAGTAGTGAGCTCCGAGTTGGAGAATCTTTCTCTCAATTTCAGTGCCTGAGGGTTCAAAGGAACTCCCACTTTCCCCCACAGTGTAGCATTTGGATTTTGCTGGGAAATGTCATAACACATATACCATTATTATTAGTAAACATGCTTTAGTACACTGTAGAGCCTATAATTCTAGAAATAAATTACCTGTTATAGTTTTACTACTCAGGCTGGCTGACATTATCAGGAGCCTTATCCTAAAGATTTCTTCTAAAAAATAATCCTTGGTTGGGTATGGGGTGGATTGAACTCAGAGGAAATGTGCCATTGGGCTGAATTCCATATTCTTCTTTAGATCCCAGACAAACTACATGCAGCTTTTCTTCTTTTAGCACAAATGCCAATGTTGGGCTAGCTAAGGACCCATGAATACTTGAGGAAGACATTTTGAACCCACAATATTTTTCTTCAAGGGCAAGAAGTATCTAATAAAAAAAGTCATCTTCTATCTTGATATCTTCCCAGTTTAAGTTGGGATGGCATCCATAACTAGCCTGGTATTTATTAACTGTGCACATGAACTGCCTATTTATCTATAGAAACCTAGTTTAGGTATATTCATTATATTAATTAGTAATTAATACGGGATACAATTTCTTAAAATCAGCAGAATTACTACTCTATGGCCCCATACAGACAGGCCAAAATAAAGCTGCTTCGGGTCACTTTGGAGGTATGCTCTTTAAATGATGCAAGCGTCCTAAGAGTCTAGAATCTGCACCAAAGCCACGCTTCAGTCCTAAGGACAGGAGCATAGCTTTGGTGCAACTTCCAGACTCTTAGGACGCATGCATCATTTAAACAACATACCTCCAAAGTGACGCAAAGCAGCTTTATTTTGGCCTGTCTGTATGGGGCCTATGTTACAGAAAGCAACTTTATTATTGTATGTCTTAGAAAACAATTTTCTAAGCAGGAAAAAAGCACATATAATATAGGACATTGAAAAGTAAGCACAAGGGAGTCTACTTATTTTTCAAGAAAGTAAAATAGATTGCATGTGGAAAATGACAGGCTGGTAGAGTGAAGTTGCTTTATTATTAAAAAGATTATGAAAATAATCTTTGTTCAATTCGAACAGAATGCAATCAGGCAACATGCAATTCGGAGAAATGTGGGGTTTGTGCTGGGGAGAAGCAAAAAACTCCATAAATTCTGCTGAAAAGGAATTAGTGGTTTATATCAGATATCTGTGAGTATCCACAAGGATCTGCATTACACAACATGTGGTCATCCACTTGTTTGTACGGATTTGCATGGCTGTGCAATTTTGGCACAGTTAGGGCAAACAGATGCAAATTTGAGCAGGAAAGTGAAATGTGCAAAAATCCACAGCAGTTCACATGCTATACTTGCATGCAGACTAGCCCACAGAGATGGGCAAGATCTGAAGGGAGTTTACTCAAGTGTGGTGGCATGGAACTGGGAAGGCTACTGAAAACAACCTAAGATATCAAAACCAAAACAATAGATAGATTGAGATGTCAAACAGCTACTGTTAAAGGCAACAGCAATGATCACATGTTTCTTATTTTCTTTTTTAAACATATGAGGTGATTCTGATTGTTATTTCATAGTAGTTTTACTTATACTGTTCCCCTTTCCCTGCAGTGCAGCTAAGGAGAGCCAGTTTTCACTATCAGATATTCACCTTTCCCCTATTATTTTAGAGAAAAGAGGATTATTGCTGAAATTGAAGCAGGGGGGGTGAAGGTGGGGATGGGGATTAAGCCTCCTCTCCATGCACTAACATTTGTAAAGAAAAGAAGATATAATATGCCATTTGGCAGCTGAATCTGTCAACTTTATGCTTACTTTGCTATTGGACAATGCTAGTTAGCAGATCTCCACAGTGTATATATACTTTACAATTCAGCAAATCCTAGAGCCTGGATAAGAAAAACAAATAGCAGGGTGTGTGCCTTAAATAGTCAACAACCATTTTGAAAACATGCTAATCCAGAATTTCAAGTCTTCTCCAAGCAGGGCTCTTGCCTGTCATAAGATAGTGAACCTCCAACTGTTTGTGCAAGTAATATCCCGAATGGTGTTAATTACTTAGTGCCACAAGTATTCTGAAGATCTCACTATGACTTTGCAATCAGTTTACAAGTTTACTTCCTCATTTTTGAGAAGTCAGATGACGCATTTGCATGCTACGGAACTTAAAATCATTTTACTGAAAAGCACTATAGCTGAAAAAGAAAACAGTCACATCTAATTTGATTCTGTCCAAACCTAATGATCATTCTTGTCAGTTAATCCTTGTACTTCCAAACATTTGAGAAAGTTCATATTAGTCTCCAAAGCAGAATATTTTTAAAAGAGTTACTCACAGCAGCTCACAGTATGGACAAGCAAGTATTAAATATGATGTGTCCTACCTTTCTGTAGATAGCAAAAATGGTTCCAATAGAAACAAGGCAGTCAATGTTAGAAGAGCCATCAAGTGGATCCATGCAGACTATGTATTTACCCTATGAAAAATAGTTGAATACAATTGAAACAGATGCATTTAAGTAAATTTGTGCTTGTTTTATTACTAAAATATTCTCATCTATTCAGGTGATTTCAATTTGATCCACACAGCCTATCTGGTGATAAAATTCAATATTTTTCATGCTGATGTAAACAGCCCTGAAGTACAAACAATGAAGAAGGTATCACAATAATGTTGCACTATCTACATATACATTTTGGAAAGGGAAAAAGTGTTGTTCCAAGTCCTGTATCTTGAAGATAACTGTTTGAGACTTTAGTTCAAAGATCTCAATAACTAAAGCCACATAATGCTGAGAGACTGCAAGGAGCTAGTGGATTTGAGAAATAATTGGGTAATGTCTCATCCCATCATATACAATAGAGGTGGGCAACTGGTCGGGGGGGGGGGGGGGGGTTTTTTTTCCCCCCCCCCCTATCCAGGTTTTCTAAAGGGGATGTTATGCTACTTTCAGATGCCATTTGGGATTGCTAAACGGCTTGTATTTGAGGGGTGGGGGATTTGGGGTAAGGCAGGAGGGCAGCCAACAGTATTTTTGCACATTTTTGTATGTTTCAGCATGATCTGTGGGGAAACAATCTGCTGGTTTATTTTTTCACATTTAGAGGGTTTCAAGGGAATGGCTGAAGGCCTCAAGGGCTGCAGAAGTGAGATTGAGGGACACCTTGTGCTGTCTCCACAAGCCTGTATTACCTTACAGTTTATGGATGACAACAATAACATTATTTAGATTATAATTCTGAATTATGATCATGTGTCCTGTTATCCTAGATACCAGAATAGGAAACCAACAGAAAAAAAATAAGGTGGTCCCAATCCACTATGGAGTTTATCTTGTCCAAGTACCATTACATTGAAATGTGTGTATCTCAATGAGTTTCATGCAGACTGGACACAACTAAAACTGTCTATTAACACTTTAAAAGAGAGACAGACAGACAGAGAGGAGGCCATTACCAAAATGTCTATTTTTAAAGTAACAGATATTAAAGGCAGGGCACACATAATTAAACTCTGCAGTTTAAGTCAGGAAGGGCATCCTCTGGGCTGTACTGGCCTCCTCAATCTACAAGGAACTGCAACCTCTCCTAGCTGTTACAAAATTTGTTGCTGCACAGCAACAAAAAATGTTGCAATTAGCATTTAAAACGTAGTTTATATGGAGTACATGCCTTATTTGATCAACTAGATAGCACATATGGAAATGATATTAATCTTCAAAATAAGATGCTCTAACATCTCATTTTACATATAAATTGCAGATTTTTGACCTGCTGCTAAAAGTTGGTGGTGTGAATGATGGTTTCAAAAGTTGGGATAGGAAGAATTAAACATCTTCTGCTGGCCAGTGATCCTCCCCTTTAAATGCCCTCTCAACTCTTGAATTAACATTATGACAGAAAGGTAGGATAGAGAGCCCTGTATTTTCCTTGTAATATCTAGGACCACTGTCAACAGACTTGGCTCAGTTTTCTGCACTGAAAAGGGTATTGCCCTTTGTCCTCTGAAGTCAGTATCTTAGGTTAATTTTTACATGTTTAAAAGATAGCTGTTGCTCAATGCTGCTTTGATGGTAAGCAAGAGGCACTTACTTGTTTGTCTTCTTCCACTATGATTGCATTTTTGTTTTCTTCTGACACAATTACACAGGTTGTGAAAGATGACTTGAGCATGTTGATCACCATGTCATTGGAAAGGACGTCTAATTTCTTTACTTGATCTCCTGTCACATTGGTAGTACCAGCAATTCCATAACTGAAGGCAGACAGAAAGAACATAAGTAAAACAAGTCACCACAGAAGCATTTATTTTGTTTCAAAGACAAAGGGCTTAAGTATCTCACAAAGAACTCTAGGGACTTTGTTCCTACTGTGTTTTGCTATCATCAGTTAGGGTTAGTGTTCCATATTTGGCAAAGTGAGCAGGAAATACATGTGCAGATATCATTTTAAACCATAATTTAGTCTTGGTGCTCCGGATGTTGTGCAACTCCTGCTCTCATCATCTTGGAATGATTCCAGTTCCATCTGTCTCAACATTGTTAGCAGGACTACAGGTTCCCCCAGCTATAGATTTTCATAAGCTGACTGAAGAACAGTAGACTTCACTCCTGCATGTGCCTGTCCCCTTTTCCTCTTGAGCTCAACCACAAAAGCGGGATTCAAAAGTGTTCAGTTCTGATTTCAATTAAATAAAGTTTGGTATATCATCAGGCCCCTAAAGTGTGGTTAATGTATATTACTTTAAAAAGGGGCCTGCTTCATAACCCCTGGATTAAATCTGGCTTGTTTTAAATAAATTATAAAGATTAACCCACATTGTTGGGTTTGGCTGCAATTAATTTAACCTTACACATAAACTGCTGAACTCTTCATGACCAGGCTGGAGGGTGAGGAAGAAATAAATAAGCTCAAGAGATAATGATAAACTATAGTTCAGAACAGCATTATGAAACCTCTAGTATCCCAGATGATACTGAATTTCAATTCTCACCAGCCGTAACCATCAGGCAAAGGTGAAATATGAGTGGAGTAATAAATCATCAGTATCTAGAAGGTTGAAGATTCCAGCCTCTTGTTTAGATTGACATCTGAATATAAACAAGCGTGTGGACATCTGTTGTAATCCTGTATTTATATTTCTTTTATAATCTCACTCTGTCCTTCTAACGTTTCATTTTAATTTTTCCAGAGTCAAGAATATCACCAGAACTATTTTCTTAAATCCATCCAATTTTATTCCAAACTGCTGACAACTGTAATTGTGTCAACAGTAAAAAGGAAATTATTTTCACAGGAATTAAAAATTCCTATAACAATTTAAAACAGATGTCGAGGATGACAATAATGTTATTTTCATTTCCTGAAAATATTCCCCTAAGTGTGGAATATGAATGAACACTTAGCTTTCCAATTGAAATCAACTGAACTTTATGACTTTAATATATTATTAAACTTTGCTGCAACATATTGATTTTTCAAATAGAAAACAAGTCAGGGTTTTTCTTTTTCTGTCGTCAGCCTTCAGACGCCATTTCACTGTTGAATTCAGTAGGAAAATCCACATGTGAAAAACAAAGATACTCTGATGCTACATGGAATGTACCTTGAACTGTAAATACCACCTCGCTCTAAGGAACAATGCTGTCCAAATGATTATCTGAAAGGGTAAAGGGTAAAGCTTGCTTGTGGATTTCTCAGAAAACTCTTTATATGAAGTTTTCCTTTATGTAAGTATTTAGAATATTTCAGTATCCTAGTTTTTATTAACTCCTACAAAAATCATATAGAGTCCTAGTAAGACAACATGATCAGGGAATACATAATATCCTATAGTCTTGTTATTCACTGAGATGTCTGACAAACCAATCTCATGCTGATAAGAGGGTCACAGTGTATCAACAGTAATGCAAGCTGCTACTGTGTTGGCTCAACTGTGTTTTGAATTAGCTAGATAGGAGTGTAGAGGGGAATGTTCAATGTAACTGAAAGAGTAAGAACTCTAAGGAACTATGCCCAAACAAAGGTACATATGAAGAATGGTGTAAACACTGGTCTCTTCATGCTACCACTTCCTATAAAGATCGAGTTGCAAACAGCTACACTTGCACCATAACTTGCTCCACACTTAAGAGGATGTTCACATATCATATTTCATTGTGTAATATGCATTTCAAAAGATACCTTGTTCTTTCTAACAGCAAGTGTTTCCTGTACCCCATTCCCAAAACACTAAAAGAAACAATGCCATCTCAAAACTTACCAGGTATAAATGCTTCTGTTCCCTTTTCTTTGTTACTCTGAAATACCAAGAACCATCTTCTGTATTTAGTCTTAATGTTATTTTCAACTGTTTCTAAGTTAGAAACAGAAGGGAAAAAACCCTACTGGACAGGAATAAAGTTGGAATCTTTTTCCTGTTTACCTGAGAATTAGATGCATTTAACTCACTGACCATGGACAGGATTGCAAAGTACATTGTACACATACCTTTCCCATCCTGGTACCCTTCAAGATATGTGTGTATGTGCCTTCAAGTCACCTGTCCACTTATGGCGACCCCATCAGTTACATAGGGTTTTCTTATGCAATGAATACTGTACTCAGAGGTAGATTTTGCCAGTTCCTTCCTCTAAAATATAAGCTACAGCACCTGGCATCCCTTGGGGCCTCTGACAATCTCAACAGACCAGCCATAACGGCCAGCATTGGGGCACAGTGAGGGTGTGGTGGTGTCCACATGACACATGCCCCAACTTCGCCTCCATGCCAGTGTGATGTGCCCCACCACACAGCGGGCAGCATCATGGTGTTCCTCTGGTGCTGCATCCAGATGACGCAGCACCAAAGGAGCTCTGAAAAGCCGAGCTATGGCACCCTTTCTGCGACTTTTTGTGGAGTGGAAAGGCCAGATTGGGGTTGCAGCATGTAGTTGCCGTGGTCCCTATCTGGCGCTGAAAGGAGCGGTCTGTTCAGCCCCTCATTCAAGTACAAACCAAGTACAAGTACAAACCAAGGCTGACCCTCCTTAACTCCCAAATTCTACTGAAATACAACCCCTATCATGCTCCAGCCAGACTGGTGGCCATTCTTCCAACACATCTTGAAGGTACATTAGGGTCTCTAATAGGAGACTGTAGAAGGAGCTGTTGCCATGCATGGCTCAAAACATGATATTAACAGCACCTGGCCTCCTGAGGTGCCAGCAATGGATCCCCACTTTGCATGGACCCCAAAACAGGAGGCTTGGGGGTGGCTCCAGCCCTTTTACGACTAGGTTGTGGGGTCAAGCCCCAACTGGCCCATTACCTAGACTTGCCTAAATATCCTACAGGCACCAGATCCTTTCTGATCTTGGAAGCTAAGCAGGATCAGCCCTGGATCAGTACTTGGATGGGAGACGGCCAATGAATTTGTAGCCTGTATTTCAGAGGAAGGAACTGGCAAAACCACCTCCTGAGTATTCCTTGCCTAAGAAAACCGTAGGAAACTGATGAGATCACCGTAAGTCAACAGGTGACTTGGAGGCACAGACACACATAGGAATTTATCACGCTGGGGCTAATTTTAGCATTAAAGACAGATTAAAGCACATTTAAAGCATCCGGCTGATAAAGTTAAAATGGCAAGTAATTGCACGGATGGCTATCACACACAATTGCACAAATAAAGTGATATCGTGATGGCATTGTTGCCGAAATCCTGAAAGTAAAAAAGATGTGTGTTAACGTTTCTTTGTGACCACTTTAATGGTGGGTTTTGTTTGATGTCGTGTGAAACCGTTATGCGTAATTACGTGATTTCCCCAGGATATTCCTGGTATAAACTCCATACTCAAACAAAATTCCTATGCAGTTGAGCCTCCTCAGGCATTATCATCCAGCAGTGTACTAAATGCTCAATATTAGAAATGTTAAAACAATGATTGCCATTAAGCCCTTCACAGAATAATAAATTCTGCTGTCATGTGTGCACTTACTTTGGAATAAGCGATGCTGAATATACATGGATAACATATCTGCCTAAACATTGTGCTCATAAGGCTCTTCATATTTAAGGGTGCTTCCATGATACTAGATAGGAAGAGCCATTTGCCCTCTTTTTGCAAGTAGCCAAAATCAATACCAACCTCTCTGTGGATATTGAGGCCCCCTTTTAAAACAATCCCAGGAGTCCTGCCATTTTGAGTCCTCAGATGCCATTTGATTAAAACTCCCATCATCCCTAGCCAACATGATCAGTGGCCAGGAGTGATAGGGCCTATAGTCCAATCAAATCCATGTGCTGTTGTTTGACAAATGCTGGGCCAATATTCAGCAGTGAGGACTGGAGAAGAGAAGGAGCAAAACTTAGGCTGCTGTATCCACATTCCAGTAATAATGCAGTTTGACACTGCTTTAACTGCCATGGCGGAAGGTTACGGGATTCTGGGATTTGTAGTTTTGCGGGTCAGTTTGCCTGCCCTGTCATAAGAGCTCTGGTGTCCCCACCAAACTACAAATCCTATTATTCCAGGGATGTTGAAGCGGTGTCAAATTGATTTATTTCTGCAGTGTAGATGTGGTCTCCAAAACTGTGGTCTCCAAAACTGCGGTGGATAAAAAGGAAGGCAATGTTCATTTGGGGTGGAGAGGCAGGCTAAGGCTGTATCCACACTGCAGAATCAATCTAGTCTGACACTGCTTTAACTGCCATGACTCAATGGCATGAAATTCTGGGATTTGTAGTTTTGTGAGCTCTTTCGGTGCGATGTAGTATAGTGGTTTGAGAACTGGACTACAACTCTGCAGTTCAGGGTTCAATTCCCTTCTCAGTCATAGGAACCCACCAGGTGACTTGGGCAAGTCACACTCCCTCAGCCTCAGGGGCAAAGTTCTTGAAGACACACAACAACAACAACAACAACAACAACAACAAGGGATCTTAGGCCTCCTTTGCCAGAGACCTCTTGTGCCAACACAGACTACAACCAGAGTACAACTACAACTAGGCACCTCAAAATGTAGGACATTTGAGAGAGAAAATAGAGGACACAGCCGAATAAAAGCTGGGGGCACTGATATTATGGTATTGATTACTTTAGATGTCTTGTTTCCTATCTTTGATTGTTTCAATTGATTTTAATTGGAGTGTTATTTTTATTATAATTTATTATAATTATTATTATTTTTATTATAGTTTATTATTATTATTATTGGAAGTATTGGAAGTATTGTGTGGATCTGTTTTAATGAGGGGGGGACTATTTTTTAATTGTATTGTATGGTTTTTATTTATAGAATAGAAATATTATTATTATTATTATTACTATTATTATGAATGTAAATGCATGCTTCTTCAGGTACAGAATGGAGGACATTGTGGACATGTTCCTCCTGGAGAGAAGGCTGGAATGTAGGACCCTCTTTTTGGAAAAGGAGGACCAAGCCTGACTGCATTTCCCAGGAGTCCCTAGCACCGATGCATTAAAAGCGGTATGAAGGCGGATTATCTCCGCGCTGCAGACGCAAAGAGGAGGTGCCCTCGTTCCCTGACTCACAGGTTGGCGATGCCCGCCTTGCGGACGGCGGTGGAGATGGCCTTGACGGCGGTGCAGAGCGCGTTGAGGAGCTGGGTGAGCTCTCCGGTGCCCCGCGCCTTCCTGCCTTCCTCCATCACGAAGCGGGTCAGAGTCGTCACGTTGGTGTCGAAGGTGGAGCGGTCCGTCATGATGATGGTGATGATGAGAGCAGCAGCAAAGAACGAGGAGAAGGAGAGGCAAAGGTGGCCAGAGTCCCTCCAGTGCCACGCCTCCTTTAAGGGCCAGGGGCGGGGCCTCCTCACAGGCCATGAGCCAATCAGGAGAGAGGGGCGAGGCCTTCTACACACACACACACACACACAGAGAGAAAGAAGGCAAGCTGTGGAGCTCCTGCCCTCTCAGAGAAATGCATGTTCCCATGGCCCTAGATATAGATATAGTTATAGATATGCATGCTCTATTGGTCCTAGATATAGATATAGATTTGCATGCTCCCATGGTCCTAGACATAGGTATAGTTATAGATATGCATGCTCTATTGGTCATAGATATAGATATAGATTTGCATGCTCCCATGGTCCTAGACATAGGTATAGTTATAGATATGCATGCTCTATTGGTCATAGATATAGATTTCCATGCTCCCATGGTCCTAGACATAGATATAGATATGCATGCTCCCATGGTCCAAATATGGATATAGATATAGATATGCTTGCTCCCATGGTTCTAGATATAGATATATATGTGCATGCACCCATGGCCCTAAATATAATATATATGCATGCGCCCATGGTCCCCTTAAAGGACTGCATTTGCAGCTTGGGAGTGCTCCTAGATTCATAGCTTCTGGTGTCAAATCAGCTAAATGCAACAGTTAATAGTGCTTGTTATTAGCTTCAGCTGATACACCAGCTGCTTCCTTTTCTGGAACCAGGGGACCTAACAACAGTGGTACATGCACTGGTAACCTCTCGTCTAGATTTCTGTAATGCGCTCTACATGGAGCTACCCTTGTACCTAGTCCAGAACCTTTGATTA
>NC_056523.1:252322193-252362996 GCF_019175285.1 Sceloporus undulatus
TTCAAAATTTGGCAGCCAGCTTGGTCACCTATTTTTTTCTGGGCACAGTACAAGTTGTTGTAATGACCTTTCAAGCCCTTCATGGCTTTGGCCCCACCCATTTGTGGAATCCCTTCTTCTCCTTACAACCCACCCACACATTAATTCCTCTGAAGAATACCAGCACCATAAAGACCAGTGGCTGCTTTACCCAAACTCTCATCATCAGCCACTACCCAATTATTTAATAGCCTCCGGAAGAGATCTAAACATCACTAATCTTGCACTTCAAAAAGCATCAGATTTTGTTTACATTACTCATCTTTATATTATTTATTTTTTTTAATTTTTTAAATAATGGATGTTTATTGCTGTAAGGCACTTTAAATTGTGTTTTGTTTGGAGGGATAATGACTTGTTTTATTATTAGTTTTTGAGCTTTATGTGCGGTCTTGCCCCCCATTTTTGGCACCTAGTTGTCCTCCCTTTGGTCCACACATTGCAGATATCCAGTCTGGGACACTTTAACTGCCCTGGCTCAGTGCGTAGGGAAAGAGGAGAAACTGGGCCACAGATCACTTTAGTGTCATCCACCACGCGCTTTTTCTTCTCTCCCTCTGGATGACCCCATAGCTAGATTAATCTATTTTCACAAATGAGAAAGGTAATTCACAGAATGATAGTGTTGCCTTTTGATAATCAGTTCATTAAGCCACCAGCCAGGAGGACACACTCAGTGAGAGGCCCAGAATATTCTTGTCTGAGTTTATTAATACTTGTCTACACTTTTTACCTTGGGGTTACTTGAGGTGCATCAACACAACATCAATAAATCATGCTATGTATGTATACACATACAGACACACACAGGTTAATTATGCTGACCCAGAGATATAACAAAGGCTGATCCAATCCAATGAATCATTACTAGGAGTACATATTGAATCAATGGATAATAACATGAGGTGCCAAGTTACCACTGGATCAATCAGAATCAGATTTAGATCCAAATGTTACTTCGTCCAGCCTTTGACAGAAAAAACTGTGGACCCCTGGCTCAAAAAGGTTGCCTACCCCTGCCTTACACCTTTCTGTATCATAGCAGTAGTAACTTTTTATTTTATGTTTTTATTCTTTGAGACATTCAACATACGCCATTGTATTTATTATTTCTATCATTGTTGGCCTGATCACTGTTGGTAGCTCCAACTGGAGTAGACACATTGCATTAATGGAATTTGCTTATGTGTTGACACATTATTCAATGGGTCTAGTGTTGGAGCTACCCAACAGGAGATCACTGCAATTAGCTTCATAATCTGACTTTTGGATGACACAACAGCCTTGTGAAGCAGTTTGTTTTCATTTTACAAACAAATGCAAGAGATTGCAAAACTTGCCAAAGGTCATTAGTGAATTTACATCTGAATGAGCTGTTATAGCTTCTATAAAATTAACTAGTTATACCTTTATTTTTTTAATGGATTTTTAAAAAATATAATACATAGAAAAGGAAAAAAGGGGTGAAGCATATAGTATATGAGCCGGGGCTAGGCATATATTAATATTAAGTGAACTGTGTATCCAAAGAAACATTTTGTTGAAGTTGGTGCCTGTGAAATACGAGTTCTAGTTAAACCTTTAATGAAAACATGTGCTTCTTCAGGGGGGAGGTAGGTCAATTTCTGTAATTTAAATATTGCTCAACAGGTCCAGTTCCTCAGAGTGAGGAACAAGGAGGCACAGTACTGCAATCATGAGGGCTGCATAGGGGTCATACAGTGTACACACAAAGGGTAAACTACTATTGATTAAAGAGCGCCCTTTGTGAATAATGGGGCCTAAAGAGAGCAACAATGACGCAAATTGAAATTAGTCTGTCACAGTGTACTTCTCAAATATTTCATGCTGAATTTTGCTCATGCATGGGTACGAACTGTAGCATTCTTAAGTCTGTATTCTAATAGGATTCCAAAGCGGATTGTAAAACATGGACAACATTTAAGCAAAGTTTTGTTTTTCAGCTGTTTTTTCACACGTTGTTATAGGTTAAATTCAAAAAGCAGGGACATGAATGCCATTCCTGTGGAAGCTTCTGGTGTGGGCTTTCTTTGTGGACAAGGCAAAAATGGCCGTTCAATAATCTCCTTAATCCGAGAACATTTAATTTCTCACAGTGTATCAATACTGGATAGAGTCTCTGTGGGTTTTGGATTTTGGATCACATGAAGCTATTATACCACAACTGGGTAAATCATACGATGTAGTTTCCCCAGTGTCCTCCTAATGGAGGATTATTGGGGAAGGCCTTTTTTTTTTTTACTGGAAGTAATCAGTTAATGACCTCTTACTTTTCTATTGTTCAGCTACTATTTCTGGTGCAAATGTTGGAATCTGATTCCCAGCAATACTGGGTGATAGAATGGTGCTGTCTGGGTTTGGTTTGGCTTCCCCTTCCTAGGATTCCTGTACAGGGCAACCTCAATCTACCTCTGGTGGTTGGGCAAGGAGAACACCAACTGGAGTCAGGGCTGAGGACAGGTTACAAGAAAACTCATATGGTAAGACAAAGACTCTGGAGAACCACATATTCTTCTTCCCATATCTTGCAAGGCTACATAGATGTAGAACTTTAGAACATGAGACAGTAATTTGGAATTTAATCAAGAGATTTTCTTTGTTTCCGTACTGCACTTTTTCACTAACTGGGAAAAGCTGTCAGTAGGTTCTTAATATCGCTCCTATTCCATTCCTCCCCTGGTGCGACAGGTCCTTTCCATGGTAGTAACTTTTGATGGCAGTCACATGGCATAAGGGAGCATGATTCTCCTCCTCTCCTCGTCCCCCTCACTATTCTCAAGCAGGCCGAGTTGTTTTTGCCTTTCATTTATTTTATTTTTATTTTTGCTGTGATCGTACAATTCCAGCAAAAATTAAAATTAAAACACCCAAACAGAGTAAAAACAACCTTGGCATTTGCTGAAAGGCATGGAAGGCAGGATTTTGAAGCCTGTGCGGAAGGGCCTATGAACTGCCAAAGCATCACACTCATACGATTGAAGTGTGATACTAAACATTGTCAAACTGGTATGTTCCCATCTTCTTCACTAATGTGATTGTTGCGAGAGAAAAAAGCTGGTGGCATGAAGTCTGTAGATGCAAAAAATGGGACAGGGCTGTTGCAGTTTTAATAGCTGTCCAGCAGAGGGAATAGCAGTGTGGCAACACTTGATGAAATTGCCTCTTCTGCATAGCTAGCTATTAAAGGTGGAGGAGTCCTATCCTTGCTGCCTTCGACACCCAAACCCAGAATTAAGGATTTCCTAAATTCTTTTACTACTACTACTACCGCTGCCACTCTACAAGAAAGTTGGATATAACTTCCTAATCTTTTAAACAAATATATAATTTTCAATGTCTGTTAAACTCAGTCCTGTTTGACACTATAAACTTAAACTTCCATTTGCATTTCCATTGTTCCATTCAGGAATGTAGCCTTGCCTGTATTACACAAGATTAGCAGCAGGGGGCAATGCATTTTTATTGTATAAATCACAAAGCCTGAACACTCACCCTTGTTTCCTTGACACACCAAGTGCAGCTTTGAGCAGCCCTTCTTGTCAAAGGAATTATTAAGCCCAGTGTGTTGGATGCTCTGAGTGCATGATGGGCCAAGCAAATGGAACACAAGATGCACATTCTTTCAAAAGGTTAGGTCCTCTGTGTGTATTTCATTACAGTGAGAGGCTAGAGCAGCTTACCATGCATAACAGTGACACCAAATTATATGTAACAGATTTCTTAACAGCTTTGCTAATTTGAAAACATTGCACATAGTTTGCTAGAGTGTCTGAGAAATGCAAGCGGGAGGAAAGGAAAGGTGAAGTTAAACAGGTTGAGGGACAAGAACAGAATGTATTTCTGTGTTTTTTAAAATTGATATTTAAAACCATAACAGGAACTCATATTTGCTTTTGATGTTATGCTAAGCATAGTGCCTTCCACTGCTGCTATCCAATACAGCAGTTACTAGAAGGAAAATTCACACACACCAAGGACTACAAGTCCTGTAGCCATTCCGGTTGAGGATTCCAGAAGATATTGTCGTAAAGTACAGTGGGCCCTTGTTATATGCTGGGGTTGCGTTCCAAGATCCCCCGTGTATAACAAAATCCGTGTATGCTCAAGTCCCATTAAATATAATGACGTAGCAAAACGGTATCCCTTATAAAAATAGAAAATCAAGGTTTCATATTTGAAATTTATACTTTTTGTGGACATTTTCAAACCGTGTATGCTTGAATCTGTGTATAAAAAATCCATGAATAAGAAGGGCCGACTGTAATTCTTGAAAAATGAGGATTATGCAACATCAAAAAATCTATAATTGATGTCTCATGGAGGCTATTTAGAATCCAAATAGTGATTGTGATTGTTGATAGGTATAGAAAATGTCAGGCTGCTGCACCTTTATCTATTAAGAGCTTATGTCAGTGATACATGGCTTGGTTATCTCTGTTGTGCCCTATAGGCTGCCTTTGAAAACACCCCAGAAGTTGTCGTTGGAGCCCAGGTAGCACAAGGAGCCCTGGTGGCACAGTGGTTAAATGTCTGTGCTTCAGCCACTCTCACATAAACCACAAGGTGCAAGTTCAATACCATCCAGGGACTCAGGCTTGACTCAGCCTTGCATCCTCCCGAGGTCACTAAAATGAGTGCCCAGCTTGTTGTGAGCTATTAGCTTACAGTTGTAAACCACTTAGAGATTGCTTAGTGTGGTATGAAGTGATATATAAATGAAGCTGCTATTGCTATTTGTACAGGATGTGACAAGATAGAACATTGGGAAGAGCTATGCACTGGGACCATGTTATGCCAATTCTGTTTTGGATTGGCATAACATGGATTTTTTGGCTCAGTTTAAGTTGCTGTTTTTGGACTTTTAAGTCTTAATTGGTTGGCAGTTAATTGAAGAAACCCTTGTAGCCATATTTCACATGCATATTAAAATCTGCATCTGAGGTCCTCTCCTCTGGCCCATGAGTAAAAACTGTTAATTTGATGGGGGCAGGAGTAAGGTCTTTTCGGAGATGGGCCTCCTCTCTAGAATTATTTATTTAGGAAAATACATTATGCTTTATCCTTGCTGGTTTTAAACAAAACCTAGCAGAGGATTTTTCAAAATCTGAACCCATATTTGGTAAATCTGTCATACTTTGGAAATATTTTATTTGCTACTGGCTTCACTAATGACTGGAAATTCTAAACTCCTTGTTTCTTGTCCTGCTATATGATATTTAGGTTAATAAATCCTCCTAGAAATCATTTTTCTAAGTCAATGTCTTCTGAAAAGTGGGTGAGAAAGCCTTATAATAAATAAACAGGCAACCTCAATAAAAGAAAAGATTACAGTGACCACCAAAAGTAAATGAGTAGGTAAGTATATTTGTGTGTGTGGGTGTGTGTATAAAAAGGTCCTATTACAGACTCCAAGAGGGTGCTGCTGCTTTCCTGTTTTAACATGTACTTCTTAGACTTAATAAAATATGAACACTGAGGAGAACCAAGTTAATACAAAATGCAATATGGTGATGGCATATAGCCCGTTAAAGAAATCATTGCAAATGCTTAAAAATTACATCCCACACATTACATCCCAATTGGCATCAATATCTTCCACAATTCAAATACAATAAAACTTGCATTATTTCTAAGTTCCTCTTTGGGTGCATCTAGATTTCAATCTCTGATTTCAATGACCAAATTTCTACTGTGGATTCAGTGGGTGACCTTAAACAGACACTTCTAGTCACTCATCTGCAACAGGACAATAATACCAGTCTGCTTGATGTAATAATACAATAAAATTGTTAGCTTCACACTTACAAATTAGCCATTTTTAATGCTAAGACTGGTGTTTAAGATATATATTGTATCACTAAAACCATTTTAAAAAGTCCCATCTTGCCTAATTCTGTTTTCATAGAATCATTGAGTTGGAAGAGACCACAAGGGCCATCCAGTCTAACCCCATGCCATACCAGGCTTTTTCTCTTGCCCCCATTGTCTCAGATCCTTTTTCAGGTTGAGCACTGAGGAAAGAAACCCGGGAGCAAACCATTTTTGCAGGTTGTTATGTTACAACAAGGCATGATTTAAACAAGCCAGAGTTCATAAGCCAGTGTTATGAGTTAAGACTGTGGTCTATAAATTATTATCAAACCATAGCTTGTTCACAGAGGTGAGTCACACATCACATCAAGCCAGATTACAATAAACCACATCAATGGTTTATTGTTGAAACATATGAATATTCTATGTGTCAGCTTTGAATAACTGACAACACTGTATAAAAGGATTGTTGTTGTCAACATGGGCTTAGCTTCCTTCTTGGAGTTAATCTTGGTTCGTGATTTAAAACCGATTAATTCATCAGATACAAGTCCATTTGCTCTGGCTGAGACAGAGTGCTGTAAAATTGAATCTTTAAGTTAAACTACCACTGAATAGAAGAAAAATCTTAAAAACAAGAACAGTGAAGAGTAAATCCAACAGATGGCTGATAAAATGTCTTGGCCGCCTAGTATTCCCCCTAAGGACTAGAACTGAGAAGACAAAAAAACCCCAAACAAACCAGAAGGAATAAAGGGGATGAAAACTCTACTAAGTGCTCTTTTGGCTATCTGCCATTCCTTCCATGCCTAATAATATTCTCAAAACAAAACAAGACAAAATCCCATTCTCATTTGGAGCTGTATCTCTTTCTTTTTCCTTCTTTTAAAAACTGACCTGGTTTTGTTTACAAACAATTTAGAAATGCTTGGTTTTGTTTGGAAACAAGAAAAAATTCCCTTCCTTGAATTTTTTTTTAAAAAAGAATCAGCTATCACTGTCTGAAGTTCAACAACTATGGGAGTCTCTTTTAACTATTAACAGCAGCCTCTGTGAATACAACTATGGCTGAAAAGCCAGGCTGAATTAGTACAGAATTCCTGCATAGGTGTGGTCTGTGGCTCCGCATCTCTAGTGGATTTTGCTGTAATATCTGCACCAACTCTGTGGATTACATGAAGTACTGGGAAGCGAATGGACTTGTCTGCAAATTTAGGGGTCTTAACATTCCTGGCATTACTCACATGTGTAACATGTGTTTTCTTGATCTTCACTGTACAGGCGAGTTCCAATTTGTGTTGTTCTGCTTTACAATATTTTTCCAGACAGGGACGTAGCTAGGATTTTAGGAAGGGGGGGGTCCAGACTAAGTGCCACCATTATAATGGGGCTTGGGCGCGGCGGCGCAGCAGCACACACCATTCATTTTTCTAATGGAAGGGGGGGTCCGGACCCCCAGATCCCCCCCCCTTGGCTACATCCCTGTTCCAGAAATAAATAAATGGCTGATTCACTCTCATCCAAATGCATAGCTCTCTATAGCCTGTCCGGCTAAATAGGATGAGAGAGTATGGAGGAAGAAAGAGGTAGAAAAGCAAGGCTGGAGCTTTCCACATTACCGCACTGCACTTTTATAAATGCCTTTTCTTTAAATGCAAATTCTAGAATACAACAGGAGGCAGCCAGAGCAGTTAAAGTGGAATAACAACGCTATAAGAGGTTAGTGTAGTAATCTAGCTTGGCTGGTAAGAAATGCTGAATGGACTGGACTTCTTTTCCTGCCTTCATCAAGAAAGTAGGAAAAAGCAAGTGCAGTCTTGCCCTTGCTATACTTTGCCTGCTTAGAAAGGGAAGTATGAGGGGAAGAAAGATACTCAAATCTTGCCATCTTGTGGAGGAAGAGGTTTCTCTTGCCTACTGGGAGTGTGTCTGAGAGAGGATGTTATCACACAGGAGGAATGTCTCCCAATTTCTAAAGAAAAGAAATGAACGCAAGTACATGGATGGTTATCACACCACAGAAGCACACATTTATATTATTTTATTTATTTATTTATTTATTTATTTATTTATGGTAGCCCTAAAGGCTATCAGAGCGGGTTACGATTATTATTTTTAGACGGTTCCCTGCCCTCAGGCTTACAATCTAAAAGACACGACACAAAAGGAGAAGGGAATGATGGTGGGAGAAGGGATGAGGTCCAGTGGTTCTTCTTTCCCTCTGAGGACCAGACCAAGGCAGATGGACTGGAGGGAGGGCTCTTCTTCACAGCGCCCACCCCAAAGCCAAAGTAGTGCAGATACAAAAGAAATTATCATATGAGTACAGTGGACCCTTGCCTTACGTGGGGGATCTGTTCCGGATTTGAATGGGGCTCGTGTGCGCAGTGGCGCGGTGGCGTGGGAGTGCGCGGGGTGCCATGGGTGCGCACCCCATTCATTTCAATGGGATGTGCCGCCCCTTGTGCCCTGTGCGCTCCACACGGCTTGAGCGCGTACGCTCAAGTCCGCATAAAGCGCACCCACGTATAACGCAGGCACACTGTACATGCCCATCGTAGCCTAGAATTCAAATTAGCATCCCTGCACATGCACAGTGAGGGCAGAATCAGACTGTAACCTTTTTACACTTCCAGTGGGACTTGCTTCTGGTTTTGCCTTGTTCTGCCCTTGTTTCACATTATTTGTTCATTTGTTTGACTTGTTTCATGTTATTTGTTCATTCACTACCCTTTATTTCATGTTATTTAGGCAATTCACCAATTCAAAACCAGTCCAAAGTAACTTTGTACTTGGTTTGAGTATTGGACTATGACTCTAGAAAGCAGGGATCGAATCCCACTGGGTGACTTGGTGCAAGTCACACTCTCTCAGCCGCCTCAGAAAATAGCAATGGCAAACCTCATCTGAATAAACCTTCCAAGAAAACCCTGTGACAGGGTCGCCCTAGGGTCGCCTAAAGTTGGAAACGACTTGAAGACCAACTTCACTTTTCTGGACCCTTTGCTCCCAGAGGAAGCAGCCAGGGAGCACAGGAGAGAAAATTGCAGCCAGCAAAGGAGCTTGGGAATTGTAGTCTGATTTGAAGGCAATCCAAGAGTGACCAAGACATGAGTTTCATACCTGGCAAATTCAAATTGAAGCAACTTTGGAGTGGAACAGGATTTATAAATCCTCTGTTTCCCTGAATTTACCCATCTCTTGGTTGACCCTGGATTGGATTCGAATTTACTTAGCATTGCCTTTGATTACATGTGATAACCTCTTGCAAAAAAACGTAAACCCCCATGATTGCACCCAGGATCACACTGCATTAAACTTCCAATTTTCTCTGTGTGATAATGTTCGGAGATGAGGAAGATGGAATCTTGGCATTGGCTGGAAAGGATTTCTTCTGATTGCATAAGTGAGGAGGGATGAGCAACTAGAATCTTACCATCTGGAATGGAGATGTTTCCTCTGACTGCTTAAGGTGGGGAAGTTGTGATGGGGAGAGAGGTCATCCCATCCAAGCCCCATTGGGATCAGCAGTTGCTGCTGCTTCTGGTCACTCTGGAGAGCCTCTGCACATTTCTCTAGCCTAGAAAAGGAAGTTGTGATGCTTTATACTTTACACCTCTTTAAAACTGGTGGTGGATTGAGTAACACTGCATACAGTTTTTTAGCTCCACTAGAATGCATTCCCTTGGTCTCCAATGGTTCCCTATGGAACTGTCTCTCCCATTTACATCAGTATCAATTTGCACTGCAAGTCCAGGAACACCTGGTATTCTCTGAAATGCTCTCGTATGAACTCTGTCTCTATGAATGTTCTAGAATCCAACCATTTTATTCTCCTTTTGGAAATTAGACACTGGAAGTTTTTTCTATTCCTTTTTAGTCAGACTGTAATTTGTGACTCACATTTCCCCCTTTAGTACCATATTTGTGCCCATTGGTTACAACTGTTTCTTTCTTGCATAGAAACTTGCCAGGGACTAGTAGCAAACTATTAACAGTCTGTCACCAGTCCTTGGGCTGTCACACAGTGCCCTACTTCATGGTGGGAGCAATTCCTAAAAAGCACCTTAGAAATTCTGCAGAATAGATTAGAAAGCTAGAAAACTTTATGATATTAGTGAAATGTGCTTCATGAATAGAGCTAGTCCCAGTTACTTTTGAAGAATGTTTTCCAAGTTGTGCATTGTGGGTATGTGCAAACTGTCCCAGCAGTGTTACTTCCTTGATCATTTGTGTTCCTCTTATATGGATTAAAATCAGTTATCCTTTTACCTGTGATACCTGGCTAAGAAAAAAAAAACTATTTTCAAAAGGTATAACTGCTCCCTCTCTTCCATCACTGCATATTTTTGGTTTGTATTAAACAGGTAATACCAAAAAAGTGGGAGGAAGAATGGAGGAGCAAATAACATTGCTTTGGAGGGGAGAGGGGAACACCAGTTTGATGTCATCAGTTACTTCCCCCTCCTCCCTGTGACTGTTTTGGCCGACCTCCAACTCCATCCCAGTTGAGTCTATTAGGGAAAAGTTAACTTTCTTAATTTCACCCTTGCTATTAACATGCCACGAATGTGTGTGGTGATTAAAGAGCTGTGCAGCTAAATCGGCCAGGTGAATGTGAAATGGTTTCTAATTGAATTCATGGCTGTACTTGATTTTGTCATTTGTCCTGTCAAATGTGTGCTATGAAAATGATGACAGCTCAGGCTTAGCTTGGAAGAGGAAGGTCAGATTGAATTTTATTGCCTTAGCAACAGCAGCAGCATAAAATAAACTTCTACAGTTGAAAATGAGGCCTGGGTCTATCCATGCAGTCAAATAAAATAGAAGAGTTTTGAAGTAGCAGAAAAGATTTTTCTACTTCAGAAGAAATCTGGGTGAAATCACATTTTTAACATCCTGCTTTCAAGTAGAATGCTGCTCTCTTTATTCTTGGCAATGTGTGTCAGCTGGCCTTGAAGTCCTCAAAATGTTCTGGCATTATTCCCTCCAGTCTTATGGATTGTGAAGCCTAATTGATTTAATTCCCAGTGCTGGAATACTCACAAAAAGTGGTTAAAGTTTTTTTTAATTAATATTATTACAAGCATTGAGCATTTTGACATGATCATGTTGTGGCTGTACATTGTATACATTGAATAGTACAGAATGGGAATAAAAGATGAAAAATTAGAACTCAGAGGAGTTTTTTTGGACTACAACTCCTAGAATCTCCAACCACCATGGCTGGGGATTATGTGTGTGTTTTTAAATTACAGTAATAGAAATGTACTCAGCTAACAAAGCCTCTGACAAAGAAACTCTTTTTTCCAATGGCTTTTTGTCTACCCAGCTCCCTGTTCTTTCACATTTCATGGCTAGCTAAGAGTTTTTAGCAGCATCAGCATATATATATATATTCTTCAGGGGTTTATATCGCACCTTTCTCCCAAAATGGAATTTGCGGTGGCTTACAATAATTTTAAAAGATAGAACTAAAACATTAATTACAAAAATTAATAATAATAATTAATTATTACTAATATTGAAACATAATTTAGAATAGCATAGTTAAAACCAATAAAAACCATTAAGACAGCACACCATACTACACAAGTAAAATTCATCTACCAAAAACCTGGCTAAATAAAAATGTCTTCTGCTGCCGGTGAAAAGAGAGCAGGGAGGAGGCCAATCCGACCTCCCGTAGCAGGGAGTTCCACAGTCTGGGAGTAGCCATGAAGAAGGCCTTCTCCTGAGCCCTCACCAACCGTATCTGTAAAGGTGGTGGGACTGAGAGAAAGCCCCCTCCTGCTGATCTTGGCTCTTGGGCTGGCTTGTATAAGGAGATGCGGTCCTTCAGAGAGTCTGGATCCAAGGTCAAAACCAACATTTTTAATTCTGCTGGTAGCCAATGCAGCTGTTTCATCAGAGGAGTGACATGATCCCTGTAGCTAGCCCCAGTCATTAACCTGGTGACAACATTTTGAAGTTTCTGAACAGTTTCAAAGGGCAGCCCCAAATAGAGCACATTACAGTAGTCCAAACAGTATGTAATCAAGCCATGTGTCATGGTAGCTATATCCAACTTCTCAAGGAACGGGTGCAGGTGGCACACTAGTTTTAACTGTACAAATGCACTCCTGGCCACAGCCACAGCCTGGGCCATTCAGGCTCAGGTCCAGATCCAGGAGCACACCCAAGCTGCGAACCTGAGATGTCAGGGGGAATGTAACCCCATCCAATACAGGCTGAACACTTATTCCATGATCTGCCTTCTGACTGACCTGGAACACATCTGTCTTGTCTGGATTAAGTTTCAATTTGTTCACCTTCATCCAGTCCATTATTGACAGCAGACAGTGGTTTAGTACAGAAACTAAACTTCCTTGGTGTCACGTGGAAAGAGAGATAGAGTTGGGTGTCATCAGCATACTGGTGACACTGAACCCCAAACCTCCAGATGACCTCTCCCAGTGGTTTTGTGTAGATATTAACAGCATGGGGGACAGAAATGAGCCCTGAGGGACACATCAGGCCAGTGGCCAGGGTGTCAAACAGGTGTCTCCCAGCAAAACCTTCTCAGTCTGCCTCTCCAAGAAGGACTGGAGCCACTGTCACTTTTAAATTTTAAATAAATTGTTACTTTTGTAAGTTTTTAATTGCATTTATGTAAGTTTTTAATTGTAAGTTTTTAGACTGTAAGCTGCTTTGGGTCCCAGTTTTGGGGAAAAAGTGGGATATATATTAATATAATAACTCCTGGAGCTAGGAAGCCACCACATGCTCTAGTACCTAGCCTTAAAAGGGGATATTGGACACTGACCAATAGTTCTCCAGTCTGGTGAGGAGCATTATGAGAATGTGAAGGATGGCTAGAGAAACACAGACCTTCAGTGTTGGGTTGCAGCAGTGTGCCTGCAGTAAACAATGCAGTAAAGTTTGAGATGAAAAATAATAATAATATTGGGATGCAG
This sequence comes from Sceloporus undulatus, assembly GCF_019175285.1. NCBI lineage: Eukaryota > Metazoa > Chordata > Lepidosauria > Squamata > Phrynosomatidae > Sceloporus > Sceloporus undulatus. The sequence continues at coordinate 252,335,021 of NC_056523.1, forward strand.
CAGCGTGGCCCCATCTTAGAGATGGTTGAGGATCAACAGAGGGATATCAGGGTTTTTAGTTTTAATTGCTGTTTTTATCCTTGATATTGTATTTTTAATATGTTATACTATTTAATACTGTCTTAAGGGGGGGGATAAAGTGTTTTTAATTGTCATATTTTATATTTTACTGTTGTTAACCGCCCGGATTGGTTTGCCAGAGGGCGGTATACAAATAATAATAATAATTATTATTATTATTCCACTCATTCTGTGCTCATACTGTCCTACTGTAGTTATGTGTGTATCTGCTTACAACAGGCACAGTAACTTGTAGCAGCTGCCTCCAAAATCTGTTATTGAGCATTTATGATGAACAGCTAAACAGAAATCAAAGGAAAGAGTACAAAAGCCTATCTCGGTAGCTCCTCCAGCATGTTACATGATGATAGATCTGTAAGTCTGGTCCTCAAAATGGAAAGCAAAAAATAGTAGCAACAGCAAGTACATTTCTATACCGCTTATCAGTGCAGTTAAGCACTCCTTAAGTGGTTTTACAAAGTGTAAGCTAATTGCCCCCAACAATCTGGCTACTCATTTTCGCAACCTCAGAAGGATGCAAGCCTGAGTCAAGCTTGAGCCCTCTGGCTGGGATTGAACTCCCAACCCTATGGTTTGTGAGTGAGTGGCTGCAATACAGGCATTTAACCACTGCACCACCAGCGATCCTTTAGTAGAGTCTGGTGAAATAAAAAGTCATCCCTGAGTACATTTTGGAAGAAGACTTCCAGTGCTCTTTAAAATATTTTTGTCTACTGATGTAGTCATTTATAAAAAGTTTGCTGAAACATATTAATCTGCTCTTCTTTTTGTGTCTTACTTAGGGACCTATCCCCATTATTTCCATGTTGTTTCTGCCTCAGGTATCGAATTTTCTGCTGAAGAAGACATGTCCAGTGAATTCACTTGTAGTTTTATTTTCAACTTTAAAGGAGCTATCCAAAAGGCCAGTTATTGAGGTAGGCTTCAGAACTTTGAATAGGTCTTTAAATATTCAGGTTAAAACCCAGAGCAGATTAACTGCTCCACTGATATAGGAACCATCAGCTGGTACAGGAAGAGAGTATGATTTTAATGAAGTTATTTTTCAGCAAACCCAATAGGCATCAATACCACTGTTTTGGTGCTGCCATTAGTAATGGAGAAACAGCAGACTGGTGATGGGTAGCTTGGAGGAAGAGGAATCACTTTAGCTTCCTTGTCTTTCTAGTGAGCTTGACCAGCATCACTTGTTTTATGCCACCATTAGCATGCAGCAGTAGTGATGCTTATCAGCAGGATGGACATTTGGCAGTTGTGGGGATGAAGAGCACAGCAGTCAGGCATAAATGGATAGGAGGTACATGAGGTCTCACAGGCTGTGGGTTCCTAAAATAATACTGAAAGATTTCTGAACTCCCTTATCAGAAGGTTATGCATTTCTTGGCTTTTGCTTTCCTTAATGACAACCATTTTTAAATATTACCAAGCATAAAGGTAAAATGGCAGTGAAATGCTCTGGCTGTGGAACACAATATGTGGGTGGATGGTGGGGGGAGGCCATAGGCTGCAGCATGAATGATTGCTTAGAACATTTCTGAGTAGCCAATTTTACATTTAGTCTTTAAGAGTATGATTAGAAATGACAAATAAGCGAGACAACAATTAGGTAAAACATGGATGTCTATGATACTAGTACAGGCCCCCCACTTTTTATCTTATACCATTATGATAGTAAAAGGTCAGGGTATGAAATGGCAAGAACATCTCCCTGAGCTGATATGTGTTCATCCTGGGAATGCATCTTCGAGACTGCATAGGCAGTCATAAAATTTTAAAGAGCTACGGTAAATCTCTTTGCAAATATTGTCTTCATTTTTACAGTAAAAGCAGCTGATGAAATACAGGAGGCTTGCTTTGCTTATTGTTTAGAATCTGAGTTAACCCTTTACAGAGCATCATATTTTATCCCCTTTCTCTTGCTACCTTTGTCCCTTTATGAGAGCCTCTTTGTAGCAGCATACTGTGCAACAAGGGTTAAAATCAAATCATGGGCCATTAGCCAAATTTAGTTCCCATCACCACAGGATGAGTAACTGAATTGTTCTCCAGTCAAAACATTTATCTGCAACCCACTGATTGTAGCTGTCTAACATGCTGGTTTGACATTGTTCAGTTGTCTTTCCAAGACTCAATTCCATTCATGCAGCAGTTGATCAGAAATTATAAGCATGTGGCAAGCAGGAAGTGTAGTTTCTCTCAGCAATGAAACCAGATAAATGGAAGATGAGATATATTAACTCCTCATCCTGTGTCTGTTTGGATTTGAACTGGCAGTCAGAGAGCCTTCATTCAAATGTTGACAATTTCACTTATATATATGCAAGCTGCCAAAGTCAGTTCAGATCCTTTTGCCAAGACTCAAGGTATGGTCAGAACTTGGAAAAATTGCTATTTTCTGCACTTCCCAGAATCCACCTGCAGCCTAACACCACCCTGGCTATGCTGAATGGTGGATTCTGGGAGATAAATGCCAGCTCACCAGCTAAATTTTCCATAACTCTGGATTTGGTAGTAAGACTTACTCAGATTGGAGCCATGGGAAATCAAGAAGGAATTCAAAAATGTCCTCCATTCTGACTAAGAAGTACATTGAATAGCACCACATTTGCTGTTTCTCTTTGAGAAATGCACCTGCTTGTAGATTCAGTCAAGGGTCTGTTGCCAGCAAACAATGATTTGCTGATAATACCAAACTAAGAAAGCTATGGTTGGTACAGACTAGTCACTAGAGCTTGGAAAAGTAATGGTTGAAGGGTGCAGTTTCCAGAGCCACCCAGAAGCATGTCTCCTAGTCATGCTGCCTTGGGGATTTAGGGAATTGTAGTTCCTCAAACAGCAAGCATTTGTCTTGGTCAGAGTTCTATAAGTATATTGCAAGCTAACAAGGCATTTTTGCAATGATATGTTTATCAGCAAAATATGGCTGAGTACCTAATAAAATATGTAATACAGCTGTAAATAAACCATATGGTTTTTTTTAGGGTTTGTAGCTGTTATTTGGTAATGTCCTACTTTTTTCTTCAACTTTCTACGTGTTGACAGGTTAATGTAAAGTTTGAGCCGAGAGGAAAATCTGCATTTTCAACGTATGTCTTTATTATTTTATTTATTAAAAACATTTATTAATGGTTTTTCTGTTGATCAGTCACCCCCAACGATATCTAATAAAATATATCAAAAAATCATGTTTGAGATTGCTTTTCACCTACGTTTAGAAGCCAACTGAAAACCTAAAAATTCAGAACTCTTAGGTCGGTTAGCCATTTTTCTTTCTTCTTCTTCTTCTTTTTAAAAAAGCACTGGCCACAAGTACATTTAAAAAGAAAATATCTGTCCAGGCTTGCAGTGGTCACAGGCTGGATACAATACAGTGTGTCACTTTTATGATATTCTCTATTTTAATTAGCTAACATAAACTCCCCACCACCACCACCACTTTCCCTTTTTTAGTGGCTCTTGACTAATCCAGGAACATGCCAGTATCATAAATTTCAAAGCTGTCTGACTTAGCTAGTTCCAAATCAGAATCAGCTCTTTTATTTGGGAGTGGAATTGTGTCATGTTATAATTTGTCATGGTTGACTACTCTACACAGGGAAAGGGGTCGTAAATTTTGATGTAGTGCAGCTGTACAAATGGTTATGCAAGTGTCAGTATTTAATTGGCTAGTGAAGTATTCTTTTTCCTCCCTTGATCTAGCTGAGAGTTAGATCATATTGCAGTGCATATAGTATTTTAAAACATAACTGTAAATGGAAATATGTATGCACAGGTTTCATATATGTGTTATAAATAATAGTATTTTTAAATGGACTATAATGTGAAAGGGTTAAATGTCTTCATATGTAGGTCTGATTGGTTAATTCAGAAATCATACCAAACCATGGATAAATAAGCATAAATACAACTGTATTTCGATGTAACATAAGCACAGTTAAGTTTGTATGTAAATGTTAACTTTGGCTCTTAGGCTCCTTTCTATCCCTCCTCCTTATGATTGTGCATGGTGACTGGGAAATCTGATAATGGTTACCAAAACATCTAATCATAGTTTGCTGTTACACCTCAGCCTGACAAGCTATGATTTGCACAAACCATAGTTTTCCTGAAGCCAGATATTATTTGTTTCTTTGTTTTAAGGGTTATGATTTTTACACCACTTTACACTTCAAGAACTTGACCTATGGCATCTAACAATAATTTTAAACCAAATATGATAACAAAACAAATACAATAAAAATCAATGGAACAGCAATGGCAAAGTATTACATTTGATTAGAAAAGCAGTTTAAAACTGTTGGAGCATGAATTGTAGTCCTGAACTCCATGCAAGCTATGATTTGTACCAGTGATTTGCACCTGAATCTGAAAAAGTTACTTTGGGGGACTTTGTTGTTCTTGTCAAGTGCCATCAAGTTGACTTCAGCTTATGGTGACCTTATGAATGAGACACCTCCATGTCTTCTTATCATCTACTACCCTGCTCAGGTTTTGCAGACTCAGAGCCATGGCTTCCTCGGTTGAGTCTATCCATCTGGAATGTGCTCTCCCTCTTTTCCTGATGCCTTCTACCTTGCCAAACATTGTTGTCTTTTCTGGTGAGTCATGTTTTCTTGTGATATTTTATTTACTTATTCATCTATCTATTTAGTGAATTTATATCCCACTTTTCTACCAAAAATGGAATTAATGGTGACTATGATATGTCCAAAGTACTACAGCCTCAGTTTAGTCATCATGGATTCTAGGGAGAGTCCAGGTTTGATTTACTCTAGAACCCATTTATTGGTCTTTTTAGCAGTCCACAGTATCCACAGAACTCTTTTCCAGCAGCACATTCCAAACATCTATCTTCCTATCTTCCTAAATTATGGAACAACTTACCGGAAGAGATCCATCTCATTACCACCTTAGAAGCCTTTAAAAAGGCACTTAAGATGGATCTCTTCCAGTGGACCTATCCACCTGACTTTTTATAGCTGATTTCATGGAACATTCCCACTCTGACTTGGTAGCATGAAAAACTGACGATGATTTGGCCTATTTAGTGATTGGTAGTAATATTGTTGTTGTTTTATTGACTGTATTTTTAGATAATATTGTATTTCGTATTGTATTGTTGTTTTTATTTTCTGCTGCAATCTCGCCTCTTTCTGCAAGGAGAGGTGGGAAATACAAATACAATTTATTATTATTGAGCTTTCTTCACTGTCCAGCTTTCACAACTATACATAGAAATGGGAAATACAATGGCATGGACAATCCTAAATTTAGTATTAAATGATATATCTTTACACTTCAGGATCTTGTCTGGTTCCTTCACAAATGCCATTCCCAGTCCTAGTCTTCTGATTTCTTGACTGCAGCCTCCATTATGATTAATGACTAAGCCAAAATATGAAAAATATTTTATCTATTTAAGTGTTTTTATTATCTTCATTACTGTCTGAGGGATTGCAATTCCCTAAATCCTTGAGTCAGCATGGCCAGTAGCAATATTGTCTGGGTACTCTGGCAACTGCATCTTTCCGCCATTACTTTTCCAAGCTCTAGTCTATGCCAACTATAGCCAACCATGGCTTTCTTGGTTTGGTACCAACAGCAAATCATGGTTCTTTATTAACTGCATTTAAAACAGTGGTTCCCAAATTTAGGTCCTCTATATGCTTTGAACTTCATCTCCCAGAAATTTCAGTTAACTTGGCCAATTGTGGGAACTGAAGCCCCAAAGATTTGGAAGATCAACATTTGGGAATCACTGATTTAAAACCTTCCAGTTACAAAAGGCTAAATGGACAAGGGTCCATGTGAGCTTATGGATCTCATTTGGTTGAGCACATAATACTTCAGTAGCACACACACACACACACACACACACACATATATATATATATATATATATATGGGGACAGTGTCAGTGTACCAGGCATGAACTGAGAAATTGCTGCTTGCAAGCAGACAGCAAATCAGCAGAATTATTAATATAGACAACCAGCTGTAAATCAGAGTGAATTCTGAATATTTGGTAGCTCATATCAAGACTGATGTTCTAAAATATGGCCAAGGTTCTAGTCTATTGTATTGGTTGAAATGAGCTACGGCATGTAAAGGTGGAAATAAAAATACAATGATATATATGAAATCACATTAAATATATATACAGTAGTTGATATAGTGTAGCAGTGTGTACTGTATATATGTAACTGGTGCAGTGTACATTCATTTTCTGACTGTAACAACAAATAATAAATCCATGCCACCTTCTTTTTCTACATTTTAAACTGTTTTTTTTCAGTGGCTGATTATAGTGAGCTCTAAGTAAAGATGAACTGTGGGATCTTTGAGGCAATGTTGGACAACATATGCATAGTAAACATGCGAGAAAGTAGTCTCACAGATACGTTAAGTGTGCTCAGACTGCATCCCATTTAATTTCTCTTTGTCTGTTACTTTTGTAGTATCCTTTGTACCATCGCTGTTCCCGTTTTCTCTTGTAGAATAGTGAGTTTGAATATTATTTTTAAATTACATCTCACAGTAATGCCACAATAAACCTAAAAATTAAAAAATAAAACAAAAATTCTTTAAATATTTCCCCATCCAGCTTCATTTAGAGAGCACATCTAGATCTAAATGTTAGTACATTTACTACCCTAATCTGTATCCTAAAATAAAATAACTATTAGTGCAGGATGACGGTGGATAATTCTTCCCTCTGTCCATTAATTTGTAAGTAATCCTTGAATCGTTCTCCCTTTGCACTTATTACTTGGAAATAGCAGGGCTCTTCCAGTTCTGGCACATGAAACAGACAACGATGCCTTTATCCAACAGGGACCAGTAACAGGTTAGATTTTATCCTTTAAATATTAATCGTTTCTTAGGGGGACATGAAAGTGATAACTGCCAGAAAGGAAAAACAGCCTGGGTTCTTAATGCAGCAACATTCATCTTTTGCTATGAGAATAAAACAGTCTTCTGTGAAGTAAAGCAATATTTATATGTATGAAGATCAAAATTAACCTGTTTCAAACCTAGAAATGTGGTTATAGTAAAAAGATCAAATAAACAATGTTGTGCATTTAAAAGAGGGGGCACCTGGATTTGAACCAGGGACCTCTTGATCTGCAGTCAAATGCTCTACCACTGAGCTATACCCCCATCTCTTCTCTTTAAGGTGATTCAGTAAAGCTGTCTTATTTACTTTACTTCTTAACTGGAATTGGAATACTGAGTACAGTATACTGAATGATTAGTCTTATTTGTCTGTGGCAAATGTCTGTTGACCTTTGCATAGATTTCCTGCCACAAACTACCATTATATTTCTTTTTTTTTCACAAGTCGAAATTAATTGTTTCTTTTGTCTTTTTCCAAAACACCATCCTCTGTTGATAGGTAGACAAAAAATGCAAGGGAAAGTTTCTGACACCAGGGAAGACTCCTGGGCAGTAAAGCCCCACCTTCTGACTGACTGTTGAGATATCATTAGGCCTTGCAAACATACTGCTGCCAAGTTGCAAATGTTAATAGCCAAAAGGACAGCTCTGATTTTCAGCCTGCTGAATGCAGCAACACAATATAATTGGGACTCAACAACAAATTTGCAGTGTGTAGTGTAATTGAACAGGGTCTTAACCAGACAATCATGTCCTTTCATGTTTCCCACTCCACAACAAATATCTGCCATAGAACATGCTCATCTCTGACTAATCTCCCCTCCATATAATGCACTACACTTTTTTCCTTTAAAGAATGTGTACTTTTGCAAACCACAGATTTTCTCCATGATTGCAGATACCCTCTTCTTGTGTATGGATGATGCTACTTGGCTCTGTAAGTACTGGCACTGAAAGAATGGGTTTACCTGGAATATATGTACTCATCGTACCTATCATTTCCTAGAAATTCATTGTTGTGTGCTTTCAAGTTGTTTTCAATTTTTGGTGACCAGATTACCTGGCCAGATATGTTCACAGGCCATTGTCTTCTTCTGAGGCTGAGAGAGTGTGACACCCCCAAGGGTTTCCATGGCCGAGCAGGAATTCAAACCCTTGTTTCCAGAATCATAGACCAGCGCTCAAACCTCTTGTTCTAGAAATACATCCCTGGAATCTGTTTCCTGCTGGAATTTGTTCTAGTGCTGATTTTCTGTATAATGCAAATTAGGGCAAAACTGAAGCATTCCATTCTGTTCCAGTGCTGGCCTTAGAATTTACAACAATAGAACAGAATTAATATTGATAGGGAAGTTTTAGAACAGTGATGGGGAGCCTGTGACTCTCCAGATAGTGTTGGTCTCCCACTCCCATCACCTCTTGCCCTAAGGGAAATGACCAGTAACAATCTGAGTTGTGGTTCAACAGCCTCCACAGGGTGATAAGTCCTTGCCCCTGCTTTAAAGTATGCACCTGACATTTTCATTAGTGAAATCTGCTAATCTGGTACAACAGACAGGACAAGAACTTCACTTTAGTCTTGGAATTCAAAGATATAGCCATGATAGTCTGTAGAATCAGTATGCAGAGAGATCTTGTAGCACCTTTGGGACTAACTGAAAGAAGTTGGCAGCATGAACTTTTGTAGACTTAAGTCTACTTTCTCAGATGCATTTGATGGAAACCCAAGGAGTTTGGGGCTATACAGACCAGCATTATATGCTGGCGTGGAGGAGGCATGGGATCATGGTGTATGCATGCTGGCCACCCCACACTGCCTCCACGCCAGCATTATGCCACACACCTAACCGCACGGTGGAGGGTGTCATGGCACTCCATTGGTGCAGTGTTTAGACATGCTGTGCTAAAGCAGCGTCAAAAAGCCACTGCGACAGCAGCAAAGGCGCCTTTTTGCTGGGACTCAAAGAAGTGGCATTTTGCCATTTCTTTTAGCATCAGCAAAGCACCGGATTGTGGCCACAGAGCACAGTTGCTGCGGCCTCAATCCAGCACTGAAAGGGATGGCAGGATGCCACTCCAAAGGGGTGGTCTGTTGAGCCCCCTAGTTTCCAATGCCTTTGTTCACAAACAACCATCATTAAAACTGGACTTGCCGCTGCATTTCCATACACAAAGGATTTTGAATTTCAATTTACATTCTCACACACCAAGGGTATGCATATAGGTTTGTCCCTGGCTTTCCACTCCACCAAATGCGTCTGAGGAAGCAGACTTAAGTCTATGCATGCAACTTCTTTCTTCCAGTTAGTCTCAAAGGTGCTACAAGATCTCTCTACATACTTAATCTTGGAAGTATAGATTTAAGTTCCATACATCTTACAGTCTCATCACTGACTGTATTTTGGAATAATCTGCTCTCATACATGTTTTTTCAGACCTTAGTTCTACTGTGTCAGTGAAGCTCACTCCTATGCCAGTGTACATAGTACAGTATTACAGCTCCAAGAGTGAAATCAATGGGATTGAAGCATGCTTATCTGAGCATTGGATTTATAAATCTACAGCGCAATAATAATAATAATAATAATAATAATAATAATAATAATAATTATTATTATTATTATTATTATTATTATTACAGATTTTGTTTTCCTTAAGCAACTTGCTATCCAGGTCCACTGCCAGAAATTTTATGGCAAGAGAGGATTAAGTTACTTAGGCGGGTTACAGACGGGCAAAAAGGGGTGTGTTCATGACGTCATGAAGATAGAGCCTTCAGACGGCCCTTACCTGAATGCCGCCATGAACACGCCTCCCGCACGCCCCAAGCGGGAAGAAGCGGCATTAAAAAGGTGCTGCTTTTCCCCGCTTCTTTTCTGTATGATGCGGACAGAAGGCTGAAATGTAGGGCATGTCCTGGAAAAGGAGAGCATCTGGTCACCCTGGACATGCCCAAGGTCACCTAGAGGGTTTCTGTGGCTCAGTGGGGATGTGAGCCCTGGTTTCCAGAATCATAGTCCAATGCTCAGACCACTAGCATGACCACTGTCTATGCTGGCTGAAGGATTCTGGGAACCCAGACCTCAAAATGCAAAAGCATGAAGACTTCTTGAGAAATTCAGTGTCCTTCACTTAACAAACGGGCCTGTAGCCTTACAAGGATGGAAAGTTTTTGGAATGCAAAGGAAGTATCTTTTTTGTGTTGCAAATGGTTGTTAAATTTCCTGGACTTTGAATCACCCAGAAGGAAGATCTGCATGTCTGCAAGAGATACCCCTCCATACCATCTCAACTGAGAACAAAAACAGCAAAATGGAGGCCTATGACTAAGATCTACAATTTTATCTCCTGTATGGTTTTAACACCTTGCCTGATGAAGAAGCCAGTGGTGCTTCAAAAGCTTGCATTGTGTATATTGTACATTTTGATGGGCCCAATAAAGGTATTACTCTTTGATGAATTTTTGATGTTATTGTACCCAAAAAGTAACTTGTCTTGGCTCTGGACCACACCTGAAGCAGGCTGTACTGTAGATTTTTGGACTAGAATGGCTAAGACATGGTTAATTTTCCATTCAGTCATGAAGCTCACCAGGTTTTACACTGGCCCAATAAGCAATGGTGTGGTGTAGTGGTTAGAGCATTGGGACTATGTTGTTGCTGTGTGGCTTCAAGTCATTACCAACTTACGGTGACACTAAGGCAAAACTGTAATAGGGTTTTCTTGACAGGTTTCGTCAGAGAGGGTTTGCCATTGCTATCCTGAGGCTGAGAGAGTGTGACTTGGCCAAGGTCACCCAGTGGGTTTACATGACCCACTTAGGATTCGAACCCTGGGCCTCCATAGTCATCAAATTACGACCCTGGAGTTTATTTTACCCCAAGAGTCAGTGGGGTGAGGTGTTTTGAGTGTTGGAGTATGACTCTGGAAGCCATGGAAACCCCCATGGGCAAGTCACACTCTCTCAGCCTCAGAGGATGGCAATGGCAAACACCCCTCTGAGGAAACTTGTCAGGAAAACGCCATTATAGGTTCACCTTAGAGTTGCCATAAGTGGGAAACCCAACAACAGGCATTAAGATGATCGCACTACACTCTTATAGCACTGTTATTCCCCTTTAACTGCTCTGCCTGCCTCCTGTTGCATTCTGGGCTTTGTAGTTCAGTGAGGCCTAAGAGCTCTCTGGCTGAGTATTCTAAATGCCCTTCCTTAAACTACACATCCCAGAATGCAACAGGAGGATGCAGCCAGGGCATTTAAAGTGGAATAGCAACGGCAGAGCGCAATGTTTTGGTGTGACTAGGCAGTTGAGGAAAAGGGGCGGAGCCACTGAGTGGGTAGACAGAGGCGGTGGGCGGGGGCTGTCCCGGTGACGCCATCAAGCGGTGCTGGAACGCTTAGGAGCCCCGGGTGGGAAAAACACAACGCCAAAGCAGTGCCAGGTAAAAAAAAAAAGGAGACTGCGCATGCGCGATGTTGTCGCTCCCTGGCGCGGGCTTCGCTCGGGTCTCCCGTCGGTCCCGCCCCTGCGAGCAAAAGGGGGAAAGCGATTGGAGGAGGGAGATGCCAATCTCCGCTCGGGCCATAGTTCTCTCCTCAGAGTTGCCAGTCCTGGGGCGCGAGGGGAAAATGGAGGAGAGGGAAGAGTCAGCAGCAGCAGTAGTAGCTGCTTCTCTCCCTTCTCTCTCGGTCGCAGGAGAGGGAAAGAAAGGCCCTTGAGGGGAGAGGCTGTCCCTTGCTCTCTCCTGCCCTAGATGGAATGGGGATTCCTGCCTCACAGGACTATAATTTCCCAGAATTCCATAGCTGGCAGTACTTTAACTGCCCTGGCTCAGTGCTATGGAATTCTGAGGTTTGTAGTTTGGTGAGACTTTTATCTTTTAGCTTTCTCTTTTAGATTTCCCAGGATTCCATATCATGGAGCACTGTCAACCTGGATTATTTTTGCAGTGCAGACACAGCTCCCCAGGCAGAGACTGGCATCCTGCTAGAGTAGACCCATTTAATCAGTTGTTGTTTTGTTGTGGTTTGAGTGTTAGGCTATGGAGGCCAGGGTTTGAATCCCAGGTTGGCCATGAAGAACCATTGAGTGGCCTTGGCCAAGCCACACTCTCTCAGCCTCAAAGACAGGCAAGCCTTGCCAAGATTGTCCTTCTGAACAAACCTTGCCAAGAAAGCCCTGCCGTAGGTTCATTTTAGGGTCACCATAAATCAGAAGTGGATTGAAGGTACACAACGACACCGGCAACACATAGATTAAACCCCCTTAATTAAGAGGGTGGAATTCAGAAACATAGGTCTGAAACACACTGCAGAAATAATCCAGTTTGAGACCTCTTTACGTGCCCTGATTCAGTACTGGGAGCTGTAGTTTATTGTGGCACCAGAACTCTGGCAGAGAAGGCTAAATGTCTCACAAAATAGAGTTCCCAGAATTCCTTAGCATTGAGCCAGGGCAGTTAAAGTGGTCTCACAGTGGATTGTTTCTGCAGTGTGTTTTGGACTGAAGTGTATTTAAATTAGTACAGAGAGAACTGTTATGTTAATGTAGCCTTGTCTGGAATATCTATGCAAAAGGGATTTTGTAGCACCTTGGAGACTTAATCCAGAGAGTTTACTCTAGTCAGGATTAACAACTGGATTAAGACAGAGACAGATTTTGAGTGTGTTGCACAGGCATTGTCATCCCATGATACCACAACCTTTCTCTCCAGAATGGATTGGATGGTGGTGCTAGGTGTACCTAGTTATTCCCCTGTACCTTTCCTTTGCAACACACTGCCTAATTCCTATTTGTGCAATGCAGCAAAGGTTGGGTTCCCTGTCATACACTTCACAGTTTCAGTGTGCTGATACCACTTTCATGATGGCATCTTACAGAATTTGGAATTTTAGTTAATGGCCTCACCACAGTCTCTTTTAGGCAAGATGTAGTGCCTAATGCTGTAGTGAGGCATTCACCACTCCGCTTACCCACTTGGTCAGTCCCCCTGTAGCTGCGCAGTGCTGGATAAATGGCCAAGTTAGTGAGCCATACCAAAAAAAAGAAGTACTGCAGTGCAAAAGCAAGGCATCCGTGGACCAAAGATCGCCGGGTGATGTTGGTCATGTCCAACGAATGGAAGAAGTGGAACATCATCCACCTGCTTCCCACAAAGAAGCAAGTGCCTTTGCAATTTGATTTGTGTAATCATATTGCATCAGGCAAGAAATGTCAGTACGTTGGGAATTGCTCCTTTGCCCACAGTCAAGAAGAGTGGGAAATGTGGACTTATATGAAGGAGAATGGCATTCAAGACATGGAACAGCTCTATGAAATGTGGCTGAAGAGCCAGAAGCCAGAAAAGGGGGAGGATCAAGCTGCTCAAGCCAACAAGGAGAATGGGAAGCAAATCCACATGCCAACAGATTATGCCGAGGTTACAGTCGACTTCCACTGCTGGATGTGTGGGAAGAATTGCAACAGCGAGAAACAGTGGCAAGGGCATATCTCCTTGGAAAAGCATAAAGAGAAAGTATTCCACATGGAGGACAACCCAAACCGTTGGCAGCATCGTTTCCCAACAGGCTGTTTCAGCATATGTGAAAGATATATACCCAGTTCGTGCACCGAAGGCAACAACTGTAAGTTTTCCCCCGAGCTCCGCGAATGGGAGGAGTGGAAGCAGGTCCTAAGGATGAAGTTCAGCAAAGCCAGGAAGGACCACTTGATCGCTCCAGTATGTAAGTGCTGGTTCTCATTTCTCCAAAGAGCCAGTCCTTATCCTCAGGCTTCATAAACTGAAACTTATCCAATAATACAAGACAAGCAGGCACCAATATTACATCCACTGGACTTGTCTCAACTACAGCATCCAAGTCAGAGCAGATCCCAGCAATTCTGCCTGCAAAGTGTCTTGAAAATTCCCCACCGCCCCCAATTCCTTCATTCAGTAATCCATTGCACTAAAGTCAGTAGAAGTTAAATAAGGTTATTACTGAACACACAATTAGAAGTATGCCCCAGCGAACACAATGTGGTTTCTGTGTAAATGTGCATGGGATTTCAGTGCACTGTAACAGTGAACAGTGACCAAATTATCAATGGGGAATTTAATTAGCTCAAGGTCACGAGAGGAGGCCTGTTACCACACCTCAGGGATCGCCCCTTCGATCTGTATACCAGGAACTAGAAATCCAGAAATGAGGCAGAGGCTCTAAGTACAATCATGTCTCTTTTATTGGAAAGAAGGATTCAAACATACAGGCACATACGCTCACACATTCATACAAGACTCAGGAAATAACGTGGTAAATGTGGAATAGATATTATGCTTTTCTAACGGAAAGGCTCACCTTATGTAGAAGTTCTGTCTTCCAATTCGTGTGTGTGGGTCTGCAATTCTGGTTAAGCAGGCCAGTCAGAGAGAGACTGACTTTAAAACTGACTTAGCTGTTGGCTACCAGCAATGAATGACTGGCTTGGCTGCAGTGGATGGCTGACCGCAGCTGAGAGTGACTGGTAGCAGCCCAGAGTGGCTGGTAGCAGCAGCCAGTGGCTGGCCGCAGCAGCTAGTGGCTGGCCGCAGCACCTCTCTAAATTTAGGAGACCTTTTTAAGGGTTTAACAGGGTCTCTAGACAAAGGGTAATCAAAGGAAACTGTTTGAAGTGTATTTCACATCCTAACCAAATGTTTTGATCTAACCCAAATGTTTCTGCCAGAGTAGGGACCTGAATGGCTACAAATGCCATTCCTTTGATTCAAATGGTTCCCCCTCAATCACAAAGAGAAACACTTCCTTAAGACATTTGATAGCATCTTTCCTGATAGCACTTAGCAGCTCCTTGCATAATCTCATCCAAGCTGAGAAAGGAAATTCGTTTACATATCAAAAACTCATGGCTTCCCTTGTTTCACTGGGAGATCACATGCTAGGGCCATTTGGCTACTCAGGTCAAGATGCACTTTTGATATCAAATTGCAGGTCAGAGATTATCATTTAGATATATTAAAAAGGTGTAGATCAATGCTTATCATTTCGTAGATCGATGCCTATCAGCACTCCATCCTTCCACAGCATCAAGAAGCTATTCAGTTAATTGAAAGCATGTTTGGCTGCTTTTCAGTCAAAACGTACCACAGTATGGCTGTTGTTGTTGTTGATAGTATGTCTTCAAGTTTTTTTTCTCTCCAGTTAATGGCAGCCCTAAGGGAACCCTATTACAGGGGTTTCTTGGCAAGATTTGTTCAGAGGTGGATTGCACTTGCCTTCCTTTGAGGCCGAGAGAATGTGACTTGCCTAAGGTAACCCAGTGGGTTTTCATGGTCAAGCAGGGATTCAAACCCAGGTCTCTAGAATTTTACTCCCAACACTCAAACCAGTATGCAACACTGCCTCTCCATGGTTTTATTGTTCTTGCTGCATGCCTTCAAGTCATTTCTGACTTACAGCACCCTAAGGTGACTGTATCATGGGGTTTTCTTGGCAAGTTTTGTTCAGAGGAGATTTGCCATCCTCTGAGGCTGAGAGAATGTTGACTTGCCCAAGGTCACCTGGTCAGTTTTATGTCTGAGCTTGGAATCGAACCCTGGCCTCCAGAGTCATAGTCCAATATTCAAATGACTACACCACACTGACTCTCTCCATGGTTTGCATACAGTTAATAAAAACAACACATAGTGCACAATGGGCTGAACACCAGGGTGAAACCCAGTGCGTGGCAGGTGGTGGGACAGCAGTAAATACAGCCAAACTCAGCACTTAGACAGGCATAGACATGGTGGGAACCATGCCTGCTTGGATACTGTTTGTGGCAGCATTCTTATTTTTAAAACGTTTCATAGGGTGACTGGCTATAGCATGGACATGGTTACCAGAGGTTCACTTTACAGTTATTAAAGTAACTCTTTCTACACCAAAATGGTGTGTTTGTGTTTAGTATCAAGGCTGCAGAAGCAAAATCTGTTTTATTGCCAAAGAGATAATGGCTCTAGGCTTAAAATCTGAAACTACATGCCCATTGTCTCTTTCTTTCTTTAAGTTTGTAAAGGATTCTTTTTCAGTCTATGACGCACCAGCAGTGTAGTAGCAGTTGTACACTATGGAAGGATAGTGTGTGGAGGGGGGACAGTTAAATGTTAGATTTGTGCTTTACAGCTGAATAGTACACATGGCCATTGAAAGCCCCCTTCCCACCTTCAGCATCGTAAGGCTATCAAGTAGAGAGTCTAAAATTATCAAGCTGTTTTACTCCAAAAGACATGTAGCAAAAGGGAAATAGGATAGAGGAAAAAGGAAAAAGCAGAGACAAATGTTCTTAAACAGTAATACTTATAATAACCAGACCGAATAGAAGCAGGGAAGAAGCAGGGACTGGAGGAATAGCCAAAAGGAAGTGTGTTTTTCAGGAGAGCTGGCAGAGTGATCCTATCACCCATTCCCCCTCTGCTTCATCCTGATGGAACATTTCATCCTTTTCCCCATCCGTTCACCATATACATTTAACTGTTAATGCACATTTGAATCCTCATTTTACTTCAAGCATAAGTATGCACTGAAAAGATGAAGGGGGAAAGATGTGATTTTATGTCACTGTTTTAACTCTTTGATTACAGTGATGACAGGGTGCTTACCTTGTACAAAATACTATGCAGTGTTTGCATTAATATATGTTAAAATTGAAATGCACTGAAGATATGGGAACATCCTCTTTTTATTGTTCTGATAAAAAAAGAAACTCCATCCAAAAGTGGTCAGTAGGATGTTAAGTGCTTGGTTTTCACAATTATATTCTGCATCATTTTATGCACATTTTATGTATTTTCCCCCTGTATGATGCAAGCAGTATTAAGCAGCTTCGTATCTCCCCATAAAAACCTGCAAGGGACATAAAATCTACAAGGAAAAGCTTTATCTTGATCCTACTACCATCACAGGCTTGCTTGGTGAGCACATGACAGAGAGCCTCTTCAGTGGCTGCTTCCAACCTCTGGGATGCTCTTCCACGGATGGCCGCTACCTTGTTCTCCTCATGATACTGTTCTCATGAGGAAAGTGGGGCTGCAGGAGCCAGGCAAACAAGTATCAACTTTCTTCTGGGATGTCACCCAATGTCACCCACCCACTACTAATGCCACTGGTATAAACAATAAAGGATGTAAATAGTAATAAAAAATAATAAAGCATCTCTGGGCACTCAGCTGTGAAAGTCATTGGGTTTCAAGTAGTTTCTGACCTTAAGGCCAAAACTATCATGGGGTTTTCCTTGGTAGCATTTGTTCAGAGAAGGTTTTCCATTGCCTTCCCCTGCAGTTGATGTGACTTGCCTGTGGGTTTCTTGGCCGAGTAGGGAATTGAACCCTGTTCCCCAGAGTTGTAGTCTAATACTCAAATCATTATGCCACATGCAAAGAGTATTATAGAACTACAGATAGGGCCAAATCTGCCATCCAGAGGGAAGGGTCCTTTCCTCTCAAGTAAATGAACTACGTCATAAACGTTATCTTAACATTCCATTTCATTACATTACATAGCTGAAGCTCTCTGAGCATTTTGGGAAAAGAAGGCAAGACAAGCAAGAGATAAAATATTCATATATGCAACATCCTGTATGGTACCTGGAAACCTTTACCAAATGTCAGATAGAACCAACAAATCAGATGAGAAAATTTACATGGTATAGCCTTTTCTGCATAAATGAAACATGGGGCGAAACAGACTGCCCCTTTGTGGCGGCTTGGGGGTGGCATCAGAGGACTGCATTTAAATCATGCCACCCACCCAACTACAGTGGGCAGCTCTGTGGTGCTCCGGTGGTGCGGCATTTATACAGCGCACACTGCATGAGTTTTGTAAAGCTGTAGCAGTGGCAGAAAAGCTGGCTTTTTGCCCGCTCAAAAAGAAGCGGCATTTTGCCACCTCTTCTTGGGCCAACAAAGAGCCAGATTGGGGTTGCGGTGTGCGGTTGCCACAGCCCCAATTCAGCTTTCTCTGGGGTGGCTTGGAGTCTGTTTCAGCCTGTAGTTGCTATCAACTATGTTTCATTTATATAATGTTATTATGTAATGAAGAACCTTTCCAATGTGGTCTAGAAATTGAAGTTTACCATAAATCCCTAGAATATATGCTTGCTAATTTGAAAATATATTTTCCAAGTTCCAGTTCATATTTTAATATCTGGCCCATTTTAAATGTTCGGTTTACATGTGCTGTGAGTTTATTTTTGTATATCATCCTTTTCTTGTTTTAGCTGATTGCTAGAGATTGTTACCAATCACCCTTGAAGGAAATCCCCCTGAAAATCCCTGAAATGCCCCCAAATTCCCTGGGACATCTGGGTCAGGGGGCGGGACTTCTGGGTCATGGGACTGCAAAGCACTATGGGAAGACAAAAGGGGCCGGGACTTCTGGGTCGGCCATTTTTTGGGGGGTGAGGACTTCCGGGATGGCCATTTTGGGGGCAGAAAATGCATTTTCAGCCATTTTTGGGGGGCAGGAAGTGAAATAATTCCCTATAAACGGAAAGGCTTTTAATTCCCCAACTGAAAGGTTTAATTTCCCGGAAATCCCCCCAAATTTTTAATATCCAAAAATTCCCCAGAAAGGCTTTTTATTACCCAGAAATCAGGGAATTCCCCAGAAATTGGCAACACTGTTGTAAACAAATCTACAGTTGCCTATTTTTCATTGCTGAATTGTAATAATTACACAGAGTGACCATTCTGCATTTCGCAAAAATTTAGCTCAATTTTTGGTTTTCAGGACTTTCCAGATTCCTGAAGTCACTTTTTTCTTATTTAGCATTCTTAGACTGTCAATTTTAATTATCAGTTTACTATTTTTCTTACAATCAGATGAACAATTCATAAACTAGACATAATTATGCATATGTAGATATGAATCGTGTACTCTAAAGAAAATTAGTATTTCCAAGCAGTAATTACCATGCTTAAAGCAGAAATATTAGTCATAAAGGAAATGTAGAAGTTTTGCTAATTATTTGAGTAAGAGCTGTGGCAATGTCTTAAAACCTTCTGCTTGTGTACATGCTAACCATACAATTCTGTATCTGTTTAGTTGGAAGTAAGTCCCATTGACCTGAATCCCAAGTTATAAAAGTGGGTATAAGAGAACAGTCCAATGGTTACATGTTTCACAAATCCAAGTTTGCCTAAGAATATTGTCTTCTATTTTTATGCTTCTAAATTTTGTTACCATTAATGTCTGACATAATTTCAGTATGAATACATTTCTACCATTGCTTTGCTTGTTGTTAATCAAGGGATAAAGGGTTGGGTTGGGAATGAATGATGTACAGAATTATTTCAATCCAATTCTTCGTTTTTGGTCAATTTATAATTTTCATGTTGTCTGAATGAAATCAGCTGCCAGTGGATTTATTTTCACAGAACAAATAATATCATATGTTTTAAAATTATAACTGGATCTGGCTTAGTAATATCCACATTTTCATAAGCGATGGTAATTGGTGGGAAAACCAATCTAACTGTGGATGGGGAAAACTGTCCATGCACAATAAATCATTGCTTTGGATGGCTGTCACTGAGGCTTTCCATGCTTGAGAATTTGGCAATGTATATTTGCCTCTCTCTCTCTCTCTCTCTCTCTCTCTCTCTCTCTCTCTCTGTGTGTGTGTGTACAAAACACTTGTAAGTTATATGCACATGGCTTTAATTTAAGAGATTGGCTACAATATTTCAGTATATTGAGTCCTTGGATGAGCATAGATGTCTGTAATGTGCTTCAACTCACCCTGGAATCCAAGGCTGACAGGGACAACTGTGGTTTGGACAGTGCATGCCTCATTTCATGCTTCGAGGATGAGGAAGAGACCTTTGGCATACATCTGCAATTTCTCCTACAGGCTGAGGAAATGAAAAACTTAGACAGTGTATCTTCGTGTTCACAAAAGCTATTTAAGTATTAATATAATAAGGTTTTGGGGTACAGAGGTCTCATATCATTAGACTCCTAATTTTGCTTTACATGAAAAGAACCTTGATTATTTTCTGATTGAATTACAATTCTCATGATTAGTAAAACTAAAAGGGCAGAGTCCTTGCTAAGCATTAATCTCTTTCTTTTGAGCAGCTGCATCTATATAAAAAACATTATACTGAGTTGCTTCATTTAGTCATCACTAGCTTATGTTGCCGATTGTTCCACTTTTGACTTTAGGAAAGAGCTACTGGCTGTTAAGGAAGTGATTTCTGGAGCAGCTAAACCAGAATGTCACATTTTCTGTGTCATCTGGAACTACACCAGGACTTTGGTTGATGAGGAAACTGTTTCTATGCTAACTAATCTACACTCTGCAGATCAGTTCAGAAGATGCTTTTTGATGAAAAATTTAGCAGTGCAATTCAAGGTGCACCCTAACCTCTTCCTCTTAGAGAAGTTACCCTGATAAAGAAATAAAGCAGTATAGCTATCTGCAGTCACAACAATGATCCACATACAACGCTACATGCAGAGCACCAGCTCATAGTTAGGCTGGAAAGCATAATTTTTACTAGAGCTGCTAAGGACTGAATTTGGGAACTACTATGTACAAAATATTTGAGCTGTGTCACCTCTGATTGTCTGCTCATAGCATAACCTTTTCTCAAAGAGGAATCATGTGATCCTTTCCCCACTCTTCTTCCTGAAACTCCCAGAGATGACAGGGTTCTTGCACCTTTAAAGTTGTACTGTTATCTTGTTTCAGTTGATTGTTGGAAATTGAAAACAAATCTACAGATGCCTGTTTTTCATTGCTGAATTGTAATTAAATGCACAGAGTGACCATTCTGCATTTCATAAAAATGTAGCTAATTTTTTGGTTTTCAGGACCTTCCAGATTCCCTCAGTCACTTCTTTTCTTATTTATTCTCTGACTGTCAATTTTAATTATCAGTTTGCTATGTATGCAGTTTATTTTCTCACAATCAGATGAACTATTTGTAAACTAGACATAACTATGCATATGTAGATATGTGGAGATGAGGGGAGATTTCAGCAGGCGCAGCCTATATGAAAAACAAATAATGTTTTGTACAGAACTAATAGGCAGGAATCAACTTGTACTTCTTGAAAACTCAGCAAGCAACCATGCATTCAGGTGCATAAATAAGCTTCATATACCCACCCAGCTCTCTAGGCCTTGTTCTAGTTAGGCTGGTTTACTCCTGAGAAAATCATCCTACTTTGGAAATATTTGGCTTTTCTGGGGGGAAAATGAATCAGGAGGTTTTGATTTATACAATCAGCCCTCTGTATCCATGGATTTTGCATGCATGGATTCAGTCATCCATGGCTTTAATATATATATATATTTACAGTTCAAAAAAGCAAACCTTGCTTTGGCCATTTTATATGAGGGACACCATTTTACTACTCCATTGTATTTAATGAGACTTGACCATCCACATATTTTGGTGTCCATGGGAGTCCTGGGATCAAATGCCAGCGGACACTAAGGACCCGCTGTATACTTAGTAAACAAAGTATTTAAAGTATGCCTTCATACAGGTAAGTGACATTTAAACATCTGAGGTTTTCCCCACTAGTATGTGAACTGAAATATTTGGAACAAAATCAGTAAAAGTGTGTTTGATATGAATTAATGTTCTACAGTATATAAATAAATTCATTTTTTATTTTTAACTAATATACAATATTTTAAAATATAATGACTAATCAGTTTGCACTTCTCTTATGTAGTTTAGATTTTGAGGGAGAAATGAAAGAAACTGTTTTGAGATACTATCAAACAGATGATGGTAACATTTTAATCCTTCCCCTTTTAGTGTGTCGTTATTTGCATATGTCTTTTTGACTGAAAAACTCTTTTGTTTGCTATAAGAAGTCTCTGATTTAAAATGTTAATGGATTTCCAGCTATTATGATGTAATTATATACCTGTAATATTTGGCTATAAATCTGAAAAATCTTAAAGAGCAATCTCAAAAGAATATTCAGAATGTACTACTTATAAATTGACTAATTTTCTTGTAATTTACCAGAAGTGCTGATATGAGTATAGCCACAATGTGAAAAGTACATTAATCCCTGGAGTTACATTGTATGTATTAAATTATGGCTTCTAGGGAATAAAACACATGAGGTGATTTAGCCTTCAATCATGTTTATTGCTTATATTCATAAGAAAGACAAATTCTATTGCCATTCTGAGGTGAGAAATTAGACATGGTTCATTTCGCTTCCTGAAAACTAGATAAGCAATCTGGGAGTAACCCCAATGAACATTTACTTCAGAGCAGTCATGTATACAGTGATGTAGTGCAGCATGTACTCACAGGGTAAAGCTTTAGTACTTTTTGATAAGCAGGGAGTTATATTTTGTGTTTGGTGGTAGCTGCATTTTTCACTGCATCTTAAAGCAAATTGAATTTCCCCAGAAACAATGTATTGTTATAAGTGACTTCTGTTCTAATCTCAAATACTTGGAGTGGCAAGAATCATTAGCTTTACAAAAGACATGCTCCTAGTGGAGAAGAAAGAAGAAAGAAATGTTTGTTCGTTTGTTTTTTTTAAATTAGATCAGCCAAGATGGCATTTTTGGACTGTTGTTGGGGCTGTCACTATAAGGACTGTCACAATGATAGCATTCACTTGAGAATTTACCACTGTACTATTACACATATAGGATGTTAAAGGACCAGTAAATCACTAAAGGCATCAGAACTTATCTATCTTGGAAATTAAGCAGGGTTAGCCCTGGTTAATACTTGGATGGAGACCAGTAATGAATACCAGGTGCTGTAGGCTGTATTTCAGAGGAGGGAACTGGCAAAACAAAACGTTACTTAATGAAACCCTATGAAATTAATGGGGCTGCCATATGTCAACAGGTGACCTGAAGGCACACACACACAAAGTTTGAAATACTGTACTGAAAGAAGAGAGAAGAATATTTGGCCTGACTTGGACCACATATGACCCAAATTGGCTGCAGAAGGTTTGGAGGAGATTCCTCCCCTTTCCCAAAGTCTTTCCTTTGATGAAGGGCTAGTCCCTGTGTTCTCTCTGGATGGAGCAACTGGGAATGATCAATCATTCAATCAATCATTTTATTACAGTCATAGAATCATCGACCAGCACAAAATAAAAAAAGACAATTTTTACCATGAGTTAAAATTTGACTGAGTAGCATAAAATACAGATTGGCATAAAATACACTAAACACATAAAATTAATTTGACAAGGTGGCATAAAATACAGTAAACACGTAAAATAAACTGAAAATGGTTATCAGGGGAGCAAGAGTGAGATTACATCAGGAGAGAAGAAAAGGTGACGTCTTCCCCTGTCTACATTCATCCTGCTACATTGAACTGTAGAGAGCCAAGGGTTAAAACCTGTACACCAGGGTTAAAAAAGTTCTCTGTAGCATAAAAATCATGTTAGGTGCTGTTCTGTTGTTCATTGACAATGGCTGTATCTGCACTGCAGAAATAATGCAGTTTGGCATCACTTTAAACAGCTATGGCTCAGTGCTATGGGATTCTGGGAACTGTAGTTTTTGTGAAACATTTAGCCTTCTCTGTCAGAGACCTCAGATGTCACAACAAACTAAAAATCCTGGAAGTCTATAGCACTGGGCCAGGTGGTGTCAATCTGCATTATTTTTGCAGTATGGATGCAGCCAATATCATACAAATATTTTAATTAGGTTTGTTTCTTAGCCATTCCATAGACAAGTTGGTTTTCTTTGGAAAACCCTTATCCTTCTGCATTTTGTACGCTTCATATATAATTGTGTGAATGACATAGTGTGTGAATAACAGACTCAATAACTGAGATGTATTTTATTTAAAAAATAACTTTAAAATGCATTTCTTCCCTTTTTGCAGCCCTTGTTTAAACTGAGATCTCACTGCTGATTGCTTCTTTTTTCTTTTCTCCACAAGGTAAGAGACAAGTGTCACACAGGCAGCTCATCCTTTTAAACTCCATTATTATATGCACAGCTCTTTGTGACAAGTGGGAAAGTTGGGAAAGCACCAGCATTTCTAAGGGAAGAAAAGATAAAAAACAGCAAGACTTTAAAAAGTAGCGATTGTTTGCATAGAAAAGTGGCATACAGAGATGGAGGTGGACTTTACTAAAGATGATCTGCCTTTAATGGCCAACACTAGCCACATGCTGGTGAAGCATTATGTCTTGGAACTGGATGTAGATTTTAAAAACCAGGTGACTGAGGGCAAGATAGTTCTGTTCCTTGAAGCTGACAGCATGTGCAGAAGAGGAGACAGTGAACAGATGGAAGAAGCCTGTCGGTCTTGGTCAGATGAAACCTGCCAAGTTCAGGCACCTGAAACTGCCTCTGTTCCTGTGTCAAATGCAAGCGACTGCTCCCCTGAAAGTGGATGTAATGATTTTGCTGTCTGTGGTAAAGGTGAAAATGATACTTCTGATAAAAATGGTAGCCATGGCAACAGGGAACAGGCTTCTGGGATTTCTAGTTCAAAGAAGTGCTGTGACATTGAGATTCATGGGAGTGAAGATTTCTCGCTGGTCCTAGACTGCTGTGATTTATCTGTGTTAAAGGTTGAGGAGGTAGATGTTTCCCTTGTTCCAGGCATCGAGAAATTCACAAGCCCTGCCAAGTTAACGGATACATCTAAGAATACAGAGGAACTTAGGAATCAAATTGTGCATGAACTTGTGGCATTACCTGCAGATCAGTGGAAGGAGCAGCTTCACTATTACAAGCTTTGCAGCCAAGCACCTGCTTGCGGAGAGCTTCTGTTTGTTACTGGCAATTGGAGCTTGGAGATCAGGAAGGCAGGTGTCCAAATGCCAAAGGACTTCCCTTGCGCCATAAGGATTTGGTACAAAACAAAGCCAGAAGGAAGATCGCTGAGCTGGACTACAGACCAAAATGACAGGTATGCATCAGTCATAGCTGCTTTTATGTATGTTATAAAAGTCTTAGGTATCATGTGCCAGATGGGTCAGAGTTGAATTGTGAGTAATAATCTCTATTTTCAGGTTAGGTTTACATGGATTGGTAGCAGAGCAGGCAAAGTTCAGAGCTCATGATGGGCAGGATTAGAGCATGTTAAGACCAATTTGGATGAACGCATTTCTTAAATCAGTCTTCTCGACAAGGAGGAACTGATTATGGTCTGTTTTGGACAGAAGCAGGGGATGCAAACATATTTTATAGGGTACTTTCACTTTACAATAGCTATCTCTGCAAGCACTATGGTGAACAGTGCTCATGTTGTTTAAGATATTTTGTAGTAAATGCAAAATATAGTTTGATATCTGAATGTTTAAATATTCTGGATGTGATTTCTTTGTTTAATAAGGGGACAAGTGTTGCATGTTGTTTATTTTGCTGTTTAGTTAGGCTCTCAGTGTGGGTTTACTGAAGCCTTAAGATAAAATATATTTCTGTACCATATATTGCATAAATCATGTATTATAATTGTACTATAAATATATAGATGTAAAATACTGAAAGATTTTAGACATTACTCAGCTTACTGCTATGTAGCGCACTGTTTTCCTGAACTGTGCATCTTGTATAGTTTTCTGTTGTCATCTGGCTCATCTCATCTCTGTTTTGACTGCTCATTTATCAGCTCTTGACCTGATTCTCATTGCTGTCTTGTCTGTCTAGTACAGATTACAAATTGCCTTGTCAGGAACAAATTAATTTGTATAGTCTTTTTATCATCCAACACCTGAGTGATCAGGTAAATGTTTGGGGGGAGGGCTTTTCCAAGGGAACAGACAAGGTTTGAGAGATATTTGACTATATTATCTGTGGGTTTTTAAAAGATTATTAGCTCTGTGTGTGAGTTTGGATCAAAGCTGGGGGGAAAATAGATAACTCTTTCCCCATGCATTATTTTTCTGACCAGACCATGGAGTAGCTATACATTACCTTTTACCCTTGTGTTTGCCCTATGGGCAAAACAATAGTTCCAAGAGAGGATGGGGCTGTACATAATGAGAAAATGGAATTGGGAGAAAGTGTGAAGTCCCCTTTTCCAAAGGCCCAGGCCAAATTGCCCTCCCTGTTGCATCTATTCTTTTAAAAACCCATAAAGATATGATCATATTTAATTTACTTTCAAAGTTTAAACTGTAAAAAAGCATGTTTTAGTGGGTACTTGGGCTACTGAAAAACAATATATTAAAAGTTACCTGTTTCCTATGTCCAGCACTATCCCTGCATGCCTCTATAATTCCATGAGGAATAGATACAGTATAGAAATGGAACAATGGGAAGAATGTGGTTGAAAGGTTTGAAATTTACTCTATGTTGTGATCTTAAAGAGAATTTTTATAAAATGATATATCGTTGGTACACCAGAGATATTCACCAAATGCATGTTGGAAATGTAATAAAGGTCTTTTTCTCATATGTAGTAGGCATGTGACAAAGCTACAAGATATTTGATTTAAATACAGTTGGACCTCCATATCTGTGGACTTGCCATCTGCAGATTTGGTCACCATTAGGGAGAATGAGACTTGAGGTCCTGTGGTTTTTTTGTATCCATGGGGGGGGGGGGGAGAACTGATCCTCGTAGATATAGAGATCTGACTGTACACAATTTGATGCAAAAATATATTGATTAATTTTCAATTGAAACTTGAACTTTTTATCCTGGGAATGATGGATGAATAATTGGAGATGAGATATGGAAGAACAAGACAATATATGGTTATAGCTGCAAGGATAGTATATCCACAGAAATGGAAGGAGAACTTATACCTACAAATGAAAACTGGCTCTCAACACTGAAGAATTTAGCAGAGATGAATAATTTTCTGTTTTGCCTAAAGAAAATTCATTATCAAAATTTTGGAAAGATTGGAAATTAATTTACTTTTTTTGAAAAGTAATGAAGGTGATTAGATTATTCTTGGTTTTATTAATTAATATGAATTAAATATATAGATCAGTGATGACAAACCTTTTAGAGACCAAGTGCCCAAACTAAAAAGTTTTCTGCCATTGGGTGCCAGGGGCTGGACTTCCGGGGACGTGACGGGATTTCCAGGGCAGGACTTCCCCCTGCACCCTCCCAGGCCTTTAGCTGCCTCTCCAGATAACTGAAGGC
Source organism: Sceloporus undulatus (assembly GCF_019175285.1). Classification (NCBI taxonomy): domain Eukaryota; kingdom Metazoa; phylum Chordata; class Lepidosauria; order Squamata; family Phrynosomatidae; genus Sceloporus; species Sceloporus undulatus. Next base: position 252,362,087 of record NC_056523.1, read on the forward strand.
CTGGGATGGCTGGGAAGAGGAGGAATAGGCACATGCCTTTTCCTCATCTTCCTGCCCTTTGCATGCCCTAAAAATGGTTTTATGTGTCATCTCTTGCACACCTGATATAGGAGTTTATCAAACGGGAGGAATTTCTCTTAAATTCGAATGAAAAGAAAGTGGGGCCAGAACACATTCATTTAAAGTTGTTAGTTTAGCGCAATTATGTGAATGCGCATTGTGTTCGAACTGGCTTCCCATTGCCTGAAAATAGCATGCCATTGCCTGAATTTGCATGTGGCAGTCTATCACGCAATAACGTGAAACCACATGATTACGTTCGGACTGACTTTCCATTGCCCAAATTTGCATGTAGTGGGTTATCACGCAATAACGTTAAACCCCATGATTGCGTTCAGATTGCCATTGGATTATACTTCCAATTTCCCTTGTCTGATAAACTCCATAGTTTCATCACCACGGATATAGATGAAGAGTAATTAAGAGGTGAAACTTGTAATGAATTATATTTGCAGAATAGATAGTTGGAAGTCATCTTTTTTTAATATTGTTTTCTTAGTTGTATTTTTTGTTGTTGGTAGTTTGTTTTATATAAAATTTGTAGTCTAGTTGTTGTTTGTGTAACTTGTAACCCTCCCTTTCTCTTTGTACTTTTCACTCAATAAAAATAACTGGGAAGGGAAGAAATAGCTCATTATAGCACTCTGCCTGCCCACTTTTTCCAGAATTCCCTTATACCTGGGGTCACTTATGTGATGCCCACTGAGGGCTCTCAGCCCTCCACGATTTTAATAATAATAATAATTTTTATTTATAGACCGCTATTCTGCAATGATCATAGCAGTGTACAGTAAAATTGCAAAACAATACAAAAAATTGCAAGGCCTCTCTCCCCCTCAAGATGGTGGTT
>NC_056523.1:252363006-252435642 GCF_019175285.1 Sceloporus undulatus
GGAGGAGGGCTCTTTGTCTTCCAGGCCAGGCCTCTCTCCCCCTCAAGATGGTGGTCAGGAGGAGGGCTCTTTGTCTTCCAGGCCAGGCCTCTCTCCCCCTCAAGATGGTGGTCAGGAGGAGGGCTCTTTGTCTTCCAGGCCTGGCCTCTCTCCCCCTCAATATATATATTGTTGTTATCATTGTTAAACAAACCTTGGAGTTTGACATGTTGCAGAGTGAAGCCTTGGCTTCAGATTATGTCTTTATTTCCAAAAATGCTTCTAGGCCTTAAATGGGTCCCAGTGGCATTCTTAGAAAATAAAAATGGTTGGTAGATGGAACCCAGCATTTCATTCTGAAGATTGCCTGGGAGAAAATGTTGTCTGATAGAGACTGAGCATGCTGTGGAAAGCTAGGGGTTGGAGGGAGAAAATTGGAGAGGAGATGGCAGGGAGAGAGCAAGGAGTGAGGAGCAGGTATTTTACATGTGTGTGAGTGCGCCCTCTCCTTCTTTCCCTCTCCCTCCCCCTCCCCCTCTGTGATGTTAACTGGATTATTGGCTTGCTTTAGTCTAGTGTGTATCTTTCCTAGTTTTGTGACTGTGTGTGTATGTGTGTGCACATGCGTACATGCATGTCTTTATTTTTCTAAGCTTCTGAAAAACTTGCCTTGTGTGAAATATATATTTTACTGTGCTGTGAAAGCCATTGTGTGATTTGGCATTTTGGTGGATTCTACACCTGCCTTGTACACTTGTCCCCCCCTTTTTCTGGACTTGGAATCCGTTATCTTACTCTTCATGGGAGGGACAAGCAGGGAGGGATAAAATGGTGGTGTGTGTCTGCGCACGGCCCCTTGCATGCACTTCAAGTGCACAAGTTATTATTTTCAATGGGACTCCAATATTTCTGAGTTGAAATTTTTGTGGGGAGTGGTCTGGAACGGATCCCCTGTGAATTGGGTGTTTGCTGCCTTCCTTCCACCTGGGATCCACCCATGCCTCAGCCCCTGGACTTAAGGAGGAGTCTTGTCTCCCCCCATCCCCCCTTTTTGTATAGTTTATATTAGATTTTAGGATTGAGATGGGGGGTTGAGAATGGGGATTATTTTCTTTTCACTTGTTTTTACTCTATTACTTGTTTATATTTTGCTTTGTTAATTTTATTGTTGTTATAATTACTATGTATTTTTATTTTATTTTTTGCCATTTGAACCTGTGTTGAGGGCCTGGGAAAGGGGTTAAATATGTTTTTATTTTCTCTGATTGTTATTGTATTTGTTTATGGATTTTGTTTGCTTAATCTTTTATGTAGTCTAATGTGTTTTGTAATTTTGTAATTGTAATTTTGTAAACTGCTTTGATCTTCTTGGAAAGGCGGTATATAATATTATTATTATTGTTGTTATTATTATTATTATTATTATTATTATGAGAGGAGCCTTTCTCCCAGATTCTGTGTTTGTACTCATTCAGCATGTTATTCTATGATAGGTCCCTGTGTGTGTTTGCTCTATTTATCTCACACCCACCTTTAGCACAGAAAATGGATAGGCATTCTGGTACTCTCCAGATGTTTTGGCTTAGAACTCCCCAAAATGCTAGACATCACTAGCAGTGATCACTAGCAGGATCTGGGAAATACCACATTGTCCTCCCTTGACCTTGGCAGTACCTTGTTTTGTATCTTGCACACAATATACACACTGCAATTATCTCTCCATTGCCGCCTATCTGGTTCCTTGCATATCAGTAGGGTCTGAAAACTTTACCCATTAACCCATCCACTTTGGAGATACAGAAGCCCTACTGTGTTTCATTCTCACATTCCCATTGCTGTGAAAGGAGACAAAATGCCTACTGTGGAAATAATGTCTGCTGCATTCTGCTCCAGTGCTGCAATTACATCTTTTCTCTCCTTCCCTTGTGAATTACTACAACTGCTGGGGAAGATTGTGTATGTGTGTGTGCGTGCATGCATGTGTGTGTGTAAATATAATTAAACATTACGTTCAGGGGCTCAGTTCCTGTGTTCAGGGTTTTTGCTAACTGTGAGTAGGAGTTTTGCTCCCTGCCAGTTAAGCTAATTTGTTTTTGAGCACAAGTGGAACATTTATAGCAAATGCTATCACATGCATGGCAATGATGATTTCATTTTACAATAAAATTCCAAGTCAGGTATCACTGTAATATGGTGTAAAATGCTGAATTTTCTGTGTGGAGCAGGTGCTCTTCCAGTGAGCTACTGTTCTTCACCATCTGATCCTATGTGTATAATCTCTGGTACATTAAGCACTCCCTAATGTAGTACAATCTTGTGGATCGTCTATAGGTTCCTCAGTGCCCTGAATTCATGGAAAAGATTTAGAGAAGAGAATAATTAGCTCCACTATCATTCCTATGAATGTTTTTGGCTCCAGTGTTAAACTCTCAGTGTGTGGGAGGATAACGGCATGCGCCAGGTAACAGGTGGTCTGACTGTGCTTCCTCTCCCTTCGGTAAACATCATGATAAAAGAATGGGGGCCTGCTGGGTGACTGAAGTCAAAGTCTTGAGAAGATAGAACTAAAAGGTCATCAGACTGTGCAGCTTTCTAAATATTTCATTTAATATTTTGTTATTTAATGTGTGATGTTTCTGAGGGTTTGCATAGGCTTTCTGTTTCTCTGAGGGTGGGGGGGGGGGAGTGACCAAAATTAATTAATTAGACAGAGGAGCTTAAGGAGAGGCACTTAAAGAGAGCTTGGATCTTATACAAGAAAAAAGGCAGGATATAAATCATATGAATAATGTAAATAAATAAATAAAGGTAACAATTCTCTTGAAGTCATATGTTAAATAGCCAGTCTCTGAGCCTTGTGTCTTAGTTACAGTTGGCCCTCCATAGCCATGGTTTCAACCATCCATGGCTTGAAAATATTCCCCCAAAATATAAATCCCCAAAATCAAACTTTGTTTTTGCCATTTTATATAAGGACACCATTTTACTACACCATTGTATATAATGGGACTTGAGCATCAATTGATTTGGTATCCACAGTGTGTGTGTGTGTGTGTCCTAGACCAACCCCGCCTAGCAGATACCAAGGGCCCGTGCTTTCTAGCATAACATGTGATGACTGGAAGCTTCAACTTGGAGTTTTCTTCCCACCCATGTCATTTCCAAAGTGGTGGAGCAAAGTCACTTCCTGTGACCATTTTGGGAAGCACACAGAGGAAAAAAAAAATGGATGCATTTAGGTAGACTGTTGGGGGCAACCAGTTGGGGGTGTATGTGGAAAATTCACTCCTGGCCCCTATGCAGTTGCCTATCCCTGAGCTATGCCAATGAAAAGATGAGCCTGTACAGAAAGATTCTTAGGTTTAGCCCTCATTTCTTTAGCTCTTCAGGACTATCCTGCCTTTAAAAAGTCATATAATTTCAGGACTGCCATCTACTACTGTGAACGAATATACTTGGAAAAAGTATTGAGCTGGATATCTTGTAGCCTGGCCCTCAGTGGAAAGGATTCTGCAGAGAGTTACAATATATCACTTACAGATTGTATAGAGATATTGACCTGATTTAACTGTAACAGGAAACATTAGTGTAGCTGTATGAGACTGGTTCATATACTGTACTCTTCCCCGCTTCCTCCAATATATCCACAAGAAGGAGTGCCAATTCCATTTTGATCATGAAGTCAAAGGCTTTCATGGCTGGCATCCATAGTTTTTTGTGGGTTTTATGGGCTATGTGGCCATGTTCTACAAGAGTTTATTCCTGATGTTTTGTCAGCATCTTCAGAGATGCCAGCCATAGATGCTGGCGAAATGTCAGGAATAAACTCTTCTAGAACATGGCCACATAGCGTGAAAAACCCACAAAAATAAATTCAGATTCATCGTGGTAACAAACTAGCTTCAAACTGTGGTTTACAATGCTAGCGTATTTGCATCCTTAGTTACAGTTAACTAAATTTTGGACGATACACTGCATTAAAATAGAAGTGGAAGATTTTGATCTCACCTTGTGGCCCTACCACATTGGAAGAGAAGAGGCCAAGTAGGTGAGCATGAAGCTCTTTATCTCTTATCCTTGTGATATTAAACTGCAGTTTAGTGTTACATGCAAACTGGCTCATATTGTGCCCCGTCTTAATATTTGCCACATAGAGGTTGTTTATCCACACAGCAATGCCTTCCAGTTCATAATGGTAGACATTTTCTGGTTGTTACATCAAGTCATGGCCATTTCCATGTGAACTATGATGTGTCTCTGGGCCATGCAGTAGTTATCTTTATTTGTTGTTATTTCTTGCCTCATCGTTGAAAGAAATCTAAGAGCAATTCAGAATTTGCATTGAAAGATGCATAAAGCAAATTGCCAACACTCTGGTTCTTCTCAGGCTATTTTGAGGTCAGATACACTGTGAAGATATTGATAGTTTTGAATTTCTGTTCCTATTGGGTACTCTGTATTTCCTGTAATTGCTTGTATAGTGCACATTACTTCACACTTATCTTTTTCTCTTTTCTATAGGCCGTGTGTTTATACGGTGGGGTCTCCAATAAACAACAGGGCCCTTTTTCCATGCCAAGAACCGCCTGTTGCCATGTCAACATGGCAAGCTACAGTCCGAGCAGATGCAGGCTTTGTTGTTTTAATGAGTGGTGAAAACACAGCGGAACCAGCAGAATCTGAAGAAGGTACAGCCTGTATTTCCCATCTTCATATATGGTAAAAAAAATGTCATTTGAAAGAGATTTAAAGCTAGAATAATACTTCAGCCACAGAGACAGTTGAGACTTCCAAGCTTTTCTGTGCAGCAGCTCACCTTTCTCTGTCTGGTGCCCCCTGTGGTCTTCTTTTTTTCATGTGCATAATTTCTCATTTGGGAAAGGGGAAGTGTACTGCAATTCTATGCACATTTACTGAGATATTACTCAGAATGATTATAACCTTCTATATGCCATAAATATGTTTTTGATGAGTTACAATAAAACAGTCTAAGGAGAAGCTTACTATCTCATGAAACACTAGATATATCAGTTAGGAATGGAAAGAATATTCAAAGACTCATGAGGGTCTGAAACCCCCAATGAAGAGATTTGTCCTCATGCCCCTTTTCTCACTGTATTTCCCAGTTGTTGACTCAAGGGCCACTCTTACTCCTCCCACCCAGGTTCATCTTTTTAATACCCCCCTCCCATGTATGTGAGGGCAGCCAAGCAAGAAAAATGGACACAGGCTGATATCTGGCCAAATAATGACAATTGGTGCATCATCATGAACCAGCTATCAGAACACAAGTGGCAAAGATGATCCTCCTCACTCAGCTTCCCCACCCAGTATTAGCAGGGCAGAGCTGGTCTGATCATGAAAGGCTATAGCTTCCCTAATCCTCATTCGACTTCCCCTCCAATGTCATGCAAGAGCAAGTGGGGGAGCCAAGAGGAAATGGAAAGGTATAGCGTCCCTTCCCCATTTCGTCTACTCCTGTTGTCATGTTGCTGTGGTGGTGGAAGGAAAACAGAGGGAATTGTGGATGACTATATCTCCTTCCATTCTGACACTCAATACTTTCTCTCCCCCCCCCCCCCCCCCGCCACCAAGAGCTCTTTGAAAACTTCATAGATTTTGAAGATATCTGGCAGTGGAGAGAAAATGGATTAGATATTAATTCTCACCAGTGGGAACTGTTAATTTAACACATTCCATTGGTCAGATAGCACATTTAGGGGAGAAATCTATATAAATTCAACCTAGACAATAAGGAAATATGCAACAACGCACTAAATTTAGAATTGTCCAAGCCATGTATGGATGTAAGAGCTGGACAGTGAAGAAAGCGGATAATAAGAAAATCAACTCATTTGAGATGTGGTGCTGGAGAAAAGTGCTGAGGATACTGTGGAGAACCACAAAGTCAAATAAATGGGTCCTTGTTCAGATCAGGCTTGAACTCTTTCTGGAAACCAAGATGGCTAAATTAAAGTTGTCGTACTTTGGCTTCATCATGAGACGGAATACATCATTAGAAAAGACAATAGTTTTAAAATTGCTGATATTTTCTTTTAAAATACAAAAAAGAAAAAGAAAAAGAAAAAAAGATAAGGATAGAAGTAAATCTTCACTTTCATGACTTTTTTTTAAAAAAAGGACCATGGCTGAATAATGCATCTTTATGTCATCATAGCAGTTGGGATGCATCTGAAATTATGGCCCTTTACAGACAGCCAAAATAAAGCTGCTTCGAGTCACTTTGGAGGTATGGCATTTCAATGATGCATGCGTCCTAAGAGTCTGGAAGCTGCACCAAAGCTGCACTCCACTCCTTAGGACTGGAGTGTGGCTTTGGTGCAGCTTCTGGACTCTTAGGATGCATGTATCATTTAAACAGCATACCTCCAAAGTGACTCGAAGCAGCTTTAGTTTGGCTGTCTGTATCAGGCCGAAGTAAATAAAATATTACGTTCTTAACAATTCAGAAATTCTGTCCTCTCAGTCATTTGGTCAAAATATGATTTTACAGTGGATAGCTTTTCCTCTCATTACAATTCTGATGCTATGTGATTTAAAAAAATCTGAGAAGTGCTTTGTAACTTGGAAAGTTTAATCATGGAGAGGGAGTGTGTTCAACATGCTGTTGATTAGTGTGTCACAAATGACATCAGTATTCCAGAACGCTAGCAGTGATTACACTCTGATTTAGTAATCCAAAACTGCCTTCTGGTACGGTGGAGAACAGAAAAACATTTGTTTAGTTTGCAGAGTCCTTTTTTCCTGTGGCAACTGTAAGCCAGTTTGGATGCAATGTAGTTGCTTTTATGCAAATATAAGAGTTTGTAGACTAGTCCAGTGAATGGCAACAGTTCCTTATTGCCATGTACAGATGTAAATGTCTTCTTTCAGTGGGAATGCTGTTGTGACTACAGAGATACATAAAATATATCTTTCTAGATATTGTTGGCTTGCAACTCCCAACAATATCTAGAGGGCTTACCTGGATCTCGGCAGCAGAGATGTCTTTGTTCCACTAGGCAGAAACCAACACTCTCATCATATATTGTCATTCCTGTTCCCTGTTGCAAAGTGTGCATGAGATTAAGCTGTCCCTTTCAGATTCCTGATGATCATGTATTGGCTCAGGAGTATAGCTGGTTGATGCATGATGTAGTCTTCTCATACAGCCTCTTCACATGAACAGGGCTCTAAAATTAGTTATTGGATCTTTCACTCAGAGTATTTGTGAGATCTATAAATGGCCGCACTATAAATTTCCTACATCCAGGCTCTTTGGAATACCTTATGCCATTGGAACACCCATTTTCTTGTGTGATACATAATATAGCATTTGATGTCATCTGACTAAAAGGCCTTGTGCTCCTCTCTTTAATTAGACCAGTTGTTTTGTTTCTTCACTGAAGTAATTGATATGCAGCAGGTTATTGCAGTTTAACAGAACTGTATGGCAGGGTGGCTTAGTTGTTAAGACGCTAGTTCTGATGATCGGAAGATCAGAAGGTTGGCAGTTCAAGGCCCGAGTACTGCATGATGGGGTGAGCTCCTGTCACTAGTCCCAGCTTCTGCTAACCTAGCCGTTCGAAAGCATGCAAATGCAAGGAGATAGATAGGTACCACTTCTCAGTGGGAAGGTAACAGTGTTCGGTGTAGTCATTCTGGCCACATGACCACCAGAGCAATCCTTGGAAACCCTGGCTCTTTGGCTTAGAAACAGAGATGAGCACCGCCCCCTACAGTTGGTTACGACTAGACATTCATTTCAAGGGACTACTTTTACCTTTATGGCAGAGTACTGTAATATACTACTTGGTTGCTAGACTGAATGGCAGACTGAATGGTTTCCGAAATCTGTTCTCACTGGGTTTTTTTCCTGCTGGTTTACAAAACCCAAATTCCAACAGTTTCCTGAACTTTGTTTGTGTTCTGCTTTTGGTTGATGCGTTTTATTGTTAGAAGGTTTCTTTCACAAGTGTATATTATGCACACATACTTTCTCTCTTTCTCATTTGTATAATGCACTGTATATCCTAGGCTTAAACCTTTACCTAACTCTGGGCTGGAATAGACTGGCAAAAACAGCAGGCTTCCCAGCAACTTGGGGTGTGGTGTCCGTACGACGCATGCCCCTAAGCCGACAGAGAGCAGGTATCATGCTGCCTGGCTGTTTACACAGCAGCCACTTTATGGTGCCCTGGCAGTGCAGCATTTAGACACCACACGCACAGGAGTGCTTTAAAGCTGCAGTGGTAGCAAAAATTTTGCATGCTCAAAAAGGAGTGGCTTTCTGCCGCTTCTTTTTGTGCCAGCAAATAGCCGGGGCCACAGTGTGTGGTTGCCACCATGGCAGCTCCAATCCGGTGTTTTCGGGCTAACTGTATAACGTAGCATTACATCCAAACCATTAACTATGGTTGGTCCTAACTACAGCTTACAAAAGGAAGACAATATAATCAATAATACTTTAATATTTATCTGTTTTAGTAGACCGTAGTCTACTAAGATTACCCACTGTGCAGTTCATGTGGCATGATTAAATTTATTTTAATTAATATAAAGTTTCCTTTGCTCTCTGCAGTGACTGAATTTCAGTAATAGTTTAATTTAATTTTCTAACTTATAGCTACATAATTTTTTTTAAAAAAGTGTATGTTGGGCAACATCTATAATTTTTCTGACACCATGAGAATTCCAGTCTGTTTCAAGGGATTAAAATACCCCGTGTCCCCAGAACTCTTTGTTGGTACAGAATGAAAGATATTCTACAATACCCGAACATCCGAGCAAGAAATCACATGAGGCAGGTCATTTGTTTTGATTAATTGACAAGTTTCTTTTTCTGTAAGAAAAAAGTAGCCAACATGATTTGTGTGTCTTAAAAACACTACTGTTGTATTTTCAGTGGGGGAAGAAACTTGTTGTGAACCTCCAAAATAAGAAATATAAATCTTGAAGGAAAACAGATGTTTTTATTTATTTGTAGGAAAACTTAGCATCTATGATGCTGTTTCCCAAGTACAAAATAGTTCCTGCTGAGGAAACATTCCCTGATGAAGGTCTACTCTTTGTGCCAGCAGCCTACAGACAGTTGTACAATCTAAATATCTCATTGTCCTTGCAAGCAAATTTGTCACACATGGTGCTCCACCTGAAAATTTTCTTATTGGTGACCTCGTGCAAAAGTAACTGGGATGTGATGTGTGTGCCTTATTATGTTAAATGGTTCCATCACAATCAGCTTGTGCATGGTTTTGATTAGTAGGCCTTCTGCAAGTTCAAGATGATGCAAAATGGTCTCCTGCCACATTATGTCCAGTGTGGAAATATAATTCAACTAATGTTGTCACAACAATGTAATGAGTTGGGCTTCCTCTTGTGCACCTAACTTCCTCCCAGGTAAATATTTTCCTTTGGAGGGTATGAGTGTATTACAGTACCCCACACTTTTATATCATAAGTACCTGATTTACTTAGTGTTCACTGCCAGAATGGGTGCACCATATGACTGAAGATACTCAGTACTCTTGTTTCCTTGTTGTTGAACCTTAAGTATCTTGAGAGTATACAAAATCTCTTCAGACTTATGGCTGCTCCGAAGTGGTAGTAACCTGAGAGTGGAGTAAGCCAAGGCTTCTTGTGATCTCTGGAGTAAACGGGGACAGAATTCCATTGATAGACACCTTTTATCTTTAATTTATTCTCTGTACTATAATTCATCTGTCCAGGTTCACTGTACTAGCCAAGGACATCTGACAAATGAGATTGTCTCCTCTCAAGGTGTAAGAGAGCAATGTGTTCTTGCCCCCACTTCATTCAATTTATATTTGGCTGACTTTTCCCAGACCCTGGCCTTTTTACCAACTCATCAACTGAAAACTGACTCAGCTAGGGTTGCATAAGTGAGGACCTCCAAACCGGGACAAATGTAGGACAAATGCAGGACAACATTTTCAAATGTAGGACACATTTTTTAAAAATGGAGGACACGCAAAAAAATTCAGGCTTTTTTAGAAATGTTAATATAAATCCATGTTTCTTAGGCATGATCAAAATGGAGGACATTTTGACATTATTCGTAGACAGATCACGGAGATGTACTTCCCTTTCTGGCCATCCCCCTCTCCCCATTCCAAACAGCACATTTGAGCATTGAACATGGCTTTATTTTAACATTGCCTCTTGCTTATTTCAGAGGCTTATTCCACAACCAAACCCTTTGGTCAAGGGACTTTGGTTTTTCTTCATTTTGACTTGTTTTGTCTGTATTCCTCCCCACTAAATAAAGGAGACATGAAATGGAGTTAATGGTACAAGTTGTTAAACAAAAAAGTCTTGTGAGACTCTGTAGGCAAGAGGTGCACCATGTTAAGAACTGCATTAAGCACACTTAGGCTGCTGCCACACTGCTTTCACTCTCATCACTCCATCCTATGGAATCCTGGGATTTGTAGTTTGTTGTGGTGCCAAGGCTGGGCTTTGAAATCTCAGGCATAAGAGAGGCAAAAGGCTTGGGCTGCATCTACACTGGAGAAATAATCTGGTTTGAGACCACTTTAACTGTCTTGGCTGAATGCTATGGAATTCTGGGAATGGTGGTTTGTTCCAGCACCACAGCAGAATGGCAGTTAACCCCGGAAAGCTCTCTGACCAAGGTGACCAATGCCCTCACCCCAAAATGTAGGGCACCCAAGCAAAAATATGTAGGACATGGCCAAAAATAAAAGCTAAAAACACCCATGTAATTATAAATTCATGCTTCTTAGCCATGATCCAAATGGAGGACATTTTGAAATTTGACAGAAGAAGGCATGTCCTGGAAAAGGAGGAGGATGCCTGGTCACCTTGTCTCTGGTCCAAAATACACTGCAGAAATAAAACAATGCTGGACTGAAATGCCCAGAGTTCCTCACCAAAGCTGCATCCACACTGAGGAAATAATCCAGTTTGAGAGTGACTTAACTGTCTTGGGTTAGTGCTGGGGAATGCTGGGAATTGTAGTCTATTGTGGCCTCAGAGCCATCACTGACAGAGAAGTCTCAATGTCTCCCAAACACTAGCATTCCCAGGATTCCCTAGCACTGAGTTAAAGCAGTCTCAAAGTGGGTTATTATTCCTGCAGTGTGTGTGAGAGATATAAAAGCTAGGGACTGGATTCATTTGGAGGATCTCTGTGTCCAAAACACACTGCTTGGACTGCCAGGGCTCAGTGCTATGGAATCCTGGGAATTGTAGTTTATTGTGGCACCAGAGCTCTCTGACAGAGAAGGCCAAATGCCTCACAGACACCAGCATTCCAGAGCATTGAGCTTTGGCAGTTAAAGGGGTCTCAAAGTGCAGAGGGGAGAAAAGCCAAGGAGTGTGAATGAGTTCTGAGAGGAGGAGGAGGAGAAGGAGGAGGAGGAGGGAGGGAGCCAAGGGAAGTGGCCAGGACCACCAGAGGAGCCCCTGCTTTTCCTCATCATCTCAGCCTTCTCACTGCTGGCAAGAGGCTCTGCCCCCAGCCAGGCAATGCCTCCTCTGTGGACCATTCAGTCTCCTTTTGTCAAAAGAGCTCTGGTGCCACAAGAAACTACAATTCCCAGAATCCCATAGCACTGAGCCATGGATGTTTAAGGGGGGGGGTCAAACTATTTCTGCAGCCTTTTGCAACCCCAAAGCTTTCTATTATTTACCAGCAACTTGCAAGGCAAAATCTCTTCCTTCCAAGCCATTGAAAACCAACCCAAATGGAGGGCTGATTGCTTCTTTCCCATTGGTCAGCTTCGGGAGAAATTTGCATATTACAAGGAAAGGTGTTTAGGGCCTCAAAAACGATCCTGTGATAAAGAATTACAACAATACTGAGTGGTAGACATTTAAAAGATGAGGCATTGAGACTCCCAGTGAAACAGGAACGATTGATGGCCTTTTTTTCTTTGCTCACTGTAACCTGAAAGTAATGCCTCTTGCAGGGTATATATACCAAGTGGGCTGGCAATAGCTCTGAGTGGCAGATGTCTTTAAGACCTGCTCTCTAGGCTAAGCCAGGCAGGGAGGCGGGGAGGGTGGCATACAGCCATGGGGAGGGAGGGGTGGAGCTGCCTCCAGGGCCTTGCTGGGGGGGAGGTCCCAGGGGAGGGGCCAAACTGGGGCAGGACTGTGTGGCCCCGCCCCAAACCGGGAAAGTCTCACCCCCAGGCGGGATATGGCAAGCCTAGACTCAGCAAACATTTCTGTCTTCCTTTATGCTGAAGATGCAGTACTAATTTCCCAGCTGTTTGGTTCTTAGGAGACTGTTGAGGGTCTTCAACAAATAATACACAAATAATCTCTTAACAATTATAATAAATAATAAAATATTTATTTGTATCCCACCACTCTCTTTTTGAGGATCGAGGCGGATAACAGCTGTTGTTGTTAACTGCCCTGGAGTTGACCTTGACTCATGGCAAACCTGTGGATGAGACATCTCAAAGATTCCCTGCCCTCAACTTCTCTGCATAGGTCCTGCAGGCCTCCCTGATTGAGTCCACCCACCTGCTATATGGTTTTCCTCTCTTTCTCCTGTTTTCTACCTTTCCTAGCATCACTGTTTTTTCTAATGAGGCATGCCTTCTCATTATGTGATCAAAATACAACAGCCTCAGTTTGGTAATCTTGGCTTCCAGGGAGAATTTGGGTGTGATTTTTTTTCTAGAACTTGTTGATTTGTCTTCTTGGCTGTCTATGATATCCTCAGCAGTCTTCTCCAGCATCGCATCAGAGATGAGTTGATTTTCTTTATATCAACTTTCTTCAGTGCCCAGGTCTCACATTTATACATGGTGATTTGGAATACAGTGCCCCTGCGTTATACATGGGCGGGCTTTACACGGACTTGAGCGTACGTGCTCAAGCTGCGGGGAATGCACGGGGTGCAAGGGGCATCGTGTCCCATTCAAATGAATGGGGCGCGCGCCCATGGTGCCCTGCATGCTCCTGCACCGCCACGCCGCTGTGCACGAGCCCCATTCAAAAATGAATGGGGCTTGAGCATACGTGAAATTAGCCTGACACGGGGTGGGGGTCTGGAATGGATCCCCCAGGTAAGGCAAGGGCCCACTGTACTGTGGCTTTGATGAGCCTCTCTTTAACATTCACTATTCAGTGGGCTATATCTAAATCTACACTGAGTTTCCCAAGATCAAATAATCTAACACAACACATTTCTGGATTAAGCTTCAGTTTGGCCTCGTCAGTCCATAACTGACAGCAGACATTGATTTTGCACTAAAACAGCTTCCTTAGATTAGGTGGAAGTGAGAGATAGTGAATGCCATCCGCGTATTAGTCACATTGAACCAGAAAACTCAGGATAACTGCTCCCAACAGTTTCATGTCAACATTAAACAGCATTAGTGACAAAACTGAGCCCAGAGTGTCCCCACAAGCCAACTGCAGTTTTTATCAAGGGGCCAGAAAAGATCTGTTATATCCCATCATTCAACATTTCCCTGAGCATTTCTTTGAGTTTCTTGTGGTTATCCTGCTCCAGGGCTCTGAAAAATCATTCACTCAGCAAGTGACTAAATTTTTAAACCTGGCTATTCTAACTAGACTAAACTTGTCTATGTAACATTACTATATTCAACATTATACACACACACACACACACACACACACACACACACACACTACCCATTTGTTTCAATGGTATTTATATTTTTAATGTGAATGTCATAATGTGCTGTTTTAAAATGTATTTAGCACTCAGTTTTAATGGTGTGCTGACGGCAATAAAATAGTGTATGTATGTAGTGTCATAAAGTTGAGATATAAATTAAATAAATAAATTGCAATTGAATTATTGGGACATTTCCCCCCAGGCTGTCTTCTGTCTGTAAAAAATGAAAAAGTGTACAACGAAGGTAGCCAGAACTGGGGAACTTTATTAATAATATATCTTCTTTGCAGGCATACTTCTTTATAAAGTCTGAATCAAAACAATATTCTTTGATATGAAAAAGGTTCCTTCCGGTAGGATGACACTTTAAAAAGAAAAAAAGAAATATTTAGTCTTCTCTTCAGTATAATGACATTTATGGTGGGGAACCAAAAAAGTCAAACTGAAAGCCAGTTGAATAATCTGTTATGCATTTATTTGGAATATTTCTTGAATCATCAATAAAATTATTGCAGAAAGAAGTCTAGCATACATTGCCCCATGTAGTATTGTTTTAATATAGTAGTAATATTGCTCTAAATTATGTATTTTGCATAGCTTGTGAACTGACTATCATCCACATGTTATCTACATGAACATTTGTATGTAAAACTGGCTGTAGGAACTGATTGCTTTACAAACTGATTGCTGCACAGCATATTAAGAGATCCATGTATCTAGTTTTCGCAGGAAACATTAGTTACCAATAAAATCTTATCAACATTTCTACAAAGCAGTTGGACCATTTCTTTGCCACGTGGAAATGTGCATGGTATCCATGAATATTTTGTTATTTCCACCCTAGGTGGTGCTGTGTGCCAGGGAGCCACACAAGAATGTACTACTGAGACAATAGATAGCAACAAAAATGTAAAGGGAAGATGCAGTTTTAATGATTTAGATGGAAAGGTACAGAACAAGAAATAATAGCTCAGTTAATTTCGTACATGTTTCTGGAACCAAGAAGATGTGGATAGCCAGTAAGCATTTTTTTAAACTTGGTGATTAATGAAAATTAATTATTTGAAAAGCAGGAAGATAATTGTACCATATACGTATGAACAAACTGCTTGAGAAGTTTTTTTTTTTTACATAGTAAGGGTTACAACTGCTTTATGGAAAAATGTGGGTAAATAGGAAGATATCTAAAATGATCATTATCATTTATATAATGGATTTAGAGCAGGGGTTGGGAAAAGGTGAATAGTGATGTACAGATTGATCTCTGAATGGTGTGTACCGTAATTGACTCCCAGTATTTTAACAGAAGAAGTAAAACTGGAAGAAAAAAAAAAACCTCTGCCAAGGGTGGCCTTCTTCTAATTGCTTATTTTGTCTCTCAACCTCATTGTTCTGAAAAGTAAGGATGCTGATTGGTTGATTTTGACTTAGGCTTTGTTCAGCTTTGCTGGACTGTTCTAGAGTACTGTGTTAGATTATTTGAACTTGGGCAAATAAAGCTGTACTTTATTTTATTTGGTTGTAAACCACCTTAGGTCCAATGATGGGAGAAAAGTGGGATATAAATCAAGTAAATAAAATAAAATAAATAGCACTATTCAGTGGGCTATATCTAAATCTACACTGAGTTTCCCAAGATCAAATAATCTAAAGAAACACATTTCTGGATTAAGCTTCAGTTTGGCCTTGTCAGTCCATAACTGACAGCAGACATTGATTTTGCACTAAAACAGCTTCCTTAGATTAGGTGGAAGTGAGAGATAGTGAATGCCATCAGCGTATTAGTCACATTGAACCAGAAAACTCAGGATAACTGCTCCCAACAGTTTCATGTCAACATTAAACAGCATTAGTAACAAAACTGAGCCCAGAGTGTCCCCACAGGCCAACTGCCTAGGGGTAGAACAGTAATCCCTCCTAGTTATCTCCTCCCACGAGAAAGACTCAAACCACTGTGAAACAGTGTCCACAGGTTCCATCACAGGGAGATATCTCAGAAGGATTCCATGATCAATGTTATCAGAAACCACCAAGAGGTCCAGCAAGGCCAATAGGAACACACTTGCTCTGTCTAGTTCCCAATGCTGGTCATCCACAAAGGTGTCCAAAGATGACTTTGTCCCACAGCCAGGCCAGAAGCTAGATCAAACGGGATCTAGATAATCAATGAGGTGACGCAAACCAGTGGCTAGGAGTGGCCTCTAGCTACTCAGCTGCAATTAGGCTGCAATAGGCCCAGGACTGTGGTGACCACACAGATCGCTTTTAAAATGGGCTAATACCGCGGTCCTAAACAAGACACTGGCAGGAGCATTTTTTTAACCGCTCCTTTTGCTGGTGGCTTCAGGCCGCCTTAGGCGGCCTCAGAGCAGCTTCCAACCGCTCTGGGGGTGTACATAATCTGCACGCCACACACCCCAAAGAGGCCAGAAGCCTCTCCCTTTGGCCTTACCTGCTTTTGGCCTATTTCATCCAAGAATCACTGGAGCTGGGAGGGCACCATCCCTAGAAAGGGATATTGGAGACTGATTGCTGGTTATCTATGGTGGTTGGGCTCAAGGAGGTTGCTTCCCCCACATCAGCCTGTTTTAGGCAGAATGGAACTCTGTCTTGTTGCAGTGAGGCATTCATATTATGTAGGGTGATACATTAGATAATTAACTGAGTCTGAGCCACTATTTTGTGTGTTCCTCTGCATAGTACACCTCAGCGTTCTAGTAGATAGCAAACCAATCCTGTGAGAATGCTTTAGAGGCAGGAGTCTTCAAGCATTTTGATGCCTTGGCCTTTTATATTTTACAGAAACACTAGCATAAATTCGGTCATTAGTTTTCAACTAAAGTAGACTGAATGGGAAATTGTGAGGTCAACATTTGATAAGTTCCACTGATTCAGTTGTGGTACTCTAGTTGGGACTAATAGTTGGATTTAGGCAATTGTGTTTGAAATCTTTGTCCTTGCTGCTGGGCTTGTGGTGGTTACTTCAGATCTGCAGGTTTTCACCAGCCATTGCTGCTATTAATGGTTGTACATACATGTGAGAACAGGGACTTTGATTAGAAGAAAAGTATTGAGATATCAGTATCCATAGATCATGATCCCCCCCATTACTAAATTCCTACATCATTCCCCTTGTATCTTGTACATAAAACTGGATAAAAATAAGTACAGCTCGAAATGACATATCCAAAAAGACACAAAAGAAACACTTTAGGGGATTTCTTTTAGTATCTTTGGTATCAAATCGAGCGTATTGGATTATTCTGCAGAACTGGATGTTCTAAATTGGAGCTATATCTGGTCTTAGAGATGTGAAAACCATCTTGAGACTTCCAGATAATGGGCGTACAAGTAGACGTCAAGCTGAAGCAACACATTTTTCACTCTCCACCTTTATACCAGTAGAAAAAAATTAACAGGGTGTCTGAGGGATCCACAAAACTTTGTGAAATTTATCTTACTAGGCTTTGGTAATGATGGATGGATCAGTAAATGAATGGATGGCTCCCAATTTCAATTGAGAGGTTTTCAAAAATAAAGGGATAATCAAAATTGATGACATGGGGATTGACAATTAGGAGGTGGTGATAATAAAATTGATTAGTCTTTCTGATACCACAGGACTGTTGTTTAAAACTGTCTGCTCATATTATAAGTTCTTCCTCCTCTGACCTAGACAGAATCAAATTGATGATCAAATTGCAATATTACTGCACATATTTCCTTCCCCCTCCCTTATGAATCTTGACTAACAATTAGCATATCAATGGCAGGCCAATACAGTCTTTCCTCTGGATTCATGAGGGTTAGGGGTGAAGGTCTCTCGTGAATACGAAAAATTTGTGAATAATGGGTGGGGACTAGCACATGTGCGCCCATTCCCCCTCCAAAACCTGAAACAGCTCTAGCAAGATGTTTGAGATGCTGGAAGAGCATGGGAGCACGTCCTAGCTGCTTCTCCCTTCCCACCTCCAGGGACCTCTCTCAGGCCTTGGGGGAAAGGAAGGAAGGCGCTTTGGCCACATTTCACTTCCCTCCAAAGGCTTGGGAGACGTCCAGGGACATCTCTCAGGTCTTGAGAGGGAAGGAAGGAGCTCACGCCTGCCACTTTCTCCTTCAGTCCCAAGGTTTCAGGGAGCTCAATTATTCACAAGTCCCTTGCTGTGCACTTGCACCCTCCTGGCTTTTCTGTCACTCACAGGGGAAACGCCTGGGAGAGACAAAGAGGGAGGTGTGCACATGCGCACAACTAGGGACTAGTGAATAACTGAATCCACGAATCCCAAAGCCGCGAATCCAGAGGGACAACTGTAGAGAGAAAAGCTAATTTGGAAATCTTGCAACCCAGCACAAGATTGTCTGGCACATGGGAGCCAGATCAACATAAGGCCCAATTCAATTCTTGAGAGAAGAAGGTCTCTTGTGAGAGTTCCTGGTTCCCATAAGATCTCAAATCCTGCCAGAGGCCCCAAATCCCTGGAAATATCCTGATGGAAGGCCTTTTGGCTGAATGTTTTGCTTAGCCTGGATGAGAAGAACTGCCCCCAGCTCTGGTAGCAACAAGATTTGGTATATAAGTGCCATGTGGTTAATATATAGTCCTAAATACAAGACCTTTGGTGCCCCATTTAATGTTCATACAGGATAAGCTTTCTTACCCTTAAATAAAGGGGCATGGGGTGAGCTCCTGTCACTAGTCCCAGCTTCTGCCAACCTAGCAGTTGGAAAGCATGCAAATGCAAGTAGATAAATAGGTACCACTTCGGTGGGAAGGTAACAGTGTTTGGTGTGCAGTCATGCTGGCCACATGACCACCAGAGTAGTCCTCGGACAATGCTGGCTGTTTGGCTTAGTAACCGAAATGAGCACCACCACCTATAGTTAGTTATGACTAGAAATTCATGTCAAGGGACTAGTTTTACCTTTTACCCTTACAATAAGAAAACCTACTCCCAAACTGGGTGATTCCTATCTCTCAGTGCTGCCCAATAAAAAAAATATTTTCCAGGATTCTGTAGCCTCTTCCAGAAAGGCTTTGAGGGGGTACAGGGACTACTCATAGAGCCTGAAAAACAAAAGGGAAAGATCCTTTGAACATTTCTGCCTCACACTTGCACAACATTGGATTTCACCCAGGATTTTTATGAGAGGCCTCCTTTTTCATTGTAGACTGTAGAATAAGTTAAGCTTATAGTATAGCCATAAACTGTGATCTTTTACAAACCATCAGGAACACACTGAAGGTGAAATGAGCAGAACTCCACTCATGTGATAGGACTTTCTGCTCCTCTCCCATTTTGCACTGTCCTGTACCCCTCCAAAACTACTTTGGAGGTTTTCCCAACAAACCAAAGATGATTTTGAGGCTGGTGAAGGAGGAATTGATAGAACCAGTTCTGTGAGTGGGAGGATTTAACTGAATGCCACCCATTATGGTTGAATTAAAGATAAAATCTAATCCTCTGACTTCCCGAATAACTGAATCAAGGAACAACATTTTACATTTAGCAGTTCAAGTGCCAATGTAGTGGGTAACATGTTTTCTTTGTCCTTGTAGGTGCATTAAACTGGTTTTATTATGTGACCATGCCAATGCCAGCGTCAACCTTCACCATTGCTGTTGGATGCTGGGCAGAAGTTAAAAGAAAAACTTATGCAACTGGTATTCAGAGGAATGATGGGATCTTTCCACTGTTCTCAAAGGCGGATGTCAGGTTGGTGACTACAGTAGAAAAATATGTTCTTTAGAGAGCATTCCATTTTTTTCCCTGTTATACAAGAAAATGAGTCATCAGAATCAAGGAACAATAGCAGAACATGTTTAATCAAAGCAAAGGGAAACCATATAAAAGAAATCAGTCTAATGGGTGAGGATGGGCAAGGGTGTGTTGCCTATGTTGAAAGTATTCTTTGAGTAATGAAATTGGTTCCTACATAGATTTGCTTTAGCTTAACTATGTGAAAATTGAATTCCTAAACTATGCCAGACTCTCATGTCCTTTTTTCTCTTAGATATAATTTTATTTGTTTTTAAACTCAAACGGTTCTTGTTCAAAACACTACCGTTAATTACTGTATAATTACAGATGTTCTGGTAGTACTGTTAAGGACAAAACAGGAGTGATTAAAAGAGTTCAGATTACTCCTCTTGTACTAAGTTGAGCTTAAGACTCTAGTAAAGTAATTATCTTAAGGAACACATTTCCAAGTACAGTGAAAGATTATGCTTTGTCTTTTACATTTCATACGGGTCATAATGTTACCTTTTAGAAATTATTCATTTTTTAAGAGCTTGATTGATATATTTAATAATAATAATAATAATAATAATAATAATAATAATTTATTTGGACCCCGCCTCTCCCTGTGGATTAAGGCGGCTTACGTACATAAAACATGTTACATAATACACAGAATTCATAAAATAACCAGTAACATAAATCCTCTATCCCCATATCTAAATAATCCATAATTTAAATTCCACAAAATTAACACAATAACAACTTTAAAATCTTTAAAATCTATTAAAACCATTGGGACATTCATGACAGGGTTTCATGGGATGTGATAAGGGCAAACCACATATTAAGGTTCTAAAAACATAGGTGCAACAGTCAATCAGGGAAGACCTGCTGGAAGAGTTCCGTCTTGATGGGTTTTTTGAAACTATTAAAGTTCGTAATTTGACGGATCTCCTCCAACAGGCCATTCCATAGATTAGGAGCAGACGATGAGAAGTGGATGCTCCGTGCTTCTATGTTATAGGACTGGTTAGACAGCTATTTATGTTTCTTACTTATGATCTAGCTTATCTCTTTCATATCTGTTTAGCAGTCTATCTTCCAAGACTCTGACTCCATTTTGTTTCAAATTATCTTCATACAGAAATGCTGATATGTTCTAGCTAGCCATATTTCCCATCAGCTTAGTTTTTCCAGTTCTGCTGTTTGATGTACCCAGTTTCTAAGAGTTCCTGTTTGTTAATGTATTTATAGTAAGATTGTTCTACAGGAAAGCATATTGCTGTTGTAAAGCATTTGTATCTCATATTGTTTTTGAATCTGTAACAGATCATAAATTTCATGGCAAGATTTGTTCAAAGGATTTCAAAATGCATTACTGTTAATTTGTCTTGACTACGTGCTAGTCAAGATTAGAAACTTGATATAGAACACCTCCACATATTATGAATTCATTGTCCAGTACAGTTCACATTAGCAGTTTAAGTTGTGCTGAATTGATTCCTCGCTGCACTTTGAAATTCGAATCCAAAGGGTCTCCTTTTCCCAATTACCCCAATTAAATTGGTTCTTTTTGTCGGATAGTTGTAGTTCCCACTAGTTGCCCCATTTTCAAGTACACGTCAATCAAAAGTGATGCAAGAAGTAGCCTGGAATTACAAGCCTGGAGGGGGCATATCACACACACACACACACACACACACCCCTTTCTCCCTTCACATCTCTCTCTCTCTCACACAAACTTTTCTCCCCTCACATTCCTCTCCTCACATAACATATGGCGGTGGTGGCTGGCTCTGGCCCCTGGTGGTCCCCGATGCCTCCAGCCAAGACACAGCGAACCTCAGAGCCTTGGAGAATGAGTGGGGCTCCCGACTCTTGGCCTCCAGGAGCAGCACCCTGCCTTTCCCCTGGCCGTGTCGGCGAGGAGACTGAGGCAGTGGAGCAGCAGCATCAGAGGCCTCCTCGGCCTCCTTACCGCCACCACCGCCGCGGAAGAGCCGGGTGGGAGTGTTGGAGGCCTCTTGGTCTCCAGCCCATCACCCGGCCCCTATGCGGAGGTGCTGGAGAGGAGGCTGAAGAGGCCTCTGGCGCTGCTTCTCCGCCGCCTCTGCCATCACCCTCTGTGGAAGGGCCAGGTGGCAGGCTGCAGGCTTCTTGGCCTCCCAAACCCCCACCTGGCCTTATCCCCCGGCCATGGGTGGTATAAGGAGGCCCAGGCGACAGTGGCAAGGAAAAGGGAAGGGAGTGAAAGGAGGGGGAAGGAGGGGGAAGAAAGAGTTGAGGAAGACGGAAGGAAGAGGACTTTTGTCCCCATGTTGGGTGCGTGCCCTGCGCTTGCCATTGGTGGACAATGGGACTTGAGCATAAGCAGATTTTGGTTATACGTGGGGGGGGGGTCTGTAACGGACCCACGTATACCAAGGGCCGACTGTATTTTTGTAGTGAGAATAATGAGCCCCATGTGATCTATAGACGCCCTCTCCTTTTTCCAGACAACTATGATTCATTGTTTTGACTACATCAATGCTAACCAGATTTTCTCATTTAAAAAGAGCCTGAACTGGATTTGTAATCCTGGTTAAGAGGATTTTTGACTACTGTTAACCATGCTGAGGGGAAAAAAAATTAAAACTTAGATGCGAGCTGGAGGTTTCAGGAGTTTCAACAAGTAGCTTCTGTTGCACTGTGTTTGGTGCTATAGTGTGGTTAAACCTATGGAGACAGCATGGGAAAAGATGGAATTATTATTGATATCTGCATGATATCATTCATACAATGTGCTGGCTCTCCACTTCCAAAGAGTGTTTGCCCTAGGGGTTGCCTGGCTGTGTCTTGACTTTTTGACATTGTACTATCTTTCCTCTTTCATCCCCCCCCTCACTTTTCCTATCATTTAGAACAGGGGTAGACAACCTTTTTGAGCCGGGGGCCGGTGTTGTGGTCCCTCAGACAACTGGGGGGGGCCGAAGCCAAAAAATAATAATGAATTTTGGGGGGGGAATTAAATAAATAAATAAACCGTGACAAATGTAGGACAAATTTTCAATAGAGGACACCTTTTTTTAAATGGAGAACACGTGAAAAAATTTGCGATTTTTTTAAAAAAAGGTTAATATAAATGCATGTTTCTTGAGGCTTCTATAGACATGTGGGCCCTTGCCCGCCGCTTGTCCCCCCTTGCCCGCCTCCTCTGATAGGCAAAGGCCCCACACCCCTATGCGAGAGCAAAGGCTTTGGCGGCAGGACTGGGCTGGGGCCGGTCCCCAAGGCCTTGCCATGGCCGCATCCGGCCTGCGGGCCGCAGGTTTGCCTGTCCCTGATTAGAACTTAAAGACTTCTTTCAAAGCTGGGCCTTTCTATTGAACAGAGAGAGTGGCATCTGTTAGAATGCCAGCGTAGTCCACATTGCTTCCGCATCTGAAGGGCTTTCTTCCGCCTTGCTTCCCTCGTTACCCTCACCACACCTCACCAGCCCCTCAGTCTTTCCCCTCCCTTGCCTTACCTTTCATCATGATGGCCTCTTCCACTACGCTCCAACATTTTCTCCTTCTTTTCTTGCTGCCTTTATTCTATTTTGTGGCCTCACAAATATGAGTGTGAGCACCCTGAAATAAACAGAGAGCAGGCAAACAAGTACACAGGTAACAGGGCAAGGCACAGAAAGGATGAGTGACAGATAGTGTGAGCATAAGAGACTTGAGGAGGTTGGGGATGGGGGTGGGGTTAGGAATATCCCAGACTCTCCCAGTAGTGTTAGACATGGAGAAAAAACTGCCATTACCCCCCGTTGCCACTCATTGCTGTCACCTCCCTTGTACCGTATCTCTTTCCCCTGCGCCTCACCTCGGAGTGTTGACAGCATTCCTGCAACCATAATCTAACACTTGGCCTGTGTAGGTAGTACGAGTATCAAAAGTCAGACAGAGAGCAACATGAAGGGATGCAGGCTAGGAAAAGGAGGAAAGGTGGGGAGGCATCATAGTGTTGCATGGAAGACAATTGGAGGCAGTGAATAATGTAAGAGAGAGGGAAGAAAGAAGGGAATGGGGTGAGAGTGGAGGCACACACGAGAGAGTATCAAGAGAAGGATATGAGAAAGCCGAAGAGGAAACTGTTAAGATGTGTGGTGTCTCTGGGTTGATACAATTTGGTGTTCTCCACTACCTGATGGTGGCCACTGCCAAGACTGTTGCAGGTTTAATGGGAAAGCAATGATTTTCTGCACTAAGGAAAGTGACACAACAGGAACGTACATACACAGGCACTCAGATATACCTGATGGTCCTGTTTGTGTATGTTGGCGAAAGGGACGACAAATGGGAGATAATGGCCCTGTGTGCTGGTATTCTTCATCAACAGGATTGCAGTGTTGTGGTGTTTGCTGAATCATAGAACATAGGTTGGAAGAGACCACAAGGGCCATCCAGTCCAACCCCTGCTATGCAGTATCATACAATCAAAGCACCCTGACAGATGGCTATCCAGCCTGTTTAAAAACCTCCAAAGAAGGAGACTCCACCACACTCTGAGGGAGTGTGTTCCATTAGAGAACAGTCATCCTATCATAAGGCAGGCTGACTGGCTGCTCTGGAGGTGGGGTTGTAGGCCACATGGCTCTAAATTATCATGGCTTGTTGCAGAATATTACCTTAAAAGAAATATGCCTGTCAATCAGATCTTGAATGTCAACAAAATTCTAATCTTTAGTCTTGAGTTGTATCACAAAATGTGTATTTTCATGGTGTTTATTTTTTCATCTGTAGTTACAGAAATCTCTTATAAAACGAAATGCATTTTATTTTCCAAATGTATCACGGTTGAAGCATTGTAATCAAAACAAAACAACTAGGTCATTTGTAATGATGATATCTAATAACCTTACTCATTAGGAATATTTAAAAAAACAATTATTTGCTTTTCATCCTCAGGTTGTCAGATCAGGCCTGTGGTCATGTACCTTATCCTTGCCGTTTCCAAGATCCTGCTGCTACTTCTCAGCTGGTCATTCCTCATCGCATCTTTGCTCCACCATGCCTTCAGAAATCCTGTGAAGAGATTCTACTCCAGCTTATCCCCCAGTGTCTTTCAGCTGCTTATGCTCTGCTGGGCACTCACCCATTTTCCCGCCTTGATGTCTTGATTGTCCCATCCAACTTTTCCAGTCTTGGAATGGCCAGGTATGGCTATTTTTCTAGTTTGCTGTGCATTTTTGTCCTCTCCTAAGTACTTTTAAAGGGTGTATATATCATTGTTTTGTTTACTTTTGTTACAAATGTTGTTCTAATTCTTCAGTGCTCTGTGCAGGAGAGCACTATTTAAGATCCAGCACTGTTTAAGATCCTGCCTGCATTTATAATAGTGTATCTTCTGTGCTTTGAGAGATGCATGGCTGATCTAGTGCCTCAGTTATTATACAGTATATGGAAATTGGAAATTCAAACCACTTTTATTGTGTTCTTGAAAATCATGACCGATCAGTGATTTCAGTGATGTTAACAGTGTGCTGTGTGATGTCTAATTTATGGAGGGACATATAAAATACAAGACCAACAATTATACTCTGAAAATATAGGGAGTGCAATCTAGTGGTGGTAAGCTTGTCAAGTGAAAAAGATCCTATCCTGATTTTGAGCACCCTGGAGGAATCTATTTCTGTTTAATGGATGATACGAATGATTCACATAGACCAGCGGATAAGTTTCTTGGGTACTGCCGATACAAAGGGGCTATTCATGGATGGTTGCAAAAGGAGAACAAAATAACCATTTCCACTGGAGATATACTAGGACAGAGAGGATATTTATGTATATGGGGACATTGTCGACATTATTATTAGGGCGATTCAGAGGTTTTAATACCAGTGTGGATAGTGATAGTCCTGGGTTATTTAAAAGGTTAAGTCCTCAGAAAACACCCTTGAGAGTCTCCCCCTGCCGTATTTTAGTAGCTGCAAAAGTATTCATAACAATGTACAGGGAACAAAATACATATTTCCAGTTGATTATTGGCAAGATAAAGGGCAAGCTATAGTAACCATTAGGACCTAGGCTGAAAGTAATCATTAGGCTTAAAGAGTGTATTCCTCTCTTGGAAACAGTAAAGTTATTTGACTAGTCCATGAGATGGGGAAAATCCTTTAAGTTGTGATATGTTAGACTTACTTTGGTCTTTGTACGTGGCATTTATTCAGGCTTAGACACCAGTAGTTCAGACATAATAATACCTATTTCCAGCACAAGTGGGGAATAATTACATCAGAAATGAGTACATGAGTGAAAATAAAGTGAAGTTATTACAGCTAGAGTAAAACATTCAATTCAGAGAAAAGTGGTGCATCTGAATGCTCCCTTTTATAAAAGTAAATTTGGGGGATGGGTGTAGGTGAGTGGGTATTCAAATGACTCCAGCTTTCTACCTGATGATCAAACTACATATTGGATTAAACACGCAAAAGGCAGTTTAAGATCCCTTTGCATTTTATTCAAAGGGTAGCCTTCCAGATGTTGTTGGGACTAATTCAATCAGCTCTAAACAGCATAGCCAATAGTGAGGAGTGGTGGGAGTTGTGGTTTAAAAACATCTGGATGGCTACACTTTGCCCAACCCTGCTCTAAATGAAATCGATAAAATGTTCTTTATCTGGATCATTGCCAATGTTTGCAGAGAGCTAAATTCATTTTTTTTTAAATTTAACCTCCATCTCATCCACATGGAGATGAGAACAAAGAAAGAAATACCATTGGTGCCAATGGAGGTTACCCCATTCCTCTTTTTTAAAAATAGCACATGGATGGAGAAGATAAAATACAAATGGCTGGGGTGCTGCTCAAGTGAAACAAAACATTTATCTTTAAGCATGTACCAGCTGTTTAGCAGCGTATGTTTTGACTCCCTATTACAAGGAGAAAGTGAAAAAGATCAGTTTTTTGTAATATTACTTTCACCAACATATTGTTTTGTAGGTATAGGGCTGGTTCAAACATAATGGTATGCCAAAATTCTGACTTGTGGGAAATGCACCAGCATGTTGTGTCACACCATTCAATCATTCTTGCTTTGGTAAACAAAGAAAGAAAGCACCACTTTGTGATCTGTTCAGCCCCAGGTTTGTTGCTATTATCATAAACCAGATTCATAGTTCAGATTTGTTATTGGCTTCAGATTCTTGCATATTATCAAAGGATATGTTCAGATGGATCATGAAAAAATTCACAAATGTTTGTTTAGCAGCTCCCACTGGCAGGAGGAATCAAGTGGGAATCATAGAGCACCATACACTAGGACCATTCTTTATTCCCAATAAAGCAGAATTCTGAATAATTCTGCCTTATTGTTACAGGCAGACTGGGTCATAGTCAGTTACTTAACACATCTCACTGGTTTGGGGATTGTGATTAAGCATAAGCAAAAGATAAACTATAAAGACATACATGTCCTTCTGCTTGATTGTGTGGTGTGCTAAATTCTTGTCAGACTTTATTGTGTCAGTAGAATTACTTCAGACACACCCCAGTATTCCAGAGCTGTGCTAGTACTTTATGTATCATTTTGATGCGGTATGTATGCTCTGAATCATGTTGCCTGTCTCCAGTGATATAAACACAAGGCAGCATGTTCACACAAATGGTCTACTGTTCTGAAAATTCTCGTTGTACTTGTGTCTGCCAGGGAAGGAAACAGCCATAAATTTTTAGTCATTATCTTTAGATTGTGTGTGCATGTGAGTGTGCCCATGTACATTGACAAGTCTGTTCCTCATTAGCCTTGTAGCTACTTCATTTCTTAATGTGCCAAAGTACCGTCTCTTATTTGAGGGAGAATGGTTGTCCCACATTTCAGAGGTAGGAAGAAATGATGGTACTTCTTTTGCAGAACAGCTTAATTAGAGGCTTGAGGTTGTATTTTCCAGCAGCAGCCACTGCAGATTCAGCAACATTTTCTTTCAAGACCTGCTGACGCCTTTTCAAGGAGGGAAAATCTTCCTTTGAAATCTTACTTATATGCCTTCTGTGTATCATCACCTTATGTTTATAATTTGCCATGGACTTTTATATGGAAAGAAAATTCTGAATACTTATTTTAAAAAAAAAAACAATTGAAGGCACTCCTCTTCCTTCTGTGTCTTCAGGGGAATCATGGGTGGGTGGAGGTTGATTTTAGATGATGCTCAGCTGATCACAATCATTATCTAATGGTTCTTTTCCAGTGAAGAGGATGGTGGGCTGAGATTCTGCAGGTGTGTTTTCCATCACCAGTCCCTGTTCTCTGGCTCTGCATTATATCTCTTATTAGAAGCACATAGGCCTCCCAAATATATGTAGCCTAAGGGGGTTTACCCTTACATAGGCCTAATTTTTTGGCTGCCTACTGTGACCAATTTAAAATGAGCAAGCATTGCAGTATAGTGCATTTGATAGTGTTAAATCCTTTGTTTCTTTTAAACTTGATTTAGTTAATTCTCCTTGTAGGAAAACTATTTGTGACAGGGGTATAGATTTAAAACAATCTTACAGAGCAACCTGATATGGTATCCATGTACAATGTACATATTTACTGAAATATAAGCCCTGCTGTCTTTAAAAAGTGACACATTTTGAAGGTTAAGGCTGGCTGCAGTTCTATAAAGGCTTACTTGCGGATTGCAGCCATGATCTACAAAATTACCATTTTCTGAGTCGATGGTTTCTTGAGCAATTTCTTTTCAGTAAAGTGGGACAGAATATCTATGCCTCCTAAAAAACTACAATTGTAAACTCTTACTATACATAACTGGTTTTATACCATTCTAAATACAGTACTGGGTGCACTATTGGACTACTTTGTGTCCAGTTGTTGGATCAGTATGTCTACCTTTCTCTAAAAAATCTTCATAAATATAGAAGGTCACTATGGCTATTATAAAAACCAAGAGTTACTAGACAACTATGGGCCTGAACAGACAGGCCAAAAATAAAGCTACTTCGGGTCACTTTGGAGGTATGCTGTTTTAATGACACACACATCTTAAGAGGCCAGAAGCTGCACCAAAATTGCGCTCCTGTTCTTAGGACTGGAGTGTGGCTTTGGCACAGCTTCTGGCTTCTTAGGACACATACATCCAAAGTGACCTGAAGCAGATTTATTTTGGCCTGTCTGTTCGGGCCCATAATATATTCATACATCTTGCTTTTATCTTGGCTCCCTAAAAGGTTTTGAGTTCAATTCCAGCCAGGGGCTCTGGGGAGACATCAAAATCAAGAACTAGCGAATGCAAATGAAAACCACCCAGGGTTAGGGAGGTTTCCCAGCAGACAGCTGATCATTAATTAAATAGACACCTTGAGGCCTTGCCATTCAACAACAGAACAATACACAGATTAACATGCAAATTGCTTCCTCTCAACCAATAGTATATATACCTCAAGAAGAAGAGCCCTCCCTTTGTGCCAACTGTCATTATCAGGCCTGGGAGGGAGTGAAAAAGACAGGCCCAACTCCATCAGGCCTAGCTGTGAATTACTGTGACTTATGTCACTCTATTTTGTCTTATTTTATTTTATTGTATTCTCTGTGTATTTTTATTGCTGTAACCCACCTGGATTCCTTGTGATTGGGCGGGCTATAAATCATCATCATCATCATCATCATCTTACATGCCAGCATTCTTTGAAGATGCCAGCCACAGTTGTTGGTGACATGTCAGGAAAAAACTTTTCTAGAATACGGCCTCATAACCTGAAAAATCCACAAAAAAACTTTGTAAACTGCTTAGTACATCAGTATGTGGTATAGAAATGTACTTGATATTACTTCCTATTGCTACATATGTATTTATCCCTCCTTACCCCTATCCTGAACCCAACAATCTTTTCCAGTCTTTGAGTCTCTTCTATTGCAATTATTTTTCTTGTTCTTCAAATAACAGTGTATTACTCCATCTCCAAGAAACGTCAAGTTTCATGTTGTGAGAGTATCTGAAATTAAATAAAGTTTCAGTAGCTCAGTTGACAATGATATAATGGATTCAAGACTGACAAGGCAAAGACCTGTGCCTTTCTGAGTAGTAGGGAATTACATCTTTTGCCCTCTCTATTGGATCCTCCTGTTTCTTTTTGGTGTAGATGTAGCCCCCCGCAGCAGCTGGAAGTGAATTGGTTTTGCCAGCTACAGTGCTTTCTCATAAGCAATCCCTGTTGTAATCCAAGGCGTTTTGAATGTGGTTTGGTTTGAATGGGCAGGACCCATTTAGTTTTACAGAAGACTTGTTCCTGTGTTAGAAAGGTGGTGGTGTTTTTAAAGACATCAAAATACCACCCTATATCTTTGGATTCTCCTTAGGTTTGTTACTATAGGGATTGCTGTAATAAGAACACCTCAAAATTTGCAACTGCCCCGCTGCCAGAAAAGTGTTTCCGAATGCAACTTGCCAGATGCTGTCATAAGCAATAAAATGTTTCAATTCAGTGCCTACAACTCATGAAAGGTGGAACGCATGTTGGTCTTGACCCAGAGTCCTTTTACACTGGACAATCCCACCCCCACCCCCTTGTGGCAGAAAAAACTTGATTGGGTTTGGGTAATGTGCACTTTGACTTGGGTAAATGGAGGGAGCATTCATCATTTTGGTTCAGGCAACAAGATATATTGGGCTTGATTTTCTTTGCAGTCTTTGTGGCTTGACTGAGCATGTTGGCCCTAAGAAGAGGCTGAAGTCCTGTTAAGTGAAGGTTGAATAAGTATCCACTAAGTTTTGTTCATTCTTGAAAATAATTTATGTTACTAATAACTAGAAATACACGTGAGAGCCAGTGCGGTACAGTGGTTTGAGTTCTGGACTAGGACATTGGGAAATCCTCACTTGACCATGGAACAAAATAAAGCTGCTTTGGGTCTCTTTGGAGGTATGCTATTTAAATGATGCATGGGTCCTAAGAGTCCAGAGGTCGCACCAAAGCCACACTCCAGTCCTAAGCACTGGAGTGCAGCTTTGGTGCAGCTTCTGGATTCTTAGGGTGCATGCATCATTTAAATAGCATACCTCTAAAGAGACCCGAAGCAGCTTTATTTTGGCAGTCTGTAACAGGCCTCTCTCTCTTAGCTTCAGAGAAAGGCAAGGGCAACCCCCATCTGAACAAATTATGCCAATAAAATCCTGTGATAGGATGACCAGAAATTACTTAAAGGCACACAACAATAACAGAAATACATAATTAGAGTTAAGAACCTAGCAGAGAGAGGGATCCATAGTAAATAATATTATTTTTAAGCAATCATTTTGTGTTAGGAGCACAATGTGGAGCAAAACAAAAGCCCTTTGTTGTATTAATTATAAACAAAATTCAGCCAATATCTAGATAGGACATTTGCTCCACTGTGGTCCAGATATTGGCTAAGATTTTGAAAAGGCTGGCTTAGAGACAGCTCTTAAAGTTCCTGTTTTGGCTCTGTAATGTGTAATTGTTGTAATGGCAGGGGGTTGGACTGGATGGCCCTTGTGGTCTCTTCCAACTCTGTGATTCTATGGTTCTTCAAGCATACAAGACATCTAATAATGTCTGAATAATGTCTATTCAAACCAATGTGAGACTGTTAGTATTTCAGCTACTCATGTAATTGCCTCAAACTAAAGATAGCCTCAGATGCTGCAAAGAAGTAGTGATAGTGGGATGCCTGAGTGCCTTGTGCATTAGCTGTCTTGCTTCCTGCATAATGTTCACATTGGGAATTTGTACATTGGCTTACAACCTATATGAAGAGAGTGGTTATGAGGAATGATGATAGCTATCTTCTGATGGAGAAAGGGTTCCCCTTTATGTGAAAGGTAGAAAGGCTGGAGCAGGGAGTTTTAAGGTAATTGTAATATTAGAGGTATTGGGTGGATTTGAGGGAGTAGGGAATAATTCATGAAGGAAGCACCACAATCATCATGGGGGATAATGAGCTTGAGTGAATGGTTACATAGAGTATCAGAGAAATGGTCAAGTGTAAATCTTGAAGACTGAAAGAACCTGGGATTTATTAGAAAATATTTAATTTCTATGTACAACTCTCCCTATTTCAAAGGTGCATAAAAGTAGAAAGTCTGCTAAACAAAATAGAATAAAATCACTTCATTATTAGTTTTCTGTCCTCTAGTCACTTCACAGTGATACACAGGGGATGTGCTGAAGGTCAGTGATAAAATACATGCTTTAATCAAAAGGTCCTAGATTCAACATCTAGTGTCTTCAGCCATTGTTCAGAAGAACTGTTGTGTGAAATCCTGGAGAGCCACTGCCTGTCTGTGAAAATAATACTGAGCTAGATTGACCAATAGACTGACTTGATATTAGGCAGCTTCCTGAGTTCCACAAATGGGAGAAGACAGTGGCCTTTTACAGACTGCCAAAATAAAGCTGCTTCGAGTCTCTTTGGAGGTATGCTGTTTAAATGATGCATGGGTCCTAAGAGTCCGGAGGTCGCGCCAAAGCTACACTCTGTTCCTAAGCACTGGAGTGCAGCTTTGGTGCAGCTTCCGGATTCTTAGGACCCACGCATCATTTAAACAGCATACCTCCAAAGAGACCCGAAGCAGCTTTATTTTGGCAGTCTGTAACAGGCCAGTGTCTCTTTGTGTCTTAAACTGTTAAGGTATTGTAGGTTTAATCAGTTACTCAAATGTGTCTGGAAAAGGATAGGGCCATCTACAGATGCTGAGATTCTGTTGAAAATATTTCCCCACACCCATTCAGTTGGTTTCAGGCTGTTGCATCTGCATCAACTGAAGCTTTCAAACAGTTTTTAAAAGCAATAATTTTGTGACAGTGATGATGGCATGCATGATGTATGGCAGATCCTTATCAGATAGGAGGGACTGTAGCCTTTTACCTGGTATACTTGGTGATAGGTGACATGGGTATCTGCTATCAGATTTGTTGGGGTGCAGGATACAGGTAAAGTGTGAAGCAGTGTGGGGGGGGGGGGGGATTTGTAAGGGATATTTGCACTGGAACATTTACTCTGGTTTCTCTTATTTTATAAATTTCCTGACAATATTTTAATAGTTCTTTTTTAAAATATTGCAGCGTTCTATAAACTTTCAAGCTAGAGTGGGATAAAAGTGAAAAACTAATAATTTTTCCACAGTGATTGGAGTTGACTTGTACATAAAGATTCTCTCTCCCCTTCCTCTTCCTTTCCCTGTTTTTATTTTTATGCTGTATAGCTAGGCTCTGTTTAAAGCAGGAGTGGACAACATGTTCTTATTTTACAGCTCCCATCAATCCTAGTCTGAATAGCCAGTGGTGAATGATTATGGGAATTACAGTTTGAAAATATCCAAAGGACCACATTGCCCATCCCTGCCATAAAGTATGTCACCTACTAGATTTACATGGTTAATTAAATGAATTCCCCCCTGCTGCCTGCAGACATAGCCTATTGTTGATGTTGTTGTTTTGCCACTTCAATTCCTCTTAATTTTACAGATTTCATTTTTGAATGTTTAAGGGTGAGCAGAGAGAACAGTATGAAGCGAGGCTGGGAATGGTTCACT
This sequence comes from Sceloporus undulatus, assembly GCF_019175285.1. Classification (NCBI taxonomy): domain Eukaryota; kingdom Metazoa; phylum Chordata; class Lepidosauria; order Squamata; family Phrynosomatidae; genus Sceloporus; species Sceloporus undulatus. The sequence goes on from NC_056523.1 coordinate 252,395,888, forward strand.
GCTGCATCATAAGAGCCATTGCTGTATTGTATGAGCCACTGTTGCATTGTCAGTTCTTGAAGCTCACACAAGTCACAAGCAGAGAGGTGAGATGGGGTACATTTCCCATACACGCATGCACACACACAGTTGCTCCAAGATGGAGTCATTCCCATCCCACATGAACAGCAGATCAAAACCAGTTTCTGTTCCCCACATGTGGAACATCCACTTCAGGCCTTTCTGGCAGCTACTACTGGTGGAGAATTGTACTAGTGGTTTACCACCCATCTATTATTATTGTTATCATCACCTTCATCATTCATTTATATAGTACTATCACTGTACCGTTAACTCTCCTTATCCACAGATTCTGCATCCATAGATTCAATCAATAAAAATTCCAAAAAGCAAGCCTATTTTGCTATTTTAGATAAGAGACACCATTTTACAAGGTTATTGTATATAATGGGACTTGAGCATCCATGGATTTTGGTATCCACAGGGAGTCTTGGAATAAAATCCCAGCGGATACCAAGGGTCCATTGTACATGATGCTGTACAAGAAAAAGAACAAGAAAAAACAGTTTCCTACCTTCATGCTTACAATCTAAAGACACAACATACAAGAAAAGGGAATGGCAGTGAGGAAGGGCAGTGGCAGTTGGGATGGAGGGAGGAGGGCCTTTTATCAGCTTTTGAGCCTGGGCATGATGGAGCCGAGCCTGCCTCTCCTTCTGGAAACATTAAAGCACTGTGCTGTAGTTCAGTCTCCCCACCCAGCACCAAGGCTCTCCTTGGAGAAGCAACAACACCCCATCCTAAATCCCTCCAGCCCTGTCAACAAAGAAGGGATGTAGGATTGTATTCTGATTTTTCAATGATATAAAATGAGTATTAAATAGTGGGGGAAGCACTTTAATGCAAGACTAAATTATTTGTATTTTTACAAGGTATTTACATTTGATATCATTTTTTCCTGTTAATTTTATTGTTACAGTTCACTGTAGTATATATTTTTTGTACAATCTCCTGAAAATTAAAAAAGGATGGAGGCTGGTATATATGTGCTCCATATACATTAATACTTTCAGAAAAGCTTTCTGGATATCTAATCTTTCTACTTTTATAAATTGTATTTCTGGTATGTTATTGGTCTAGGACAGGATTTTAAAGCAAGTTTTTATGATGTGTGAGTCACAGTTGGTTGGTTACTTCTGGATTTTAGTTCCCTGCTACTCAGTCCCAAGTTTGACTCAACTTTAACCATTCCACATGTCATGAAATAAGCCCAGCATCCCTGTATCAGGGTAGGAGGAGTAGGGTAGAAGTCTGCTTTTTAGGTTTTAGAAAATGAAATTAGTGCAACAGGAGTGAACATTTACTGCCTGTGATAATTTGAGGCATTTCTCTTCATACTATCTACATGAATATAGCAATTCTTTATTATGACAATAATGTCTGCCTCTTAGCTAAATTTAGCTAAAGTCAAATTGCTACCTCTGTGGTAATGACCCTCCACTCGGTTGTCAATTGGAGATCAAAACAAGATTTAGAGTACATCAAACACACAATATTTCCTTACCAGCATGCTGAATCACTTAGCCCATAAATGTGTAACAGATGTTTTGGGAGCAAAAGTCTATCACAGGGTAGAACATACAGTAATTACCTTCTGAGGAAAGGAAAAGAAAGATGATGTAGTAAAAATGAATATGCTAGGATTAAACTCAATTGTGAAATCATTATAGAGATGCTTCTAAGGAAATCTCAAATTTTACTCAAAATTTTTCTAGCACTTCATCTTTCCAAACATATTTTTTCAAAAAGTGTGTGTGTGTGTGTGTGTATATATATATATATATATATATATATAGGTTTGCAAACACATTTCAGTAAACCTTGTTAATAGAAATAACAAGCTTTTTTTTTCATCATATGAGGAATAACCCACAGTCTTCTCATTTCCTTATCCAATATAATAAAAGTACTTCAAGAATTTTTTAGTATAACCAGTGAAACCTGTGCAAACTACTAATAATAATTTTCATCTGGGGAGAGATACTCCTCTGGGAATCCTATTACAGAGATGGGTAGACTTGCAGAATAACTTTGTTTTACTAGCACCGTGAGATTTACCAGCTGGATTCAGGTGTAAAATAGTAGCTCAGATGCTAGACATATGCTAACACACTCTCCAGAAATTTGTGATCTGTACCAGAACTCATCCTTTTACAAGCAAAATTCATTATGCTCTTTATATGGTAAAAATCTTCGTAATTGTTAATGAGACAACTGGGAACCAGAAACCATTGCTGACCTACTGCAGATTTTCCAGATAGCTCAGGCAGAACCCAGATATGATGACAGAATGGGAAAGGTCATTCATTTTATGTCTCTGTGGCGCGTTACAGACCGCCGGATTGCGGCGGTCTGCTTTCGCCTCTGCTTTCAGCGTCTGGGAGCCGCAGCGGCCAAACCGTGTGGCTCCCGGACGCTCCGAGGAAGGAGTGCAGAAATCGCGCTCCTTCCTGGGCTCCGGAAGAGACGCTGCGAGGCGCTAGTCGCGCACTCACGGCGTCACTTCCAGGGTGCGACGTGCGGACGCACAGCATCCGCTACGTCAATATGGTGGCGGCCGTGTGGAACGGCCACCGCCATTTGTCACGAACTCTGTCCGTGATAGGGTTAGGGGCGTCTGGAAGAGACGCTTTTTTTCCGAACTGGGACGTCCTCAGGACATCCCTAATGGCGGTCTGTAACCCGCCTGTGTTTGGTGTAGTGCTTCCAAAACAGAGTAGACTCTGTCCATTTTTATTGGACAGTTGTAATGTGCAATATCATAATGAGTAGAGAAGATAATCAAAATATGTATTCTTCTACCCAGGTCCACTTTTGTTGTCAATTGGTAGGAATTTAATCTCTGCAGTTACTGTGAGTTGCTAGACTGTGAGGTTGGAAGGGAAACAATTAGAACTTGTGGTCTCTTCCAGTTCTATGATTCTGTGAATCTATTAATCTCATCTGTCACTGGAGGGTCTCAGGTATTATTATTATATTGAGTATCCTTAAAGATATGTTGAAGTTTGATGTGAGAAGATAGTATCAGAAGCTAATAAAAAAGATGTGATCTCCAGCGCAGAATTGTGTTGTGCCCAGCCCTACTGAATAATGATCTAGGATCAATAGACACTAATATTTTATCCCAGAACTGTAACATCGGGCACACATTCATTGTGCACATGATATATTACCTACCCTGTTGTCCTAATGCTGTTTGTATTTTCCCATACAAAGGATTGTCGCCTGTGTTGGCAGTCCAGTAGGCTTTTGCTTGTTTCTATAGTTAAAATCATCACCTTTCTTTAATCAGTGAAGGAAGCACAAATGGTCTAACCCTGCAGCAACTTTGAGAGTCTTAGAGTTTTTCTATCAGCTTTCCACACTGCCTCTAGCACAATAAAATGAACTTTGGAGACAAGATTAATTTCACTGAGAAATAGAGAGCTGTTGTCCACAGACTGTGACCAGATCATGTGTAGAAAAATCCTGAGTACAGTGAAGGATTTGGTTCCAGGACCCATAAATAACAACATCCATGGATGCTCAAGTCCCATTATATACAATAGCATAGTAAAATGGTGTCCTTTACATAAAATTGCAAAAATAAGGTTTGCTTTCTGGATTTTTAAATATATATATATTTTCAAGCCATGGATCGGACAGAATTGGGGGCATAGTTATCAAATTTGCAGATTACACCAAACTAGGAGGAGTAGCTAATACCCCAGAGGACAGGATCAAAATTCAAAATGACCTTAGATTAGAAAGCTGAGCCACAGCTAACAAAATGAACTTCAACAGAGAGAAATGTAAGGTACTGCACTTAGGGCGGAAAAATGAAATGCATAGATATAGGATGGGGGACACCTGGCTGAACGAGACTACATGTGAAAGGGATCTAGGAGTCCAAGTAGACCACAAGTTGAACATGAGTCAACAGTGCGATGTGGCAGCTAAAAAGGCCAATGCAATTTTAGGCGTCATCAATAAAAGTATAGTATCTAGATCAAGGGAAGTAATAGTACCACTATATTCTGCTCTGGTGAGGCCCCGCCTGGAATATTATGTCCAGTTCTGGGCACCACAATTTAAAAAGGATTTTGAGAAACTGGAGCATGCCCAAAGGAGGGCGACTTAAATGGTGAAGGGTCTGGAAACCATGCCCTACAAGGAACGACTTAGGGAGCTGGGGATGTTTAGCCTGGAGAAGAGAAGGTTAAGAGGTGATATAATAGTCCTGTTTAAATACTTGAAGGGATGTCACATTGAGGAGGGAGCAAGCTTGTTTTCTGCTGCTCCAGAGACCAGGACCTGGAGCAATGGATGCAAGCTACAGGAAAAGAGATTCCACCTGAAAATTAGGAGGAACTTCCTGACAGTAAGGGCTGTTCGACAGTGGAACAAACTCCCTCGGAGTGTAGTGGAGTCTCCTTCCTTGGAGGTCTTTAAACAGAGGCTGAATGGTCATCTGTTGGGGATGCTTTGATTGAGATTTCCTGCATGGCAGGGGGTTGGACTGGCTGGCTTTTGTGGTCTCTTCCAACTCTATGATTCTATGATTGTAGGATGTGGAAGGTCGACTGTGTGTGTTCTTCTTCTATGCTATCTTCCTCCTACAGCTGGAACCTGGAACTTGAGGCAGCTCACAACAAGATTAACCCCAAAAGATGAAGATAAAAATCCCCAAAAGTTAAAATATTGAAATGAAAATTTAAAAATTACTGCATTGAAACACAATCGAGTTAAAAGCAATGTGAAAGAATGCCAATAAAGAAAGCAGAGGATCTATCTATTAAAACCCATCCCCCTGATTTTTTTTTAAATGTGCATGCTGGAAGGAGAACAGTGTACTGGCCAGCCCAGACTTCCTTAAGAAGGGAGTTTACCAAGTATCTGCCAAGAAAGACTTAGAAGCCTTTGCCTTGGAAGACTTCCTCAAAGTTTGGCAAGAATTTTCTGCAGTCTTGGCAAAGTCCTTATTATAACAATACTTAAGTGAACATTAATCTCAAAATTGTATCAGTGACCAGAGGATAATTATGAAATATCTGCCTCATGGAGATCTAATTGGTGCCCGCTTTACATTTGTTTCAGCCATTTCATTTGTAAGATCATTTCAAAATTTGCTCAGTTTCTTATTGTTTTTGTAGCCTTTCTTTGTTTTGATTATCTTTGAAGTTTTTAATTATTTAAGTGATTTAAACAATATATTTCTTTTCCTTAGCATATGTAGGAATATGGGGAAGTATTGGAATATTTTAATTTATCATAATAAATTTTTTAAAATTGTTGGCTTGAATCCTGTTCTTTTGTCTGCCAGCCTCATCAGGAAAGCACCATTCCTACAGCAGGTACACTTGCGCCTGTTCACTTTTGCCATCTAGAAACTATGTAGGCATGGTCGTTATTGTTGTACCTGTGCTAGTCAAGAAAGGAGACAGTTATTATAAAGCAAGAAGATTATTGGCTGGGGGAAGATTAGCAGATTTCAGGTTATGAGGAAATAAACAACAGAGTGGAGGAATAAGTATATAAGTTGTTAAATTAGAAAAAGGCTTGTCGGATATGGCACAGTTGGAAACCTTTTCATTACCAATTTACCAAACCTTCCAGTCTACAGGATAACTCTTACCACCCATAGTTGGCATGACTGGCATGGCTGCTTGATGGAGACCATGGGAGTTGTAGTCTAACATTGCTGAAGGGCAGAACGTGGGGAAGCCTTCATAGAACTGTAGACAAGTTCATAATAGCAGTATATGATTTAATAGTAGTGCGACCTAATCCTTTAAAAATTACAATTGTGAAAAAAATCAAGAGAGCAGCAGACAGATAGTTTGGGGGGAAGGATGTTCCAAAGTTGCTCCTACAAATATTTGGCTGCTTGGTAGGAATCATTTTAACAGCAGCATAAAGAAATAGAGAATGACACTTCACTTTATGGGGTAGAAATTGAATTACAATTGAATTACAATCTGTATCTATGGATGCTGCATCCACAAATTCAGCTAACCACACTTTGAAAATATTCACATACAGAAATATCCTAAAAACAAGCCTTGATATTTGCCATTTTATATGAGAGACATCATTTCACTATGCCATTTTATATAATGGCACTTGAACATCCACAGATTTTGATATCCCCAGGCGGTCCTGGAACCACCAGATACCAAGGGCCCTCTGTAACAGTTCATATCTGCCTGACTGTAACTTTGATGTTATGAAATAACAAGTTTATTTAGGTATCCAGTACTGTTCCTGAACAGCAGTAGTTAAGAGATGAGCAATTGCATTGTATGTGCTTTCGTAACTGGTTACTTTTTTGAATTTAATTTGCTATTTTTAGGGTATAAGGTAAAAATTTGCACTTATATTCTTCATGCCCAATAATATAATCAGTATGACACTTTTTTGAGAGCCAGCATGGTGTGGTGGTTTGAGGGCTGGACTATGATTCTGGGGACCATGGTTCGATTCCCAGCTCAGCCATAAAGCTCACTGGGTGATCTTGGGCAAGTCACATTATCTCAGCCTCAGGGAATGGCAATGGCAAACCTCCTCACTGGCAATGGCAAAGGTCTTGCTAAGAAAACCCCATGATAGGTCCGCCTTAGGGTCATCATAAGTCAGAAATGACTTGAAGCCACACGTACGTCATTTCCATTCCAATAAAGAGAAATACACACACACACAAGTATGTATCTTTCCAGGGCTGTTGTGTAAATAGCTTCTTAACACACGTGCCTGTATCTTTCTTCAGAATTATATCATGAAGCTTGTACTTCTGAAATACTTTTGCCCTGAGCCAGTTATCTCATTCAGATGTACTCATGACATTGCTTCTTCCAATCTAGAATGGGTTCTTTATTGTTTCTAATGCAGGGAGCTGTGTTGATATCACATCCCTTTAAATTTTTGCAAATTGTAGTAATAAAATGTACAAAAATTACAGATAGATAAAATCTTAACTTCTATCATTCAAAGCTTCCTCATTCCCTTGCTATCAACATCAGTTTTGGGTTCAGTTATAGTGTTGCAAATACAGAACAACTGGGCTGATGTCAATGGAATTGCTCTTGATTTATATTTCTAGGAAATGGATACAGAAGATAGCCAAAAGTTTCTTAGCAAGGCTGCTAACATATAGGATTTGTTTAGACTGGATGATTTTAAGTTTTAAAATGTTTATACGCTGATGTATATTTATATTTGTTAAAGCTATTTAGTTCAGTCCTGGTCTTCAGCACATACAATGTTAACACATATTTCCAGGAGTAAGTAAACATTTGACATCCATTAAAATGTTGTTGAAATACTACGTCTTTATCAAGAACCAATTAGTGCAATACATTGCAGACAGTGGTGTGTACATTTTATGTGTTATTTGTCTTTGTAAATAATTTGTATAAATGCATTTTGCTTCATTGAGGTAACAATTTATAAATTTATCATCTGATACATTTCCATAATCTTGCTTTATATATATTTTTAGAACATCTGCCTTCCATTTTTATGGTTACCTTTTCCTGCTGCTGTTCTTGGCAGAACTGAATACATTTATGTTAGGAATTAAATACAGACTTCCTACATTATTATTATTATTATTATTATTATTATTATTATTATTATTTCCTACCTTTCTCCCAATATAGGGACTCAAGGCGGCATACCATACCATACCAGCCCAACAGCCCCTGTAGGAGGACTCAATAGCCAGTGGCCCTGTACCAGTTGCTGTTCTCTGAAGCCTAGAGTTGACACAGATCCTCTAATCAATATAGTGCTAATCAATATTATCTTTTGGCTTGATCTGTTGCTACCAGTATAAAATATGACCTCCATATCCATGCGGGATATGTTCCTGGACTTACCATGAAAGTGCAAAACCATGGATAATAGTGAACCCTATTGAAATGAACAACTTCTGGCAGAAATTAATCATAGAGCTGTGCTGGAGGACATAGTAATTCCTAGAGACAACACCTCTCTAGGCATTTCTAGGTCTTCCAGTGCCAATCTGTGGTCAACTTACCCTGGATACATACCATAGAATCATGCTGGAGGACCTAGAAAATGCCTAGAGAGATTTTTTTCTAGATGTGGGTAAGTGAAACTGTGGGTACTAGTCTGATGGATACAGAGGTCATACTGTATTTCTCAAATTGGTATTCAAGCAAAACTAATTGTTGATTGGGTTCTTTAACTTTGGGTGGATAGAATGTTTGCTTAATATTTGATATAATAGTACATAATCATGCAGTGTTTTTAAAAAAAGCAAAGCAAAAGGTACCATACTGTATCTGTTTAAGGCAGGAATGGACAAAGTGCAATCTTCAGGGGTCTCCTGGAGTCAGCTTCTCCACCTGAATTTTCATATAAAACAAAAACAAAAAAATCCCCAAAATTGTTTTTCAGTTTCTCATTCCACCAAAACTCCTCAAGGGCATTTTTGCCATTTGTAATCCACCACCCCCGGTCCATCTGAGTCCCAGAAATGGCATTTTTAAAAAACAAAAGAAACCAGAAGTGACTTCTGGTCACTTCCTGTTTTGAAAAACGTATTTCCTGGGACAAAGATAGCCCAAGAGGGCCCCAAAACACAATGTAAATGTATCCCACAGTCCCTAGAGGGCATTCAGGGGCAATTTTTTTTGAAGTGGGGTGTGTGTGGTGGAGGGGTGCAGCTTCCAACGTCTCCTAGGGGACTAGCGCAGTCATTTAGCTTCCCACCACTGATTTAAGAGTCAATGTGACAAAAAGCTCATGAACAGAAACAAATTTATTTTTGCAACAGAAGTCTGGATAAATACTCTTAGATCCTGGGCTTAGCTGGAGTAGTAAGAATTTCTAGATTGTGCTTTGGTATGCTTCCATTCCTGAGAATTTTTTCTCCTCTGACTTTCCTCAGTACTGGTAAATTATGATAATACATTGCTGAAGTCTGGAGTGTGGCTAGGGCTCTCATCTATACAAAACAAGGTACTTGATAACTCATTATTGTAAGGACAATGCAATAACCAGGTGTACATGTACAGAAAATTCCTTGCTATGGGATAATGTTGATTTTAATGGAAACTTTGCAGTAGTTGTTGGCCTTGATTATTATAGGCAATAAGGAAGGTCAAATATGTTTTTGCACTTAGAATGTAACATTCTTCATTTGGATTCTGTAGTACAAATGGAACAATTCTTATCAAAGCTATGAGAGGGGGAGACAGTGACTTGCGACAGCTGCTCTTGTTTATAGATTTCTATCTGTAAAATCTTGGTGTAATTTGACCCAGAATGGACAGCTGTTTGAATTCTCATATAAAACAATACTCCAAACTGTGTGCCTGTCTGCTTGTTAAAAATGCCTTACATGTCAGAGCAAACACCCTCCTCTTCAGTAATAATTACCTTGATAGCAGGCTTGCCCATACTGTAAGGTATTATTTTCTATTTATTGGGTTTTCTATTTGCCAGTGTAATGCTTGGTCAGCTTTCTTGTTTGTATAGCAGTACATAAAACAATGATTAAAGTAACCTGCTTTATGTGTCTTTCAATTGGATATCCTATGAATTCTTTATTCATTAGAATTGTTAGAATTCTCTATTTTAGAAATATTATATATCTTTGGTGTGATGTGATTAAAATGTAAAGAGATGGTACAGAAAGGAGACAGTTTGTCTTGAACCACAGCAGAACCAGAACATAATGTGGACCAGTGGATCCAAATTTACAAAAAAATGAACATACATTTGACTCAATGAGATGTGTTCCTTCATGCAGCCTGTGAGAGGATGCCATGGACACTCGTGCTGTGATTATCTATTAATCTTCCTTGGTTTTCTGAGGACTTCTAGGTATAAGAAGTTGGGCTTTTCAGCCTTTTCCCTTTGGGGCTTTCATTTCTTTAACCATGTGACTTTGGGCTTGGCTCTGTTCTAATGAAGATGCCTATTTGGTATGCAAAGGACAGAGAGTTAGTCTCAAAACAGATGGCCTTCTGGGTGCTTTGGGAATGTGGCATTCAAATGACGCATGCCCCCAAACCACCCAGAAGCTGAGCCAAGGCTGCCTAAGGCAGCATAACCCAGCCTCAAAAGGAACAGCAAAAAATCATACCTGCTGGTGGTCCATATAGGACTGTGGCAGCAGCTGGCTTCAGGACCGTGGCATCCAATCACCACAGTCCCATAGCTATCAGGGTGCAGCTTTTGAAGTGCATGACCCCCTAGTTAAGCTGCTTTTGTTTTTGTCTGATGAACTATTTCTTTTTCTTTACAATGTAATATACCTCAGGACTTCATTGGAGGATACATAATCCCATACCTACTGAGGTTCAGGAAGTTTGGGTCTAAGGCCTGCCTACATAGCCATTTCCAGTTTTAGTATTCATTGTATCATTCTCATGCCCAGTTCCTTGGTACTACTACATCTAGCCCTTGTAACCACCTCGCTGTCATTTCATCCATTTTACTTACTCTAATGTAGGGATGAGGAGGGCTAGGAGGCCACATTAGCCCCTCCTTGCCCCTGTAACCTTGGAGGGCTGCATCTCTCTATCACACTTGCTCCTGCAATTATTTTTTAAATTGACTCCAAAAGCCCTCCAGGGAGTATGGGGGCATTTTTACCATGTTTGGGGATCTTTGGGGCCCAGGAAAGGTCTTTTATGTAACAGCAGAAGTGAGCACAATTCAATTGCTGATCCTGTTTCAAAAAAGGGCTTTCAAGGACCTAAACTGGATTAAGAGGCCCTGGGAATCACATAAATGGTCCTGGGGAATGCCTGCAGCCTGTGGGCCTCACTTTGTCTATCTTCAATGATTGGGCTGTTCCAGTGGCATCACTGAGGGGGGCAGTACAGCCCACGCCAGGTGACACCCCAGAAGAGGGGTGACACCTGGCCAGACCCTCTCCCTCATGCTGTCCCATCCTTTTCCTCATGAGGAAAAGGATGGGGTGGCACCAAAGGAGGCTGTGTGTGCTCCCTCCCCCCCAATGCTGTCCGTGCACACTCCCTCCACTCCATGCCAGTTGCACACACTTCTTCCCCCTCATGCTGTCCGTCCTTTTCCTCATGGAAGGGAGGCTTCACTTCTCCACCCTGGGTAACACCAGGTGTGGGAATGCCATTGGGCTGTTCTGTAACCTTGTATTCTTCCACCAAACTCCAAAGGTTGCTTTGTGACATTATAATTCGTTGTAACTGTATTGTGGCATTGTTTCCCAATTTTTATTCCATTTGCATCTGTTTCTCCCAGTGGGCACCTTGTGTGATAAGTGTCAACATGTAACCATATTCCTATGAAGGATTTTACTAGCTCTGATGCCAGCTCTAGTGTTCCCTCTACACAATGGTAATTTGAGCAGAAAATAAAGGTTCATGGAGCCTACATTGTAAGAGAATGTACTATATGAGACTGTACAGCATCTTAACAACTTACAGGATGCATGCATTAATCTACAATGTCTATACTTTGTGGAGTGAATTGTAACAAATCCTGTTTTTGATCCCTGAATATTGTCACTGAGTTGCATAATATATCCATAACATATATATTTATTTTTCACATGCAGCAATCCTATACCCATTTGCCTAGAAAAAGATCCAATGGGATCTACTTCTTTGTAGTACTTCTGTGGCTGTGGTACTGTGCCATTATTCTCTTAAACCTTCCCAGATTTTGGCACAATGAATAGAGAAGCATAGAAATTTTGGTCATGTATCTCTATTTTTGTTTGTCTGTATCTTTGTATACATGTTAACAGAACCAGTTAAATGTTAATTATCCAGCTCTAAATGTAGTACTGGGTGCAGTGTAATCTTGTAAAGTTAATGGCGTAATGCTACATTAGAAAAAAGTGTGATTAGATTATGGGGCTTTATTTAGTCTGCTAGTAGGTTCTTCTGTCATTCTTATCAAATTTTGTTTCAGACATTCAGATAAAAGGTAATATAATTCTAGTATACCCTTTCCTTTTTTTAGTGATCAACAAAGAATGTTTTTGTTTTTAAAAAATAATTGAAGCTCAATTACCAAAAGATATTAAAATTTTGCTTAAACTGTCTTCTACAGTGTAGCTGCTTTAATTCAGTTCCTCTCAAAGGTTAGAATACTATTTATGCACAGTATTTTCTTCGTTCATACAGTGGGGGAGGTTTGGTGGCTGATCTTGAAATATAAATACTTTTGATAGTCTTGTAATTGCATTAAAAAAACTATTTGTCTTATACAGTATTCTGCCTTTCTGTCAGGACTGGGACTCAGGGCAACTCAGAATAAAATTAGAACAGATAATATCAAGTATAGGTTTAAAAAATGTAGAAAAAGCTATAATGCTAAAATACAATTCAGCAAATATAGCATTATAACAGTATAAAATTTAAAAAAAATAAATGTATACTTTGAAACACACTCCTAGCATCAGTCTGTTAAAAACACCTTTTCCAATAGCCATCCAGTTGTCAAAAGTCCTCCTGAACAGAAAACAACAGGGAGTGAGCCAGCCAAGCTTCCCTTGGAGGTGAGTTCCACAGCCTGGGAGCAAACACTGAAGTGGTTTGCCTTATTGTATAATGTATCATGACATTGGCTGCATCTGCATTGCAGAGATAATGCAGTTTGACATGGCTTTAACTGCCATGTCTCCATCCTATGAGTTTTGTAGTTTGTTGTGGCACCAGAGCTACCTGGCAGAGAATGGCTAAATATTTCACAAAATGACAAATGCCAGAATGTATTTGTACTTGTACTGAAGGAACTTCATCTCAGCCCACTTGTACGCAGCTTTGGGGCATCTTTTGCTGGAGGTGACCCAAGTGCAGGGCCACCAGGACCCCCTGCCTACCTGATGGCCGACACGAAGGCCAAGCGGAGGGAGTTGGGCTCCGAAAGAAAGAGGCTGCCGAGGTACAACAACTCTTTGGTGACCTTTGCAGATGTGGTGGTATATTTCACTGAGGATGAATGGAAACTGTTGATGAATGGAAACTGCATGACTATTATTTGTTATTTGATGTTTTTAATTTGTTGCCTGCTTTACTTTATTGAACCCTTTCCTGTATTGTTATGTATTATTTATATGTATTATGCTATTATTTCATGGGCAGGTTTATCTATTTTATTGTTTGTATGTACAGCACTGTGTAAATCTACAGCGCTATATAAATAAATAAATAATTCCCTAGCACTGAGCCATGGCTGTTAAAGTAATGTCAGACTGCATTAATTCTGCAGTGCAGATGCAGTCACAGTGAGACATCCCAATAATAAAAAAATTACTAGCCATAGATTTGGGAGGAAGCAATCACAGGTGTGGCCAGAGTGTATAAGCCTATTGATTGCATTATCTTTGAAAGCACACTAATTACCAGTGAGCTAGAATATGTATGGTTATTTGTTATTGTTCTGAAGGTAAATAGTTTGAAATTTGCAGGCTGGGTTACATTTCCCCCCAGTAATATTTCAACTTGTTTCACCCAAGGTGTCATGACAATTTACTCTCATTTAGATCAGTGGGAATACTGTATATTCAATTATATTATTTGTACATGGCAGTGTGATTGATTGTGGCCTACTTGACATAGCTTGCCCATTTTAAAGTGCCCAGATTCCATTTTGAGTATGCTAAGCTGGTTTTTCTAATTTGGTACTGGTTGTTTTGGTATATTGCTATGTCTCTCACCTAGGCAACAACTGGCGGGAACTTGTCAGACATCCTTGAAGAGCCGTCAGGCAGAAATGCTATCTTTCCTAACTAATAAAATCAGCCTTCATTAACATGAAGAATGGAAATGAATATATTTCCCTATGAGTCTTTTACCAACAAATCTGCTTGTCATCTCAAAGATTTTGTAAAGTATTAATTGGTTTTTGTCCCACCCTTGGCTTGGGCAGAAACCTTTTCTTCAGTGCTGAAAGCTGATTCAAAAAAGAATTTGATTCTGTAGATCTTTACACTCTTTGATGCTTATTGACAGCTGGTGGTCAGTATGCCCAGAGTTAATCTATCTGGAGTCATTTTTGGAGAAAATGGGCAAAATGATCTCCCTGTTTCTTTTCCTTCCTTCCTTCCTTCCTTCCTTCCTTCTGTTTATAAAAGCCACTTTAATGACCTCCTGGATTAAAAACACATTGTACTCACCTGGGCCTGAGCACTTTATCCTGGTTTCTACAGTGATAAAAGGATTTTCTCTTCCAACCACCCCACAGAGACATTGCGTGGAAACATGTGAGTGGGCCTTCTTAGTGGGGCTCCCAGGCTGTGGAACTCCTTCCCATGGAAGTCTAGGCTTCTCTTCTCTTCGTTCTTCTGTTGACAGGCAAAGAAGTTTTTTAGCTGGACAGGCTTTGGGCTATTGACCGGTTGTTGTGCAAGGCTCTTTTAATGAGAGGGAGTGCTGTACAGTACTTTTATTCTCACTGTTGTGTTTTTAGTGTTTTAAAACTGTTTTAAATTAGTGATATTTTAAAATTAGTGATAGTTCAATTATTCTTAATTGTTTTAATGACAACTGATGTGTCTAAAAGCTAAAAAACTGTGTTTTGTTTTAGCTGATGTACTGAGTTGCCTTGACTCCCATATTAGGAGAATAGAAAATGTATGAATGAATTAATGAATGAGTTTTTGATTTTGGGGGAATTAACCAAATCTTGACTAAATGGCTAGCAGACATTTGAAATGGTGCAACTTATTGCTGTGTTTATGGTTGTGGGAAGAGAACAAGGTTAGAAGGTTGGGTAAAATATTCATTTTTGGCTTTGGACTCCCCTCATGGGCTATATATAATGATTTATTTGAAAGATCTCCAGGGTTAATTGTGTACAATTGTTTACAGTGCCAACATATCTTAGGTATCTGTGTCCAGTTGAACTATTTGGTAGCTTTCTGGAGTGAGCCAGATACGTGACACTCTTTTTGTGCTCTGGAAAACTATTTTGAGAAAGCTATTTTGGAAGTATGTGAAAACATTTATAATTCAAATCACAAGTTGGGAATCTTTGGCTTCTTGAGATTTTTGGCTTGGGACTTTGATACTTTCAGGAGTTTCCCTTCCTATACATCAGCCTGAGGACAAAGTTGTGCTGGAGAAGCCCTCCTTTGCATTCCACCAATGGAGACAATACAAGGTATGAGGACTTGGGAAAGCATATTCTATTTTATAGCACCCCTGTTGTGTAACACCCTCTCTTTCGAGATTTAATTGACTTCATTTCTGCACCTAGTTAAAACATAGCTTTTTATTGAAGTCATGGGGTCTAATGTGTTTAAATTACTTTATAGTTTCATACGATTTAGACAGTAAATTACTTTTTACTGCTTTAAATTTTAAATTGTTTAAATTAATTTTATTGTATGCCACCTTTGGATGAGATCTTTGGATGTAGAGTAGGAAAATAATACTAAGAGTAATACATCTCTCACTGTCTCTTACTATTCATGGATCATGCTAATTGAGGCTTTGGGGAGTTCAAAACATCTGATGCACCAACATTTTCTCCTAATTTAAATAAAGCAATTGTTGCATGAAGATCTAAAATGCCACATAAACTAATTGTGGTGGATCTAGTTCTTCTCATTTTCTCTAACCAGGCAGAGAATGTTCTTGACAGGTACCTCTATATGAAGGGCCTTGCCATATTACCACCCGTCCCCTTTTCTGGAGCAACAAAGGGCATTAAGATGAAGTTTGAAGTGTTACTAGAAGCATATAAATAAATGCAGCTTTGTTATATAGGTCCATTTGGCTACCTTTATTGAGGCAATCTAATTGGTTTATCTACCTTGATTTAAAACCTGAATGTGTATAGGAAGTTTGCCCAAAATACAGTATCTTAAATAAAGTTCAACAGTATGCTGTAGATTGTATGAAATACGTTAGGAACAAATTGATTTGGGGCTGTTTTACTCTAAAAGAAGACAAATTATGGTACTTCTGACAACTACTACTGCAATAATGGAAAGGCTTCAGTGTGTAACTTTGAATTGCCAGTTAGGGCTGATATAGACGGTCGTGAAGCTGCCCCACCTGAAGAAGGATTGGGGTAGTGGCAGCTGCACAGTACAGCCCCAATCCGTTGCAGCACAAGCAAAAAAAGGAGCAGTTTTTAACAACTTCCCGCCATATTGGGAACTTGTGGTGTGTAACCGCCACACCCTCAAGATGCCTGGCTTCCGGGCAGCTTCAGAGTGTGCAGCATCAAAACACCATGTCCTGAAACTGCCTGGACGGCCGTGCAAAGGGGCAGTCTGTTTCGACCCTTAGTCTAATATTTGCTTCGTGTTAAAAATGATCATGTTTTAATGATTTTGCTCTGTCTGTTGCTAGTCTGCAGGATTTTTAAAGTACGTCAATTGAACAAATAACTTAGGGGTGAAACAGACCGCCTCGAAGGGGCTGCTTCAAGCTGCCCCTCCCAAAGGCAGATTGGGACAGTGGCAACCGCACACAATGGCCCCAATCAGCCTTTTTGCTGGCTGAAAAAGAAGTGGCAAAGAGCTGCTCCATTTTGTGCTGGCAAAACCCCAGCTTTTCCTCCCCACCACAGCAGGAATCCAGTTTTAGGATGCCCCAGTGACATGCGTTGTATAAAGGCTGTGCTGCCGGAGCACCTGGAAGCTGGCATACGTCCTGGCAGTTTCGCAGCTTGAAACTGGCTTCTGGGTGTCTTGGGAGTGTGTGTCTTCTGTACGCCACACCTCCAAACCAGCTGGAAGCTGGCTTCTTATGCTGGTTTGTTGTAGCCTTTACTTACTTGAATACAGATAAGTTTTTAAAAGTGGGTTATTCAGTCTTGTAAGTATTAGGATGTCTTTGGCAAAAGCCCTATTTCAATAAGAAGTTGTACTACTATTATTAAAAAGTAGTATTTGTCTATGAGGCTTGAGCAAGAGACATCCCAGTAAACTGCCTAGGAATGCAGTCTCTTAGAAACAGGTACTTTCAAATCTTCACTTAAGTGCATCCATTTTCATCACACTGAGAACTGTGTTCTTGCTCATACAATAGAAGAACTGTTAAATGGTTCTACTGTGTCACATTGAGAAGACACTTTTTTCATTGTATCTACCAATCAAATAACAATGTGCTTAGAAGCTATCTGAGCCTGGTCATTCTATTTTTATGCAGTTTTGTTGGCTCAAGATAAAATTGCTGCAAAGCTTTATTGTGAGCTGCAGTCTACACTTTGGATTTTGTGTAAACTATGGCTTTGACTTCCAAGGCATCTAGGACAGCCTTCCATAAATGTCTTTCCACTGCCTTTTTTGTTTTCAGCTCATCCTTTATTTATCACCCACCTATAAGTCACTTGCTCTTGATCACATAATTTTCAGGCTTTTTGACACCTGAATGTGGTACATATATAAACAATTCTCAATAGTGGGTGATTTTTAATCTTCTCAGTGACAATAAATCTGTCATATATCCAAGCAATGATATACATTTCTTCATATTTTTGTCCTGTTTTACTCATTTTAGTGATTGCTTGATTTAAGAGTGTAAATATAACATCCATTGTTGTTGCTAATATCTAGACATCAGACTTGTTCCAGTAGACTTGGCCATTTCCTTTCAGCTATTTTTTTTAGTTTGCTTATTGGAAGCAGTTAAAATATTGACCACATGGTTTTCCCCATCTTTCTCCCTTGTGAATAAATATGGGAATGGAAGATGCTTATTGTGAAGAATTCAGAATATATTTTAATTGATGGTTTATAAAAGAATGTTAGTTAAGACACTCCAACAGCTGTCACCAACTGGTTTCAATCTTTTTTTTTCTGGGAATAGCAAAATTAGCTATTTCTAGATTTATTTGTCACATCTTATTAGTCTACATATTGATACCATGTTTATTTTCCAGGTGCCAATTAGGTAGCTAAATGGGTAGTTTTCATGAACAAGAGAGGTATCATATGGTTTAGGGAAATCCAAAGGTTTACAGAAGTATAAGAAATATTTACAAAAGGAAATTAACCAAAATCTACCAATGAGGACTGAGTGTACTCTGTGGTTATAGAATGTCCATAGTTAATAGAAACATAGAAAACTCAGTGAGAAGGGAAATGGAATGGGGTATCTTGAAAAAAGGCAAGGCTGCCTGCCTGAATATGAACACTCCACACTGCAAAGCTTTCACATAGAATCTAAGATGTGGAAAGATATGGTTAAAAAGCAGTGGTATGTGAAGAGAAGTAGGCTCTAATATCAGTGGCTTCCATTAAAATAAACAGAATGTAATGCCCAACACTGTGGTGAAAGAGGGAAAGCACATTGGTCAAGATATCCACCTCTGAATGCAACAGGACTGTCTCTGAAAATCTCAAATTTCTGGCAGGGAGAAGGTGGTCTTTCAGATACTTTGGCTGTAAGTCATTTAGGTCAACACCAGCATCTTGCATTGAGCTCTGAAGCAAATGAAAGCCAGTGCAGTTCTAGCAAGACTAGTATTACAGTGCGCCCCGGAAAAAGTACTTCCAATGGGGCTCAAGCTTACGCACTTTTTCTCTTACGCGGGGGGGGGAGTGTCCGCAACGCAACGGATCCCCCAAGTAAAGAAAGGGCACACTATATATGATCTCTAAAATGCATGCCTAACACTAGACTGGCTGTTGCACACACACACACACACACACCCTGCTCTTCAGCCACAAAGACTCTCAGAGCATCTTACAAATGATTAATTAGACAGTTTCCTGCCCTCAGGCTTACAATCTAAAAAGACATGACACAAAAGGAAAAGGGAATGGCAGTGGGGAAGGGGATCAGGTCCAGCAATTCTTCTCTCCCTCTGAGGCATGGACCATGGCAAATGGACTAGCTGCAGCTTCCAAGCATTTTTCAAGGGCAGCCATAGGTACACTGCATTACAGTAGTCTAAACTGGAGGTAACTAAGGCATGAACCACTGTGATTAAGATCCTTCTCAAACTGCACTATAATACCACTATATTCCACTATTAACTGCCATGGCAACATCTGGGCATTTAGAATTTGCAGCCACAGAGCTTTTGGGTCTCAGTAAACTGCAAACCCCAGGATGTTGCTATGGCAGTTAAAGTGGAAAACAGTGCTATAACAATGTAGTGTAAGGGTCTATCATAAAATCTCATACATTTCAACCATAAACATGGCTAAGACTGGCTGCAGTTGTATTTCTGAGATTTAAGTTGATATGTAATTTGCATGTCCTCTGATGTAAATGTACTTCAATTTTGTGAGATGCAGAGTATTTCCAGTAGTTAAATGTATGCTGTACTTTATTTAAATGTTCATTATGCATGATGTTTCAATTGTGTGCATGAACAAAACCTCTGCAGAAGTGAACCAATTTGTTTTTTCAGTAACGTGAAAATTTAACGTTAAATAATAGTCTCCTTTATTGTGATTACAAATACTGTATTTCACTCTTGGAATAGTTATGTTCACAATGTAGTAATATTTTTATCTTAGCTTAATCTGTAATGGACTAATTGGGAGCTTTATACTTTAGGAAATGATCCAAACATCTCTGAAATTAGTGGAAAGACACCTACTGATAATGCAAGTAATTCCAGCTTTGATAGGAATGTACTGCAGTCTGGAAAGATTTTGTAACATATAATGCTTTTTCTCCAATATTGCAACACATCAGAACTGTTAGACAGGCCTTAACACACTATTTTCTTGACATTTACTAAATACGTGTTTAGAACAAGTTTATTCTATCACTTTGGTATAATAGCCCATAGTATTCAAAGCTGCTACTCAGTCTCAGAATTCCCCTCGCTTTCCATAGCTTTGTGGCATAAATTCAGTAAGGATTGCCAGAAAACCACTATATGAATCAAAGATATAATTCTGCTAAAATATGAGATTGCTATTCAAACTTTGCAATTAACTTTGTGTGAATTAAAAATATACCCACACTATGTCTATATGGCTATATCTGAGAGCTAGCTATATCCCTTAGGGAAAGGTAAAATCATGGAGGCCCCCCCCCAAATGCCACTTTTACCCCATGCCCCCTCGTTGGACTGTCTGGTTTGTGTATGTTATACATCCATGGGAATTGTTGCACTTTCATTGCTTTGCTTTGCTGCAGCCCCACATTTGCACTGAGACATTTATATGCAGCTACAAAGCCACACGTTTTCTGCCTTAAGTCACACTGTCCCGGCTTTTTCTCTTTCTCTGGTTTTTAGCACCAGAGTATGCCTTCGGCCCAGTTTACAGCTGTTTTCAAGGTGTGTGTCGTCTAAATGCCCCATCTTCAAAATGGCTGGAAATCACTTTATTTACCTGTCTGTTTTACCCCAAGATACCTACAATGGTGCTTTGGTCTAGCATCATCTGGTAAACTTTACTTTGATTTTCAAAGTATGATGATTCTGTACACTATTATCACTTAATCTTACTTCCACTGTATTTTAATAAACAAGGATGTTGTAAATATAATTTACCTTTCTAATTAATTTTTAAGACTTGCAGAGCAATCTTTTTAAAAATGCAGCAAGTGAATACTTTGTAAAGACCTTGGTTGTTTGTCTGCTGTGAAGCCACAGAACTCCCCAACAATTTTGCTCAGGAAAAATTTGTTTTCTGGCCTCAGTTGATCTGTAGCTCTGTTTGAACTGCATAATCTGTGGGTTGCCGTAAAGTTGTTACAAATTGGAGGGCTGATATAATATGAAATGAGGCACTTCGCCTGAATGTTGCTTTTGTTCCCTCCTTAACAAATTAGCATGTTGACATTTGTCACTGATGGATTTTATTATTTGCTGAAAGGGTTTTAGGGGAGTTTGACAGCATGAATGGTTTTGTCCTACAGACTTTGAGAATCGATAAAGGCATCTTTGTTCTTTGTGCAAAACACACAACAGATATCTTATTGACTGACACACATAAAAAGGAAGGCTTGTATAGCTGTCGCACAAAATAAGCTAAGAAAATAATTTTGAAGCCATTGCTTATTCTGTGTTCTCTATCCCTATGTGTCTTTCTTTTTGTTAACATGTATCCCATTAATCAAAATAACAAGAATTGGTAGATATTCATTAAATGGAAGGCATTCTGTTCCATGCCCTGAATAGTTTGCACATGGTTTTTGGAGACTGCTATAAAATCAATATGTTTAATAGTACAGTAGTATTGATTTATCTGTAAAAGTATCTTAAGCAAGGAAGAACTAAGCTGGGTGCTATACATCCTATTGAATGTATTAGAATGTGTATTGTATAACAAGCTTACTGTATCCTTGCATGTCAAAATAAATTTAGGCAGCATTGGATTCATGCTGCTTTGTTGCTTTTTTCATGCAGAACAAAAAGACTAGACAATAATATCCAAACAATGTTGGATGTTATTGGATTTGCTATATGGCCAGCATGGTTACCCCTAGATATTTTTGTTTTTTTACAAAGACAAGACAATATACAAAAAAATTAAGCAAAACCACTCAGATATTATGTGCAAATCTGGCAGTTTGAGGGTTCCATACATATTGAAATATTTGTTGGCATAGAAAAGAAGTTTAACTAGCTGTAAGGAAAAAAATCTCCCTCTCTTCTTTGTAAAAAGAAATTACAGTCTGGTTCTCATGACATACTGGATGAACTAAATAAGATTAGGCATTGGTAATGGTTTTCTTAATGGTTGCCCCCACCTCTCTGTTTCTGGTGGAATAAACTCTTGCCAAGTATTTGGATATTTTTGGATTTCTCATAGTATATGAGACATTTTTCTTTCCTCTTGGTTTGATCAAGGCACTGAATACTGAGCAATAAAAGATTTTTCCAAGTCTTTAACATAAACATGTCATATGTGTTAGAACAAAAAAGTATTGTTCAGAAATATGCTGAATAAATTGAATTCTCCCTTCCACTAGACCTTAGTTCAGTTATTGTTGTGATATTTTCTTCATACTCTATTGGCTTCAATAACTTTTAAAGGTAAAGACCGAGAAAAAAAATCCCTTTCATTTTTGAAAAACAAAAGCAAACAGCTACTACACAGGCTTTTAGACCTTCTGATATGAAGAAATGGTGAAGGATTCTCTTCCTGTCCAACTCTGATGGCTGCTAAGGCTCCTTTCTCCCTGAAATTTCTAGCGTCTTAGTTTTAAAAGCTTCTTCCACACTATAAATTAATATCAGTTTTCCTTATAGTCCTGTTTGTGGAGATCAGTGCCTGAGAGAATGCCTAAAGCTATTACGCAAGCTACACATATTTGAAGCAGGGAGACTTTCACCTTCTAGCTTGTATTCCTGACCACGATGCTGCCACAGCTCTCATCAGTGAGGCTGACGTATGCTTAAGATTTTCAAGAGCATCTCAGGAGACATAACTGACTTGCAAGTAGTCAGCTGCAAAAGCTGTTTTTCTGTTATGAATTTGAGGGATGGGAATGACTTGTATGAGGGGATCAAAAACAGCAGCATGGAGAATATAGCTCATGATGTTAAGTACTATGGGCTATTACCGTTTGCCTTCGTTCCCCCTTGGGAAGGGCTCCTGACTATAATTCAAGAGGTTAATTCACAAACACAGAATGCACTCCAGGTCTTCCTGTAACACCTATGATGGAAAGCTCCAAATCTATTGGAAGCAAATAACAGTACAGTAATCAGTGACAGATGTGACAAATGTTGGAACTAGAAAGCCCTGTTAGGGACTATTTATCATGTGTATCAATTTAGTAATAGCACTTGAACGCTTACAGGGGCAATAGAAATTTCCAAGAAAAAGGGGAGATTGTGTTGTTGTTTGTTGTTCATAGTGGCTAATTATACTATAAATAGGAGCAGTGGCAGATAAAAGGGTCTCCCCCCCCCTTTAAAAGACATCATTTTTTGAGTGGAATCAGATAAATGACAGAGGTATTTTCTGGCTAATATATTCTGGCTAGTTTATTTTAGTATTAAACTGAAATTATTATTATTATTATTATTATTATTATTATTATTACGCTTAATTGCAGGGAATCCAAGAGGATTACAGCATTAAAACAAATACAGTTTAAAAGGTATGTATTAAAAATACCCAAATCCCTATCCTTCCCCCCAGTTATAAAAACATAAGTAATGCTTAAAAAGGATTAAACCAAAGGGACATTAAAAGCAATAATATAAAATAACAGTTAAAATAAATAAGAGATTTTGTAGCAGGGTCCGAATAGGATAGAGATGAGAATGGAAAAAAAGGAAAAGGTAGGGAGGTGGAAGAGGGGAGGCAGGTAAGCAGGGGTGGTCTAGTCTGGAAAGGCCTGTGAGCTGCACCCATTGCAATAAATAGCTGAAAGTTAGTGAAGGGTTGCAGGTCCCACATATAGTCCCCTGACATCTCCACTAGGTCTGGGAAGCCCCAGAGAGGCTACTAGACTGAGGTGGCTGGATGGTAACTGTATTTGGTACAGTATAAGGCAGCTAACTAATTCTTTTACAACACAACAGCAGAGCTTTATGCATTGGACCCAGTGGTTAATGTAACCCATGCATGATCCGAGGAGTTACAGTCTCCAAGCACTTTGGTGTTAAGATGATGGGTTACCATTGCCAAAGAGAAAGATCCCGGGATAGAAGCTGTTTTAGGTAACTTTAGAGGGGTTTTCTTGATAGCCAGTGTGTTGTAGTGATTTGAGCACTGTACTACGATTCTGGAGACCAGGGTTTGAATCCTGACTTGGCCATGGAAACCCACTGGGTGACCTTAGGCGTATTACACTCTCTCAGCCACAGAGAAAGGCAGAGGCACACCCCTTCTGAACAAATCTTGCCAAGAAAATCCTGCGATAGGTTACCTTAGGGTTGCCATGTCAAAAATGACCCAAAGGCACACACCACAAGAGTGATTGCCTTTCAGTTGAATACTGCAGGTTTAGATTGTCTTGATGCCCTCTTCAGATGCTGTCTTGGCTGTATGAGACTCACTTATTCTGTGTGGCTGTCAGGATATCTAAAGGGCCCTTACTCTGGTCTTTCGTCATCTCTGTGATAATAGTAGCGTTCTAAACTTGTGAAATTGCTAGAATAAGCTACCTCCACCCTACTCAGCTGCAAAGGCAGCCAACATGGACTTCACTTTACACAGATCTCAGCTTTTTGACCTGGTGGAAAACCAGGGCAGTCTCAGATGATCAAATGTACTGGACAATTAGGTGATAAGCTGTTACTGAGGCCAACAGGTGATAAGAGAGAAATTGCTATCTGAGTTCCCAAGGAAGGGAATGGCAATTTGCAGTCTATAGATACTGCTGAAGAAACAAAAATAGGTTGTCTCTTGCTGACTGGAAAAGAAGGCAAAGTGTAAAAAGCCTTGGAGCTAAAATTTCAAAGACATTTGTAGGCTTTACCCACATGATTTCCTTTAACTTTGAAATGAGTCATATGCCTGAAATCAGGGTGTAGTGAATGTACTTTTTATATAGTACATTGAATTACTCTGTCTTTGTGTGGGAAAAAACTCTGTTGCTACCTAAATGAAGGCATTAAATGCAGGGAAAATAGTTTGACTGAGCAAGACTTGTAATTTGTGTTCTTTGCAGTTACTTGTGTTCTGTGCTTTTCTCGTAAAAAAAGGGGTATTTACCCCATTCTGTTATTTTTGTGTCTGTAGGAAGAGCTTTCATCCCATATGAATGGTTGTGAATACAGAAAAATATGTTTTGTAATATTAATTAATGGAAAGTATATTGATATTGAGAGCTAGTATGGTGTAGTGGTGTAAATGTTGTACTCAGACCCTGGGAGACTAGAGTTTGAATCCCCACTTGGCCATATAAACCCACTGGGTGACCTTGGGCAAATCACACTCTCTCAGCCTCTGAGGTGGGCAAAGGCAAACACCCTTTGAACAAATCTTGTCATGAAAATCCCATGATAGAGGTTCCTTCAGGTTGTCTTAAGTTAGAAATGACTTGGAGACATGCGACAACAACATATTGATATTGCTCTGCTGTGTGGCACCAAAAAGCCAGAAATCTTGATCCATCTTTAAACCTTGCCTTTAGACTCTGGCTTCGTGTGTGTGTGTATGTGTGTGTGTGAGAGAGAGAGAGAGAGAGAGATAAACTAGGAGTCCCAGTTTGGATGTAACACCTGGCTTTTTCTGCATGATGAGTTCTTGGTAGCTGAGCACACTCCCATTAAATAGCAAAGCCAAATGGATATCATGCCCCCAAAACTTTACTTTTTGAGCAATAACCGAGGATTCTCCAGAATTCTTATAGTTTTGTGCAAATGCAGCCCATATGTAGTGTTAACCAAAGAATAAGAATGCACATTCAATTGGGTTCATTCATCTCAGCTGTTTTTGTTGATTAAGTGCTCCATAATGGGAATAAACTATTACACTTTTCTCTGTAGTTCATTTTCAAATTGGCACCTGTTGTGCGAAGTTAAAGGCTTTCATGGCCGGCATCCATATTTTTTGTGGGTTTTTCGGGCTATTTGGCCATGTTCTAGAACTGGGCTATTTGGCCATGTTCTAGTTCTGAAGATGCCAGCCACAGATGCTGGTGAAATGTCAGGTAGAAAATCTTCTAGAACATGGCCACATAGCCTGGAAAACCCACAAAAAACTATGGCACCTGTTACTCTCTTCAGTCTTGAAGCAATGCTGGACTTGCTGACAGAGAACTAACTTTCATGCTGCTTAAACCATGGTTTTAATTTCATTTCCCCCCTACATATTTGGTAAAGAAATCTAAAAAGTTAAATTAATATCCTATATCTTGAATAGGTAGCAAAGATCTCAGCCCTGATAGAAGACAGTGTACACATGCATTTTCCTCAGAGAGCAATGGGGAGGACACTTTCCATATATATTTTCTGAACTGGTTTGTCCTCATGGATAAAATAAGCACAAGTGCTCAGAGGACCTATAGATATTTTATCTCTATTAACAACAGCAAAGTGAGAACTGGCCACAGTGTTCCAAGTAATGCAGTCCATAAGGTGAGGCTACATATAGGTGATCTTCCAAGGAAATTATGTAAACAGGTTTAAGATTTGGTCCCTATAACAGCCCTTTTGTTGAAACGTTTACCTGAGGGTACACAGATAGAAAACAAACTATTACTTTGATTTCTATAGGGGATATTGGGAGCTATGCCAGGTTTCTGGGAGGGATTTTTTTTAATTAGGTGTGGTGTTTAGTCCTTTTTACTCCACCCATGAACCTGTTCTGTCCTGCTTTTGAAGTTGTCTATAGCTTGGTTTCATGTTGTATAAATTATAAGTTATAAATTCAAAGCAAAGCATCTTGAGGCTATTTATAATTTAGGTAGAGTTGGTCAAATCTTAATATTACTTCATTGGGGCTTCAAGCAGAGAAGCAAGTTAATAATATTAATTATATCCACAACTTCAGTCTTAAAGGGAAGTTTCATTTTTTGCACAAAAGAAACATGTCTGATTCCTTTTCCCAGCCACAGAAAAATATAAGAAATGTCATTTGTATTCTCTCATGGAAACATATAATAGGAATGTCTTCTGTTAGTTGAAAAGACCAAAAACAGCGGAAGAAGATTATCTTGGGGAGCAGACTAAAAAAAAACGTGATTTTAATTCATTAAAGATGTTCATGCTGGATTTGGTATTATATGGAGTTTGGAATACAGAGCATATTATAAAATGGAGACTTTATTACAGAGGATTCTGGGAATTGTAAGATTTTGTCACACTAAGTTTGTAAGGTGCCACAATTGCATTAGTCTAGGAAATGCAAGCATACTGGGTTGGGGACATTCATTTTCTCACAGTTCTATCAAATCACCATGATGCTGCCTTCCTCACATTGGCCTTCACAGCCATGCCTCACTGCCTTACCCCTTCCCAGCATGTATTTTGGTCTGTATTTATTTTTATTTTTAAGACAGTTGTGCAATCATGGCAACCCATTAAGTTGAAAGAAAGAAAGAAAGAAAGAAAGTAAATTGAGGAGAAAAGAAAAGAAAAGAAAAACAGACTGCTTGGGAATAGTAAGGGGAAGAGGGAGAGGAGCAGAATCATGCCCACTCACACCTTGTGACTGCCTGCAAGATGGAACTGCTTCAGGAGGAACTTATCACACTCACAGTAGTGAAAAAGCAGACCAGTTGGGAGGCACTGATAAGTTTTGCCTGTAAATGAGAAGGAGCACTCGAGAAGCAGATGGACTACAGTTCAACTACTGGACAGGCACAATGTCATGTGATAACATATGGCCACAGATTCAACTACTGTATCTTGCTCTAATTCTACTTTTCAATCATTGTGTGATAAAGTCTGTAGTTTGTACACAATCCTCTGAACCCAAGAAAATGTCAGTCTCAAAGAATCTCTGTTTCCTCTGTCTTTCATGGGGTGAAATTTAATTTCTCTCTCCTTGACTTCTGGCTTGTCATCACATAGAAACCAATATAGTGTGCCCCCGTTTTACGCAGGCACTCCATATGCGGCTTTCAGCATACACTGACAGCTGCGCCAGAAGAGCCCGTTGCGCACTCCGGAAGAATGAATGGGGCACGTGCCGCAGGGCACTACGTGCACGAGCCCCATTAATTCCTAGGGGGCTTCAGCATACACTGATTTCCCCTTACGCGGAGAGATCTGGAATGGATCCCTGCATAAGGGAAGGTCTAATCAATTGTTGAACAAGTCAGAACATTAGAACAAACTCTATTCCATTGCATAACAAACTACTAACATTAAAAATTCCTGCTTTTCTAAACCATGATTCCTGGTTTGTATATTACAAAGAGCCAGGAATTGGGGGTAATGATAATAAATTGGGCCAGTGTCTTCCTTCCATCTGTGTAGAGGAGAGGGGGAGTCCAGCACTTAGGATGACCTCATAGGAACTCTATTACATAATATTAAACCTTGGCTTGTGAATCCATCTAGTGTATGCGGCATGAAATTAGGTTCATGGCTGTTTGCTTAGTCCCAGTTATCCTGTTATGTTGGAAGAAATCCAGAGTTAGTAAGAGGAGCAAATTACACCAATTTTTCTCTGAAACGACAGTGGGAATCATGCAGTCCTCCCAGAAATTGACAGACTATAAATCCTAGCAGCTAGTGCTGAAGAATATTGGGAGTTCATAGAATCATAGAGTTGGAAGAGACCTCAAGGGCCATCCAGTCCAACCCCCTGCCATGCAGGAAAACATAACCAAAGCACCCCCAAGAGATGGCCATCCAGCCTCTGGGTAAAACCCTCCAAATAAGGAGACTCTATCACACTCTGAGGGAGTTGCAGCC
Source organism: Sceloporus undulatus (assembly GCF_019175285.1). Lineage (NCBI taxonomy): Eukaryota > Metazoa > Chordata > Lepidosauria > Squamata > Phrynosomatidae > Sceloporus > Sceloporus undulatus. The sequence continues at coordinate 252,424,139 of NC_056523.1, forward strand.
CAACAGCATTGAGAAGCTGTATGATTTCCACCACTGTACTCACAACAGCTGAATGGCTATATACAGAAGGAGGCTGTGTACAGTTTTAGTCAGGCGTGAGGCCCTAGAATTCAAAAGTCACTTAACAGCCACCCTTTCCCAATCACAGGGTGATTTGTCCTGTCCATCCTGATGTCACCTATGATGAGATCCACATGTGTGGAATTTCCTGGATATTGCATGAATGGCAAATTTGATTTTCAAAGCTTTCCATTTGCGTAGAGAGTGGGAGGAATAGTACATGTGTTGAACACTTCACAAATTATATTCACATCATCAGTTTGGTTTCATTGCCCACAGTTCTTGATCACCATAGCAATCTTTATACAAATACTCACAGTATATCCTATGTTGCTCAGACTACTCTGGGCAACACCGGACACCACAAGAAAAGTATATATGTGCACAAATATAGAATCCCATCTCACACACACACATACACTCTACCAGAAGCAATGGTGGAAAAATGCAGGACTGATATTCAGTTTCAAAAGAGGAAATTAGAATTGTTTAATTATAAGAAACTAAAAAGTAGACCTTAATAATGAGAATGTATTTTTTTTAAATGCCACAGTGAGACTAAAGTAGAGTGCAGTAATAATAACAGAGAAGCAAATATAAGCTATATAACAAAAGCTTTCCAAGGTCACATGGGCCGCTGTTAGTACTGTTTGCACACATATATTTTACAATGTTGGGCTGTGGAGTGGAGTCAAAGGCTTTCATGGCTGGCATCCATATTTTTTTTGTGGGCCCTTCAGGCTATGTGGCCATGTTCTAGAAGAGTTTATTTCTGACATTTTGCCTGCATCTGTGGCTGGCATCTTCGGAGAATTCTCTGAAGATCACATAGCCCCAAAAAATGACAAAAAACTATTGGGCTGTGGAGTTTGACATTAATTCTCCGGATTGGATCCCAACTCAGTGGACTTGGCCATTCAGATCATTGCCAAAATCAACTGGCACTGGAAGTAATATAGAACTAATAGGTCCCATTCTTTGGACTATTTGTGCCAAAGTAACCAATTACCTTTTGCTGCCCTGCAGTGTCACCTAATTTAGACGTGTCTTTGATAAGCTGCTGAGGATATTGGGCTGGAGTAGCAGCCAACATGACTTTGGTGAGAGAAATAAAGAGCAACCTTTGAGACTCAAGTGGAAATAAAGCTCACATAATCCTGTCCAAACTCTAAAGGAAGTGCCTTAAAATGAAATTCTGTTCCTCCTGACCTGGTTGCAGTACAATTCATGTATGTTTTTGACCATGTAGGCAACCTTTCTTCTTATTTTGGGTTTGGGGTTGTTTTTTTATCTTTTCATAAGACACATTTTTCTGTATAGTGTATGATTTTTTGAAAGGTACTTAAAATGTAAGTTGTGTTTTATTTCATCATATAAATATGGCAGATGCTTAAAATGCAAGCTGCCTGCTTGCCTGTTTGTAAGGCCTAAAGCAGGGGTAGGCAACCTTTTTGAGCCGGGGGCCGGGTTGCTGTCCCTCAGACAACTGGGGGGCCGGAGCCAAAAAATAAATAATTAAATAATTTAAAAAAATTTAAATATATAAATAAACCAGGACAAATGTAGGACAAAATTTTCAAATGGAAGACACTTTTTTTAAAAAAAATGGAGGACACACGAAAAAAATTGCTGATTTTTAAAAATATGTTAATATAAATGCATGTTTCTGAGGCTTCTATAGACAATTGCCCCCCAAAGGCCCCGGCGGCAATTGGCGGCAGGACCAGGGCCGCAGGTTGCCTACCCCTGGCCTAAAGTTACTATTGTTTTGTTTCAGCCAAATGGCCAAAAGGCTGCCAGCAGTATGTCTGGAATGTTATTTACTTGGTACATTTCTCAGCTATTTCTTTTGTAGCACTGCGTACACCGCAGTTAGGGGTCATTTACTTAAAAATGACCAAAGCATTACCCCCAAGTTGCACAGTTATTCTTCTCAACGGGGGCTTTGTAATAAAAGGGAGTGTCTCATTATGTAGTGTAGCTTCTGTACTTTTTTCTGCTCTGTGCTTTTTTTGTTCTTAATAATTTGAGTTGGTTTGGGTGGAGGCTAGGGGAGGGGCTGTTTATTCTTGCTCTTTGTTCTCAGTGACTCTGTTCTTTTGCTTAAATGCGTCAGTGTGTTGTGGTGTCTTTTGTGGTATTAGCTGATTTAACTCCATCTGACCTGCTTTTCTATGTTTTACTTTGAGATTGTTACTCTGTCTCTGTGTGCATGTGTTCTCCAGTGGAAACCAGAGTTTTAAAAACATGCTCCGAAATGTACCAGGTTGTTTCATTTCTGCAATTACTGTTATCAAATATTGATAGAAATGGAGACTGCAGCCAGGAAATCAGAAGAAGATTAAGAATGGGAAGGACAGCTATGAAAGAACTAGAGAAGGTCCTAAAAAGCAAAGATATACAACTGAACACATATGTTAGAATCGTACGAGCCATTGTATTCCATATTGCCATGTATGGATCTGAGAGCTGGACAGTTAAGAAGGAGGATAGGAGGAAAATCAGCTCATTCAAAATGTGGTGCTAGGGAAGAGTGCTAAGGATTCCACAAACAAACAAATGGGTTCTGGAGCAGAACAAGACAGAAACCACCCTAGAAGTCAAGAGGATAAAACTCAGGTTGTCATACTTTGGACATATCATGAGATGGCATGAATCATTGGAAAAAACAGCAATGCTAAGAAAAGTAGAGGGAAGTAGAAAGAGAGGAAGTCTGCATGCAAGATGGATGGACTCTATTAAAGAGATCACTAGTATGAGTTTGCAGGAGTTGGGCAGAGCAGGGGAGGACAGGAGGTCTCATCAGCAGGGTCACTGTTGGTTGAGATTGAATCAAGGGCAGTTAACAACAACAAATTTTCCATTTCTGAAAAATATCTACCTTTGCTACTTTTGTTTAATAATAACACTTAGCCTGAGACTCCTATAAGCTTATTAAGTATTTTGTATATGTTTTGGTCATTAATAAAGGGATTTATTCTTTAGAAAAATAATAATGGATCAACGTGGCTGTGAACATTAGGCTAATTAATTTCAAACCTTTATTTTTCTCACTCCATTCATTGTAAAATCAAGAATTAGCCCCACAGAGTTAATTTCTCTGATATGGTCACACTCGGTAAGATGGCTAGGTGGCTTAACCAGTCTTGCCTCATTGCAAAATTCTTACAGTTTTTGATTAGTGCTAAATTGGAAAGCATATAAATATTTTAATAGAATAAACATTTTCTGTCCATAAAGATACCTGAAGGCACACAACATATGCATACAACTTGATGAAACTTCTTTTAGCATCCACCACAGTCACTGACAGTTTGCAAATGATCTGGAGGACTATGAACACTTCCTTGAAAGTTAGGTGCAACTATTTCTTGTAGCTCTTTTAATAATATAAGTGGGAGAAGTTCATATTCTTTTTTACAAAGTAGATTTGATCACCCCACCCTGGTGCAGTATTTCACAAGGAAATTTTTCAAAAGGCTCTGTGGGATACTTCTCAAATAGATTTATAGAAGCTTTTTCACTTCCCCAGGCACAAGAGTCATATGTTTCAGAATCCTTAGTAATGTTTTTGTACTAATGTTACTCATAAATTGTAATTCCCATATATCACTGAATGGCTGTGACGTAAACAACTAGCTAAATTAAAATTATACCTTTAAATTACAACATTAAGAGGTGGATGTTATAAAGGAAGATTTGTTATCTTCATTGAAAGCAGATAAAATGTTTTTTCATTCATCTATTTATTTAAAGAAATATAATGTTGTGAAGTAGTAGTATACATTTATGACAAATCAATGTTTTAAAATTATTGCATTAACATCAATGTGTTGTATAATAAAGATTACCTTTAAAAATTACAGTATCACACACACACACACACACACACACACACAGCCTAAATGTATTTACATGTACATTGTTTCATTTGGGTTTCATTACATTTAAAAAAAATAATTTTCCGAATTTAATTTTCTAAAAAACCTGGGGCTTCTCCTTTCTCTTCCCATTAAGCTGTGCCCCACTCACACCATCTCTTCATCGTTTGAAAGGGGACTCAGACAAACACCACAGCCCATTTCTTCCAAAGGCAGATGTTTGGAGAGCAGTGGTGTCATCTAACAAGACTTGCACCCTTTCCTCTGCACCTCCCTGGTGATGCCCATGGTTTAAGTGCATAGGTATACTCTATTCTAGAGAATGGCCTTGGATTGGTAACAGCTGAGGAGACACAGCAGTTTAGAATGTTTCTTGGTGGCGTTGTCCACATGGGCCAAATAAAATGGCAAGCAGTCCAGATGATGAAAGGTCCACACCCTTTCCAGTTGGATCGAGGTGACATCCAGCCAGTTTAGCACTGAAGCTGAGGTATGTCCCCCTTAAAATATTTTAAAATAAATAATCTTTTGCTCTGGATTTTCCTGGACAATCCAAAGCCCGCTGGGGAGCTGTTTATAATATTTATAATTATTCCGCTGTGCTGTGTGGCATTTCGGCAGCAAGTCACTCATTCTGTGGTCAGAATAAGGTGGCCAGCCATGTGATTGATGCCGGGTGCCTTATTCTTATCTCAGAGTGAGTGATGTGCAGCAATGGAATTACAGTGGAGGCCCAAGGTACCAGGGGCCATTGGGGCTGTTTCCTGGAGTATTCTGCCCATGCAGACACCACCAAGAGGCCCTAATGCTATTTCGGACTGGCTCTATTTGTACATAAACTGTAGATCATGCCAGAGGATATATATAGAATCTTATTTACTTGTATAATATCTTCTGGCATGATCTACAGTTTATCCTTTTCTCCCTTATAGTTTTAATGTATTTTAATGATTTTAATCTTTTTAAACTTGATTTTAGCATTTAATTTGTTTTAATTATTGTAGTAACATAATTCTGTTTTAATATACTATTTTTGTATGTTTTTAAGTGTATGGTGTTTTTTTAATGTTGTAAGCTGCCCTGAGTCCCAGCCTTGGGAGAAGGGCAGGATGATAATAATAAAGATGATGATGATGATGATGATTATAGACTGTGCTAGGTTCCTCTAGATTGCTAGACTGTTTTGGAAATCCAGGGAGGGAGCTGCCAAAGTGTCCCCAAGGAAGGCAAAGGAAAGGATGAGTCAGCATGATTGCAGGCAGGCTACAGAGACGATAAATTGAGCAGCACCATTGGATATGTGTGTGTGTTTCCAGTAGAGGTGGGAGAGGGAAAGGAGGGTTCCAGGCTGTTAAAGTAGATCAGCGGTACCAAAGGGACTGGTGGGAGGGCTCACAAAAATGCAACAGTTATTGTATTTTTATTGAGGAATAATAATAATAATAATAATAATAATAATAATAATAATAGTTTATTTTTAGCCCACCTTTTTTGGTGGATCAAGGCGGGTCACAATATAAACAATAACAATAAAATACATATAAATATAAAACCACAAAATCACGATTTCCTCCCTCCCAATCTTAAAACAGGATTAAACAGTGAACCAATATAAAATCAGATTAAAATTTGAATACAATAACAAAACCATCAAACAAGAGGTGGGACATTCTCCATGGAGGAGGACAGCTGTGTCAGGATTTGAAGGGTTAAAACACAGCATACAGGGAAATGCTTGATGTATGTGTGTGTTTGGCCATGAGCATTCAGCAGAGTGGCAAGGTTGATCTAGCACAGCTGAAGCTCATTGTGTCAAGGACTCTTCAGTGTCCAAGTGCAAGTAGCCATGGATGATGAAACATGTCTGGATTGCACAGGAAACACATGACATGGCTACACACCTGAACTCACTGGGTTTGAGAGACCACATGGTCTGGAGACTATATAAGCCCAGGGGTTGCAAGGGTGGGTGTGGGTTTGAAGTAGGAGTTGGATTGGTATGTTTTGGAGTTTTAGAGATCTGGTTTTGTATTATAGCACTGTTAATAAAGAGCACATTGGGGACTTTTGTTTCTCTGGTGGTCTATCAGAAGAAGCTACAGCATCGGTTTGCTGTGTGTCCCTGGAGGTTCCTGCATTGCTGCAGTACCTGGAAGACATCCAGTTGCTGTCATCCCAATTGGACTCTGGGAGCCACGCTTCGGCTTCTGGAAATTTGCCAGCTCTGTTCCAATGGTCTGGCTTAACCCCAGGACTTGTTAGAGTTGCTGACAAGGGTTGTTGGACCCCAGCAGTTGCGCTGACAAGCTGTTCATATTAATGTCAGTGGGGCGGGAGGTCAGTCTGGAAAGGCCTGTCAGAAGATAATCTGTCTTAACAGCCTTTTTGAAGGCATCAAGATGAGTAATATGACAGATCTCCTTCGGCAGGCCATTTCAGAGTTTAGGAGTGGCAAATAAAAAGGCCCTCTGAGTAACCGCAGCCAGTCTGGTCTTCTTAGGCTGCAGCAGATTCATCCCAGAGGGCCTAAGTGTGTGGGGTGGATTATATGAAGTCTACTAATTGTACAAGTCTCAAATTGAGTCAAGTTAGGGGTGAAACAGACCGCCTTGAAGGGGTGTTCAAGCCCCTCATTCCAAAGCTGGATTGAGCATGCGGCAACTGCATGCTGCGGCCTCAATCTGCCTTTTTGCTGGTGAAAAAAGGAGAAGCAAACAGCCGTTACTTTTTGCACCGGCAAAAAGTTGGCTTTTTCACCCTGGTGTGGCAGTAAGCCAGCTTTAAGGAACTCCAGTGGTGTAAATGCCGGAGCACCTGGAAGCCTGCTGCCATGTAAATGGCTTGGCAGGTTCTGGGTGGTTTGGGAGTGTGTAACATATAAATGTCTGGAAGGCAGCGTAAAAGGGCTGTCTGTTTCTGCCCTCAGTGTTTCATTTGGGATAGTCAAGTCCAAGACAAATAAGTGAATTGACTTAAGTCCAATTCAGTGGTAAATGACTCAAATGTATATCACTGAAAATAGGCAACACATAGCCCAGTAAAAACAATAAAATCAAATGAACTTACAACCACGACATATATTCTGCAGTCTGGAAACACATGTACAATTGGCCTGCCCCATATGTGGGCTTCCCATACACAGATTTGAGGTCACATGGACAGGAAGCCCCATTTTCATGAATGGCGCACATATCACACATGGGAGCACGCTACATTCATCTAAATGGGGCTTGAGCGTGCTCAGAATTTGCAAGAGTCTGCTGTATATGAGAGAAGAGAATACTAACCAAGTGAGTCAGTTTCAAGAACTGTAGTGGTTGGGCCTCACATACCTCCAGAGGAACTAAGTTCTACAGATGTGGAGCCACCAGCAAAAAGACCTTCTTCCTTACATCTGATAACCAAATTGATCTCAACATAGTCTGTTATGCAGGGCCTGGGAAATTGTGGGAGGATGGTATGAGTGAAGGTAACTCAATTCCAGGTCTTTGAATAACTTGCTTTTCATCAAGTTATTGATGAAGTTATTGATGAAGCCCTCCCTTCATCCTCCATCTTGAGGGAGAAAGAGGCAGGCTAGCTCCAACAGGCCTGCCTGGAAGAAGAAGAGCCCTCCCTCTGGTCCATCTGTCTTGGTCCAGGCCTCAGAGGGAGAGAATAACTGCTGGACCTGATTCACTCTCCTCTCACCATTCCCTTCTCCTTTTGTGTCGTGTCTTTTAGATTGTAAGCCTGCGGGCAGGAAACCGTCTGTTATCCCTTCTGTTGTAAACCGCTCGGATTCCCAGCGGGTGGTATATAAATAAATCCTATTATTATTATTATTATTATTATTATTATTAGTTATTTAGCATTTTTAGCCACTTATACAATTTGCCTGAAATGTTTTATAGTTGTTGTGTTTCTTTGGCTGTCCAAAGTATTTCCCCCAAAGCCTCTTTTGTTTTATGGTATCATCATGGTCCCAAGGAGAAGAAAATTGCTTAAAACAGTTATAATTTAGAATTTTATAAGAAATTTCTAGTTGGTGTTTCTACAACTTTTCTACTTTGTGCTCCTTTGCAGTATGGCTGCAATGGTAGCTCCTCTGCCCTCTTTTATTTAACTAGCTTAAACAGCATTTGTGTGTAGCCACATCATGTAAATGTACTCCTTCATATAGAACCTCGCACAAATCTGAGGATCTACTCAATCACAAATGTGTTTTATAACCTACAGCCATTTCCTGTTTTAGTGCCTGTTTTAGTTTCATTATGGGCTTTTTGTTCCCCCCTTTTTGTCTCAACAGTTTATAATTTTCAACATCTATAATATTCCTTTTCAAGTAAGCACTCCCCTTCCCGTATTTTTTCCTTCTTTTTTGTCTTTTTGTTTTTCTTGGTACTTTGATCAGTTAGTCAAAAATACCTATGGTCTATATTCACACTTAGCCTTCTTTATTATCTTGGCTTAAACATAAATGCTTCTATTGAAATAAATCACCCTTGTAATTTGAAAAATATAAAACTTTGGTTTAAGTGAAGTTACAGGTAATAGACGTTTGATGGTTGAATATGAAACAAATGCTTGGCAGATTATTTAGCTTGAATCCAAGCCAGAAAACAATAAAGTGCAATCTAATTCCTAAAAATGTCTGAGCTATAAACTAACTGTCATGACATAGCCTGCATAAAGTAATAACAGGCTGACAAGGTTAATAAAGTCTACATATTGCTATAACCAGGCAGTGCATGCTGTAACAGGTCCATAATGTGTTTTGTCCTTCATTCATATTATGCAGCCCACACATCATCTTCCTATCACAGAGCACATTATCTGGTGGAGGCCACCTCTGTGGAACACGCTTGTGCCATGAAATTGCTCATTCCTGGTTTGGGTTGGCCATTGGGGCCCGTGACTGGACTGAAGAATGGCTAAGTGAAGGATTTGCCACACACCTAGAAGATGCTTTTTGGTCAAGAGCACAGAAGGTATGGCTGCAAAAGTCTCTCTCCTATAGAGTCATGGGATAATCTTCAGTGTATCTTTTGATTAATGAGAGCAAATATCCCATAGGTCCCAACTTAAGTGCATGTGAATTATTATTCTCCATCAGGCAGAAAGTTGGTTCACAGTAGTTGTATCCACTTAAAAATTTAAAGTTTAGGCCTGGAGTGGACAATCTGTAGCCCTCCAGTTGTTTTTGGTCTGCAGCAGTCATCATCCCAGTGTGTGTTCACATCCATTTAATCCCTCCCTTTGTATGACAAATTGGAACGTCTGAAACTGGACTATTGCATCTGAAGAAGCCAAAATCATAATGTGCCTTAGACCTATATTTGTTGTTGACCTACAAATCTTGTCTTCTTTGTGAAGAATAAATCATAATCTTGATTTAGGACATTCCTTTCTTAGTTTATATGCCTCCACATCTGAAGGTAGGGATTCAGCAAGAGCGAATGGACTGTGTACACAACATGCAGTTCATTCACATTTGATTTATTGAGTCATAGTAAGTAGGTTTAAATGGTTAGAGAATATTGCTGTTGGCTAGTTGGAGATTTCAAGTAATCTCACTAAGGGAGCAAGAACATGATAATTTTCTGTTGTTAGGGTGCTTCCAGACAGAGGAAGCACCACTACCTCTCACAATAGAAACACATTGTATGGCTACTCCAGCTTTTGTCCTTAAGATATTTTCTTCTTTAAGAAAAATATGGAAGAAATGGGAAAATATAAGATCAGTGGGGAAATCTAAGAGGCTCTCAAATTGAGGTCATCACCTGGATTTCTTATGAGCTTTCCAGAGTCCCCCCTCCCCCAAAATCTGGACCTCTAAGAATCTGTCAGTGTGATTGCACAGTAAAAGTCTTGTCCAAAACATACATCCCTAGACTCCCTAGTATGGAGCTATGCTGCCTCTGAACATGACAGTTGTGTTTGTAGCTGCCCTGGCTAATATCAATCCTAAACTCCATGTGTTTGGCCATGAGTTCAAACTAGATGATATCCTACATATGGGAAGTGCATTAAATGGAACTGAAATGGAATGGTAGTCGAGAAGGTGGGATTGTTAATCTCTTCTTTTTATCTCTAACTAATGTGTACTAATTTTGTTGTTAGAGCATTAATTTAACAGCATGCATACCTTCAGGTGAAGTATAAATAGATGTGAAAATCTTCCTTACCATAGGTGAGAAATTAGATATTCATTTATCAACTAACATATTGTCCTAATTCATTTTCTTGAGTATCACAATAAGGCTATGGAACAGACATATTATCACCAAGAAGACCAAATGTTTTAGAATAAAACTCCCACATCTTCTGCTTCTTGAGGCTGGGATGAATAATAAAGATAAGTATAGTGATATACCAAGAACAGTTATTGAATAAAGAGAGGCAGTGTGGTATGGTGGTTTGAGTGCTGGACTAGGGCTGCACTCACACTGCAGAAATAATCTAGTTAGTTATTTAGCATTATATATATTATAAGGCACCCGGCACCACTTCAACTGTCATGGCTCATTGCCATGGAATTCTGGGAACTGTAGTTTTGAGAGACATTTACTTTTCTCTGTCAAAGAGTGCTGTTGCCACAACAAATTACAGTTACCAGAATTCCATAGCATTGAATCGTGACAGTTAAAGTAGTGTCAAACTGGATTATTTCTGCAGTGTGGATTCAGCCTAGAACTCTCGGAGACTGGGCTTGAAATCCCCACTTAGTCAGCAAAACTTATTGGGTGACTTTGGTCAAGTTACACTATCTCAGCCTCAGAGGGAAGTGAACCCCCTCCAAACAAATCTTGTCCAGAAAAATCATGATGGGCTTGTCTTAGGGTCACCGTAAATAACTTGAAGGCAAACAACAATAAATCCCAAGTAACTGTTCTGAATATGAATTTCATTTGCTTTCAGTCTCTGAAGAAAAAAAATCAAACCCTCTTTAGCACATTTAACTGACTACTGATGTAACACCTCTAGCAGTCTTTTTGCTAAGGTTGTGCGGGTGTTAGAAAACCCCAAATACTATCTTTTAGAATCTCGGCAGGAAGAGTAAGCCATTAATTTGCCTAGCTCAGTATTGTCTACAGTAGCTTACCTTTCATCATTCCTGGTTGTAGTTTTTGTAGTCCAAGAAATTTGCAGCTGCTAACTGCAGCTTTCCAAAATAGCTTCATTTATATACCACTTCATACTGAACTAACAGTGTCTAAGCAGTTTACAACTGTAAGGTAATTGCCCCCAACAATCTGGGTACTCATTTTAGCGACTTCGGAAGGATGCAAGCCTGAGTCAAGCTTGAGCCCTTTTGCTGGTATTGAACTTGCAACCTTATGGTTTGTGAGTGACTGGCTGCAGTACAGGCATTTAACCACTGCACCACCAGGGCTCACTTTCCAGAGAGAGAGAGAGAGAGAGAGAGAGAGAGAGAGAGATTGCCTTTTAGTCATTTGACTTGTTAGTGCAAAAGGATCCATTAATTTGAATTTGTTGCTGTTTGTTGTAGTTAATTGCCCTCAAGTTGGCCACAATGCATGCTGACCCTGTGGATGAGACTCCTCCACCACTCTGCGCAAG